>NW_028317965.1:340000-712500 GCF_062004578.1 Staurois parvus | reverse complement strand
TGCACTGATACCCTTTATCAGGAAGTATGAGTACTGATACTTTTGGTCAAGTACTCGCCGATGCTGAGTACCCATACTTGTGCTATTTGCACCAATACAAAATGTATGGACACAAATTGCACAGCAAAGATTAGCATACGATTTGAACAGGAAAGCCAATTCTGTCCAAATCGCATGCGGTTTCCCCACTGCTCCTGTGTGAACCCAAGCTGTCATTGCAGGAAGGTTTCCTGCAGCAGAGGGTGTGTGTGGGGGGATGCTTGCTATGGTGGCAGATGCTCAATATTCTCAGTGGTAGGAGAGGAGAGAAAGCGGCAAGGATTTCAAATTCCTGTTGCTTTCTCTCCTCTCCTTGCAGGGATGACAGGTTGGGCTAAAGGGCTTTGATTAGTCAGCACCATCACATGAAGGGTGCTAACCAATCAGATGCCATCTAGTCCATACTGTCATCCCTGCCCTGCAAGGAGAGGAGAGAAAGCTGCTTCACAGGTCTGGGGATTTAAATTCCCCTCAGCTTTATTTTCTCTCCTTGCAGTGATGACAGTATGGGCTAGATGCCATCTGACTGGTGAGCACTGTCCATGTGACGGTGCTGATCAATCAAAATCCCTCTAGCCCAAACTGCCATCCCTGCAAGGAGAGAAAATAAAGCTGAGGGGAATTTAAACTACAGTTGTGGCCAAAATTATTCAACCCCCAATGCTGTAAAGGGGTTTAGGGACTATAGTGTACATTTGGAATTGTATTCAGAATCAAATCCTACAAGGACGTTGTAACTACCCAAATGCAACTAAAATGACATCAATTGTTTATGTAATACAGTAGTAAATGGTTCTTATGTGGTTTCTTCATTGCCACAATTATTCAACCCCTTAAAGACTACCACTCTGAAGAACAGAGGTTCATACAGGTGCTTTCCATCAGGTATTGAAAACACCTGTGGATGTCACCGAGCAGCAATCAAGCATAATAAGCACCAATTAGGCAGCTTTAAAATGACTGTGATACTCAGCTCCTTCTAGACATTTACTGGTGTGGTTACAAACATGGTGAAGGCAAGAGAATGGTCCAGGAAGACAAGAGAAGAGGTGATTTCTCTTCACAGGAAGGGCAATGGCTATAAGAAGATTGCAAAGATGTTAAACATACCAAGAGACACCTTAGGAAGCATCATTCGCAAATTCAAGGCAAAGGGCACTGTTGAAACGCTACCTGGTCGTGGCAGAAAGAAGATGCTGACTTCGACTGCTGTGCGCTACCTGAAGCGTAGAGTGGAGAGAAGTCCCCGTGTGACTGCTGAGGAACTGAGAAAAGATTTGTCAGATGTGGGTACAGAAGTTTCAGCCCAGACAATAAGACGCACACTGCGTAATGAAGGCCTCCGTGCCAGAACTCCCAGGCGTACCCCCTTGCTGTCTCCAAAGAATAAGAAGAGTCGACTGCAGTATGCCAAAAGCCATGTGGACAAACCACAAAAGTTGTGGGATAGTGTTCTGTGGACTGATGAAACAAAATTAGAACTGTTTGGGCCCATGGATCAACGCTATGTTTGGAGGAGGAAGAACAAGGCCTATGATGAAAAGAACACCTTGCCTACTGTGAAGCATGGTGGAGGGTCAATCATGCTTTGGGGCTGTTTTGCTTCTGCAGGTACAGGGAAGCTTCAGCGTGTGCAAGGTACCATGAATTCTCTTCAGTACCAGGAGATATTGGATGGAAACGTGATGCAGTCCGTCACACACCTGAGGCTTGGGAGACGTTGGACCTTTCAACAGGACAATGATCCCAAGCATACCTCCAAGTCCACTAGAGCATGGTTGCAGAGGAAAGGCTGGAACATTTTGGAGTGGCCATCGCAGTCACCAGACTTAAATCCGATTGAGAACCTCTGGTGGGACTTAAAGAAAGCAGTTGCAGTGCGCAAGCCTAAGAATGTGACTGAACTGGAGGCCTTTGCCCATGAAGAATGGGCGAAGATACCCGTAGATCGCTGCAAGACACTTGTGTCAAGCTATGCTTCACGTTTAAAAGCTGTTATAACTGTAAAAGGATGCTGTACTAAGTACTAAGATTGAATGTCACTTGGGGGTTGAATAAAACTGATAATGCTGTGAGCACAGAAAAGACATTTGTGGTTATTTCATTATAACTGTTATGTTATATTTGTCTGACCTACAAGTGCCTCTTTAATGTAAATGTAAGCAAGATGACTGAATGATCAAAAGCAATGTCAAACTGGCCAAAACACTCAATTTCAGTGGGGGTTGAATAATTTTGGCCACAACTGTACATCACTGACCTAATATCCAAGTACCACCCAGCACGCACACTCCGCTCCTCACAAAACCTCCTTCTCTCTAGTTCCCTGGTCTCCTCCTCCCATGCCCGCCTCCAGGACTCTCCAGGGTGTCACCCATCCTCTGGAACTCCCTGCCCCAACCATCACCTACTCTCCTCTCCTTTAGGCGCACCCTGAAAACCCACCTCTTCAGGGAATCCTACCCCACCCCCTGCTAACTTGCCGACCTCCTCCACTCCATCCCCCACAGCTATTTCCTCCTGTGCCACCATCCCCTCCCTCCTAGATTGTAAGCTCAAAAGAGCAGGGCCCTCGATCCCCTCATGTTTTGCATTGTATTGTTGTTGTTCTGTCACATGTTCTGTCCCCCTTTGTAATGTACAGCGCTGAGCGAACTATTGGCGCTTTATAAATACTGTGTAATAATAATAATTTAAAAAATTAAATTTTAAATTTGATGGTGGGATTTCAAATCCAATTAACCTCCCAGCATGTCTTTGGAATGTGGGAGAAAACCCACACAGGCACAGGGAGAACACACAAACTCCATGCAGGTGGTGCCATGGTTGGGATTGGAACCAGCAACCCTAGTGTTGTCAGGTGGAAGTACTAACCATTTAGTCACTGTGCCACCCCAAGAGCACTATAGGGAACAACTTCAGGCTGTCATATTGCAAGGAAGCAACTTTTGGATTTTTACAGTTTTTCAACTTACAACTGCTGTGCAATGAGAAGGAAAGGCAGTTTTTAAAAGCATTAAAATATAAATGTCTTATATCGCAATTAAATATTTTTAAACAATTTTTAGTCCACAAGGGGTATATCCTTTATTAACCATTCGAAAGGGGTATTTTATTTGCCTGGATTTGTTTTCCACCCCTATAAGTACGGTAAGTCAGTCTCCTGGTAATTTTTATCAGTACTGCAGCTCCTTTAAAATGAAATTTCACTGTGTATTCTGAATACACATTCTACACCTCATCGTACATAAAGAGATTAAATATGATAAGCTGTGTGAGGCCCTGTAGCAAAAATGGGCTTAATATCTCACAAGGCCTGAACATTCACCAGTGGTTGCCTCAAACCTTGTAACAATGGATTAAAAACATATTAAAAGAGAAGGTGAGGTGTTTAATTCACCATGTTATATCCTGAAATAAACAGCAAAGGATAATGTGTGAATAAGTGGTGGTTTCTAAAGAGATTTGTGAGAGGGATAAAAATGCGAAGGGCTGGCGTGGAAAAATCAGATTTATAGGAGCACATCTAGAAATAAAAAATGTATTTAGCATAAGGTAAATGTAATTAATATTGTTTATAATGTCATCGCTGTTATTATTATTATTGGGGTTCCGCAGATACCGGTATTGGGGCCGATACTAAGCATTTGCAGGAGTGCTCATACTTGTACGAATACTCCGATACCTGAAAAAAATACCTTTGCAGTGCGATTTGAGCCCATAGAAAATGAATGCAAGGAATCACATGTGAGCTGAACAGGAATGCAGTGGGATTCCTGTCTCAATCAAATGCAGCTTCCCGATGGGTGATTTGCAGTGCAATTTATTTATTTCAGGTACTTATATAGTGCTGTCAATTTACGCAGTGCTTTACAAATACAGTTGCAAGAAAAAGTATGTGAACCCCTTGGGATTATGTGGAGTTTTGCATGAATTGGGCATAAAATGTGCTCTGAACTTCATCTAAGTCACAACAATAGAAGAACACAGTCTGCTGAACATAATACTTCGCAAACATTAGATGTTGCCATGGTTTAATTGCACATAACATGTAAACATTCACAGCGCAGGGAGGAAAAAGTATGTGAACCTTTGGACTTAATAACTGGTTGACCCTCCTTTGGCAGCAATAACCTCAACCAAACGCTTCCTGTAGTTGCAGATCAGACCTGCACAACGATCTGGAGTCATTTTGGACCACTCCTCTTCACAAAACTGTTTCAGTGTAGCACTATTCTTGGGATGTCTGGTGTGAATCGCTCTCTTAAGGTCATGCCACAGCATTTCAATCGGGTTGAGGTCAGGACTCTGACTGGGCCACTCCAGAAGGTGTATTCTGTGCTGTTGCAGCCATTGTTTTGTTGAATTACTTGTATGCTTTGGGTCATTGTCCTGTTGCATCACCCATCCTCTGCGGAGCTTCAGTTGGCGGACAGATGGTCGTACGTTTTCCTGCAAAATGTCTTGATAAACTCTGGAATTCATTTTCCCATCAATGACAACAATCCATCCAGGCCCTGAGGCAGCAAAGCAGCCCCAAACCATGATGCTCCCTCCGCCATGTTTTACAGTGGGGATGAGGTTTTGATGTTGGTGTGCTGTGCCTTTTTTTCTCCACACAAAGTGTTGTGTGTTCTTCCCAAACAACTCAATCTTGGTTTCATCTGTCCACAGTATATTTTGCCAGTAGTGCTGAGGAACATCCAGGTGCTGTTTTGCAAACTTCAAACGTGCTGCAATATTCTTTTTGGACAGCAATGGCTTTCTCCGTAGTGTCCTCCCATGTACTCCATTCTTGTTTAATGTTTTCCTTATTGTAGATGTGTCAACAAAAATGTTAGCATGTGCCAGAGATTTCTGTAGGTCTTTAGCTGACACTCTGGGATTCTTCTTTACCTCATGCAGCATTCTGCGCTGTGCTCTTGCAATCATTTTTACAGGACGACCACGCCTAGGGAGAGTAGCAACAGTGCTAAACTTTCTCCCTTTGTAGACAGTCTGTCTTACCGTGGACACATGAACATCAAGGCTTTTGGAGATACTTTTGTAACCCTTTCCAGCTTCATGCAAGTTAACAATTCTTGATCGTAGGTCTTCTGAGAGCTCTTTTCTGCGAGGCATGGTTCACATCAGACAATGCTTCTTGAAACCAGTAAACCCAAAACAGGTGTGTGTTTTTTAAGGGCAGGACAGCTGTCATCAACACATCCAATATCATCACACTGATTGGAGTAAAGGTTGGCTCACTCCTGGCTCCAATTAGCTCTGGGAGAAGTCATTAAGCTAGGGCCTCACATACTTTTTCCTCTCTGCACTGTGAATGTTTACATGTTATGTGCAATTAAACCATGGCAACATCTAATGTTTGTGTAGTATTATGTTCAGCAGACTGTTCTTCTATTGTTGTGACTTAGATGACGTTCAGAGCACATTTTATGCCCAATTCATGCAAAACTCCACGTAATCCCAAGGGGTTCACATACTTTTTCTTGCAACTGTATATTGTACATTCACATCAGTCCCTAACCTCAAGGGGTGTACGGTCTAAGGTCCCTAACTTACATTCATACATACACTTACTAGGGCCAATTTAGACAGGAGCCAATTCACCTACCAGCATGTCTTTGTGGTGTGGGAGGAAACTGAAATACCTGGAGGAAACCCACACAGGCACAAAGAGAACATGCAAACTCCATGCAGGTGGTACTGTGGCTGGGATTTGATCCAACAACCAGGGGCAGACTGACAACTCATGGGGCCCCCGGGCAATAGGGGATCATGGGACCCCTGTGTCCTTGCCCAAACTCAAAAAAGCCTATGAAAAAGCTACTAGGGCCATCTCATGGGGCCCCCTACTGACCCTGGGCCCACGGGCAGTGCTCGAGTTTCCAAATGGTCAGTCCACCCCTGCCAACAACCCTAGTACTTGCAGGTGGAAGTCATAACCATTTAGCCACTGTGCTGCCTCTAAATTTGAGCCATTTATTTAGTATGGGCTTAAATCGAAGGATATCAGTATCGGCAAGTACTTGAGCACAAGTATAGGTTCTCGTACTCGCCGAAAAACAACCCGTATCGATGCAACCCTAATTATTATTATCTACATCCTCTACATTTATTTTACATTTGCTAATGTAAACAGGGAAAAAATATTTGTAAAATGGTAGATGAGGCCAAAAAATCAAGCCATGTGATTCTTTTAAGGACAGACCCAGAGGAATGAAATTTACGGAGGGGCTACATGATGGGAGCAATAGTTCCAAGAAAGAATTAAAGTGACTGTAAACCCTTACCCAGTGAAGTGACTGGCCTCAGGTGATACACTGAGATGAAACAAATCCTCCTACATACGTTGTACCTGTTTATCTGAGTCTTCTCTCCTCTACATTCATTCAAAGTCTAGAACTTATAAAGCTTCCATACAATGTATATTATATAGGGCACGCTTGTTAGAGCCCAATCTCTGTAGCTGTAGGGCTCAGAGATTCTGCTTTCTCCTGGCTCTTATCCTACCTGTCACAACGCTCTTTCAGTGTTACCTATAATGCTACCACCTCCCCCTCACTCCCCCTCTCTGTTGGAGTCCCTCAAGGCTCCATCCTCAGGCCCCTTCTCTTCTCCATCTACACCTCCTCCCTTGGCCAACTCATACACTCTCACGGCTTCAACTACCACCTCTATGCCGACGACACACAAATCTATCTCTCAACCCCCCACCTCACCCCCTCGGTCTCTGCCCGAATCACACACCTACTGAGCGACATATCAGACTGGATGTCACTCCACTTCCTTAAACTGAACCTCTCCAAAACCGAGTTTCTTGTCTTCCCCCCAGCCCAGACACCACCCCCCATTAACTTATCCATCACATCTAACAATGCCACCATCAAACCCGCCCGCAGGCCAGAGTACTTGGTGTCATTCTGGACTCCAACCTATCCTTCCAGCCCCAAGTCCAATCTTTAACAAACTCGTGCAGACTCCACCTCCGCAACATCGCCAAAATCCGCCCGTTCCTGACCCCAGAAACCACTAAACAGCTCATCCACTCCCTCATCATATCACAACTCGACTACTGCAACTCCCTCCTCACTGGCCTGCCTCGCCGCTGGCTATCCCCGCTTCAGTCGATCCTGAATACGGCTGCCAGACTCATTCACCTTTCTAACAGCTCCATTTCCGCCACCCCCCTCTGCCAATCCCTCCACTGGCTTCTGATTGCGCAACGGATCAAATTCAAAATCCTAACACTGACGTACAAAGCTTTCCACCATAATGCCCTGAACTACATCACTGACCTAATATCCAAGTACCACCCAACACGCACACTCCACTCCTCACAAGACCTCCTTCTCTCTAGTTCCCTGGTCTCCTCCTCCCATGCCCGCCTCCAGGACTTCTCCAGGGTGTCACCCATCCTCTGGAACTCCCTGCCCCAACCCATTAGATTATCACCTACTCTCCTCTCCTTTAGGCGCACCCTGAAAACCCATCTCTTCAGGGAAGCCTACCCCAAACCCCTGCTAACTTGCCGACCTCCTCCACTCTTCCTACCACTCCATCCCCCACAGCTTTCTCCTCCTGTGCCACCATCCCCTCCCTCCTAGATTGTAAGCTCGAAAGAGCAGGGCCCTCCATCCCCTCATGTTTTGCATTGTATTGGTATTGTTCTGTCACATGTTCTGTCCCCCTTTGTAATGTACAGCGCTGAGTGAACCATTGGCGCTTTAAAAATACTGTATAATAATAATAAAGGGCCTCAGGTCTGAAGAAGGAGCCTACTGAGCATGCTCCGAAATGTGTTACTGTCCCCTTCACCGCCTACATCCGACTCTGCTCACCAAGCCTCATTTTGATACACAGGCACATCCTAGGCTTTATTTCCTGATCCTATAGACAGAGTTTGCTGCTGGACGGCTGGATGTCTCACCTGGATCTTAGTACACCACACAATGAGTCTTTTTAACTATTTATCTTGTAAGTGCAATCAGGGGTGGACTGACAACTCATGGGGCCCCCGGGCAATAGGGGTCATAGGGCCCCTGTGTCCTCGTCCACACACAAAAAAGCCTATCAAAAAGCCAATGAAAGGTACCAGGGGCATCTAATGGGGCCCCCTACTGACCCCGGGCCCTCGGGCAGTGCCCGAGTGCTCAGATGGTCAGTCCGCCCCTGAGTGCAATTTGTCTATTGTTCACTAATAAATTGTCTATACTGCACTTAGAGGCGCCTTCCTCTCTTTTTCAAACTTATAAAGCTTGTCTGAGCTTTCAAGAAACAGGAGGCAGAGAGCTGACAATACACACTTCAGAGCTCAGTGAGGAGAGCTTTGAGAGATGATTGGAGGGAAGGGACACACCCATCCTTATACAACACATAGGAACAGAGCTGAGGCTGTCAATCACAGTCCTGTGCGCTGGAGCTCCCTCCCCTGTTACCATTGTTTTCTGGTGTCAGGAAAACTTGTCAGAAGTGACTCATGCTGATAGCAGACGAATGAAGCAGTGGATAGAAATGACACTTAGTTTTCTTAACCACTTCCCTACCAGGCACTTATACCCCCTTATTTACCAGGCCAATTTTCAGCTTTCAGCGCTGCCGCACTTTGATTGACAATTGCGCGGTCATGCAACATTGTACCCATATGAAATTTTGATAATTTTTTTCTCACAAATAGAGCTTTCTTTTGGTGGTATTTAATCGCCACTGGGCACTTTACTTTTTGCGCTATAAATAAAAAAGGTGCAAAAAATTTGAAAAAAAAAAAAAGTTTCTTTGTTTCTATTATAAAATTTTTCAAACAGGTAATTTTTCTCCTTCACTGATGTGCGTTGATGAGGCAGCACTGATGGGCACTGATAGGCGGCACTGATAGGCAGCACCAAAGGGCACTGATAGGCAGTACTAATGAGGTGGCACGGATAGGCGGCACTGATAGACAGCACTAATGAGGTGTCACGGATAGGCGGCACTAAAATGCAGCACTGATAGGCGGCACTGATAGGTGACACTGATGATGGGTACTGATAGACGGCACTGACTGGCATCACTGCTGGGCACTGACTGGCGGCACTGACTGGCACAACCGCTGGGCACTGACTGGTGGCACTGACTGGCAGCACTGCTGGGCTGCACTGGTGGGTGGCACTGGTGGGCAGCACTGGTGGGTGGGCACAGGTGGGTGGCACTGGTGGGCACAGGTGGGTGGCACTGGTGGGCACAGGTGGGTGGCACTGCTGGGCACAGGTAGGTGGCACTTCTGGGCACAGGTGTGACACTGCAGAGTGGCACAGGTGGATGCACTGCTGGGCACAGGTGGGTGCACTGCTGGGCACAGGTGGGTGATCTGCTGGGCACAGGTGGGCGGAGTTAGTGGGCGCACTGCTGGGCACAGGTGGGCGGAACTTGCGGGTGGCACTGCTGGGCACCGATGATCAGGGCACTGATCATCAGTGCCCTGATGATCGGTGCCGATCCTCGCTCTGACAACTGCTGGTTCTCGGCAGTACTTTCCTCACGATCTGACAGCGTGAGGAAAGTGCAGCCGAGAACCGGCACTTGCATTTCCCTCTGATCAGCGTGTCATTGGACACCGCTGATCACGTGGTAAAAGGCCGCTGTGATTGGCCTTTTACCACATCACGTGATCAGCTGTGTCCGTAGGACACAGCGATCATGGAGATCGCCGGGTGTGCGCCCCCTGGGGCGCGCAGGAGAGCGCGTTCTGGGGGGACGTCATATGACATCCACTCAGAACTGGCCGGCCGCAGTGCAGCCGGCATTCGGCTATCTGCGGTCGGCTACTAGTTAATTGAAACAAGTACACACTATAGAAGGATATGCTTTGTTCATTTTTCATATCTGAGGATTACAACCACTTTAAGATGTATAGGTTCAAGATGCCTTTTACTGATTGGAGGTTGACTATCAAGATATTGTGAGGAACCGAATGGGTAGGAGCTGTGGTGATTGCTAGGAAATATTTCCAGACGTTTGGACGAGAGAAAGTTGAACCGCCAGCCTACCCTCACTTTTTTCTCTTCCAAGTAGGTCAGATTATAGGAAATTTTGTCACTGCAGCTTGGCGGATAGTGGATCTTTGGGGGTCTAGGGAACGCAAACAAAAAGTGGGGCCCATGATGGTATGGTACTTCGTCTTTTGGTATTGGTTGTTTTTACTGGGGCTCGGTCCCTTGAGAAGCAAGAAAATGGTTAATTTGGAGCTGACCTTGGCTTGTGGGTCTGGGGAAAGGGTTAAATCATAGTTAATACTACGCAGACACAAAAGACTTCCTCCTAGAATCCCACAGTTGTCATGTTGTTTAGGCCTGCTTCACACCTATGCTGTTTGCTTTTGATCCGTTATTGCAGTGCTTTTTACGGTGCGCTTTTGCACACACGCTTTTCACGTGTTTTTGATGCGTTTTCTTTTTTCTTATTTATTTTTTTATGAATGGGATAGGGAATTTGTTCACGTAATTTAGAGGTGCTGTATGTAGGGACTTCCAGATAAGCTCCCCACCCACAGACCTCCAAAGGCACTTGGGCCTGGGTGATGAGGAAGAGACAAGGTCCCCCCCATGCTGAGGGCATGTGGCCATGTATGGTTGGAGATGGGGGGAGCACACACTTATCCCTCCCCTTTCCTGGTCTGCCAGGCTGCATGCTGAGATAAGGGTGTGCTATGAGTATCCCAGCACATTTGTTTACATTCATCTGCCCGTCAGGAATCCCTCGCTGACAGCTGAACGGGCTGGGAGGGGCATGCGTTACTGGCTTTTACAATGCTTGCAGCTCCCTGACAACCAGGAGCCCAAAGCAGGAAGTTGTCACGTGTAGCAGCAGGTTTGGCACAGACGAACACCCATTTTGTTTGGCTGTTTTTGAAAATCTCCGAACCACTCTTGGATTGGGAACGTACTGGCAGCTCATCCCTATTGTTACGTCTACTGTACAACTTAAAGCAGAACTTCACTCAACATTGACTACTTTTAATCCTGCTAACATTCGTAAATGGATAGGAAATTATATTATTTTTACTTGTTTTAAACTTTTTTCAAATGTTTTCAGTTACTTCCTGGCTTCCAGGCCTAGGCAAATGATGTCATACATCCCAGGAATCTTCAGGAAGCCAATGCCTGAGCTAAGGGCAGATGGATTCCAGGAAGTAAATGCTACATGAATCATCTGCTCTTACTCAAGAAGGCCACTGCCAGAAATGCTAGTGGGGTGTTTTTCAAAATGACTTTTCAGCAAAATAAATCATGGAGACATAGATGGGGGAGTTTACTTTGAATATTAACATTGAATCCTACATGGAAGAAAGATATATTTTAAAAATATTCTTCCCAAATATATTGACATATATTTTAAATACTATAATTTTGGACATATTCAATATATTTTAAAAATAAATAAATATATATATATATACTGTATGTTGAAATGCTTTTTTTATATATTACAAAATCTATGAAAAATGTTTTTAAAAAATACGTTTTCAAATATACTGTGTGTCTTTAAAAATACATTTAATCTACATTTAATCTACATTTTTGGGATGCATTTATAAATATATGTAAAAACATATGTTAAAATGACATTTTTATATGTAAAAAAAATCTGAGGAATATATAAAAAAAAAATAAAAAAATATTTTTCATGTATTTTGTAATATATAAAAAAAAGCATTTTAACATACAGTTTATATATGGGAATATATATTGTATACGGCCAAAATTGTAGTATTTCAAATATATGTCAATATATTTGGGAAGAATATTTTTAAAATATATTTAAAATATATTTTTCTTCCATGTGAGATTAAATATCATTTTTTGGTATGTGGTGCTTGCATGCAGTGCAGTTCCACTTTAAAGAGTAAGGCAGTTCATAAATTCATCTTTTTTTTTTGTTTAACCAGTGGGTTGAACAGAAAAAAAAAAGATCTGATTCCCCCATCCAAACATTTGATGAGGATGGGGGAATTACTTCTGTTGAGCTATTGTATTCTGACAGAGGGGAGCATTCCCCACCATTAGATTACAATGATTATTGCTGCTGGCTATAGCTGGCGGCACCGATCAATCAGGAAAACCCCGACAGACCGGTTATACAGCAGTCGAGCAATAGATTGAATTCTGTACAACCAGGGTGTCCATATATGGATCAAAATTTTTTCGGTCCCTGCAGAACTGGATGATTTTCGATCCTGATATGGCCGGCTTTGAGATGATTTTTGCGTTTTGTGATCTGCCATACATCACCATAATCTTGTTTCATATCTTATACATTTTTTTGAAAGCCGTTCTCATTGTTTGGCTGTTTTTAGATAAGGAAATGAAAGTGTGTGGATTGCTTTTTCTGCCGTTGGAATTTTTAGTGGAGCCATCCTTTCATTGCACATAGATATTATACTGTGTCAAGCTATTCCATGGTAGCTCCTATCACGGAAATAATTGTTAGGCAATCTCTTCTGTCAGTTTTGTATGGAAATTGCACAGCAGATTAGCTTAGAAGGCATCTCATTCGGAACATATTATACAGACTGCATACAGTACAGTGAGGCCATAGTATACGAGTAACACAATACAAATATGCTGACAAAAGCAGAGATCTGCCAAGCTTACACACATCACCCAGTTTCAACAAATCATCAGCCATCCACGTACATGAGTAACGACAACCTATTGTGGATGAATGTTAAAGTTACTTACCAGCTATGCTTCCCCTTCTGCCAAGGGTGTGAAGCTGGGAAAAGCAATATAATAATCTCTTTTTTTTTTAATATGCCATTGTCATGCAATACTACTATGAGGGTGACCTAATAAGGTCCACTTGTTCTCCTGGTGCCCTAGGGCAGGGGTCTCCAAACTATGGCCCTCCAGGTTTTGAGGAACTGCAAGTCCCATGAGGCCTTGAAAGACTCTGACAGCCACAGGCAAGACTCCCAGAGGCAGAGGTATGATGGGACTTCTAGTACTTCAACAGCTGGAGGGCCATAGCTTGGAGACCCCTGCCCTAGGGGATAATAATAACCTTTTTTTATGCTGAAATCAGGGGCAGACTGACAACTCATGTGGCTCCCGGGCAATAGAAGATCATGGGGCCCCTGTGTCCTTGCCCAAACTCAAAAAAGCCTATGAAAAAGGTACCAGGGGCATCTCATGGGGCCCCCTACTGACCCTGGGCCCTCGGGCAGTGCCCGTGTTTCCAAATGGTCAGTCCGCCCCTGGTGAGGCCATAGTATACAAGTAACACAATACAAATATGCAGACAAAAGCAGAGATCTGCCAAGCTTACACACATCACCCAGTTTCAACAAATCATCAGCCATCCACGTACATGAGTAACGACAACCTATTGTGGATGAATGTTAAAGTTACTTACCAGCTATGCTTCCCCTTCTGCCAAGGGTGTGAAGCTGGGAAAAGCAATATAATAATCTCTTTTTTTTTAATATGCCATTGTCATGCAATACTACTATGAGGGTGACCTAATAAGGTCCACTTGTTCTCCTGGTGCCCTAGGGCAGGGGTCTCCAAACTATGGCCCTCCAGGTTTTGAGGAACTGCAAGTCCCATGAGGCCTTGAAAGACTCTGACAGCCACAGGCAAGACTCCCAGATTCAGAGGTATGATGGGACTTCTAATAATTCAAAAGCTGGAGGGCCATAGTTTGGAGACCTCTGCCCTAGGGGATGATAATGACCTTTTTTATGCTGAAATCAGGGGCAGAACGACAACTCATGGGGACCCCGGGCAATAGGGGATCATGGGGCCCCTGTGTCCTTGCCCAAACTCAAAAAAGCCTATGAAAAAGGTACCAGGGGCATCTCATGGGGCCCCCTACTGACCACAGGCCCCCGGGCAGTGCCCGAGTTTCCAAATGGTCAGTCCGCCTCTGGCTGAAATGCATTGTACTGCAGCCTATGGCGTGGAATTGTGCAAGAAGCAGCATCAGGTCCTGGTGCTACGGAGGGCAAACAAATATCTCACCGCTTCTGCTTCTTCAGGAGATTTCTTGTCCTTTGTGATCAGCCTTAGTTGAAGGTTAGACCAGACAATTTTTTCCTTTTTTTGGTGGACATACTGAATTACTCTTTAAGTTTAATTTTTCTCTTGGGGACATTGGTGGTGAAGTGGTTCTCAGCTATGCCTTCCCTGGACTGAGACCCCAAAATAATGCCAACAACTAAAGTGCCGAGGTCCACAGGAATCCCTGCAAATTAAAACAAACTAATGTATGATTTGCCAACATGGACCAAAGTTCAACATGCTTTAAGCTGGTGACATGTGGGTGCTTCCCCCCACTATATCTTAATGCTTGCTAAATCTAGGAGAAATCTAAAAGATCTACAGTCCTAGAAGATCTAAAAGATCTGCTTACCTAGAGTGTGCAACTCTGTACTGTGCCATTGTCCCATTTCTACAAAGTTGAGGGCTTTAGCTTTATTTAATTAAGAGCAAACTTTCCCATCTCTTTTAGATCTGCTGTGGCTGCTACTTCCACTGATCAATTCAGACCTATTAAAACCTGATAAAAATATGGTGCCATAGCAAAAATTACCACAACAAAACTCACAAAACATTTTTTTTCAAGATTAAATGAATTTGATTGGGCCTTTGTGTATTTACATAGTTACATAGTTAGTCTGGATGAAACAGACAAAAGTCCATCCAATTCAACCATAAAAAAAAATAGTTATAATCCTACACCCACAGTTGATTCGGGGGAAGGCAAAAAACACAGAAAAGCATGATCCAATTTGCTCCTGCAGGTGAAAAAAATTC
This sequence comes from Staurois parvus, assembly GCF_062004578.1. Classification (NCBI taxonomy): domain Eukaryota; kingdom Metazoa; phylum Chordata; class Amphibia; order Anura; family Ranidae; genus Staurois; species Staurois parvus. Next base: position 697,669 of record NW_028317965.1, on the reverse strand, counting down.
CTTCCTGATCCCCCGAGAGGCAATCGGATATTCCCTCAATCAACTTTACCTATAAATGTTAGTATCTAGTTATATTCTGTGTATCTAGGAAAGAATCCAGGACTTTTTTAAAGCAATCCAATGAGCTGGCCAGAACCAAATCTTGGGGGAGTCTATTCCACATTTTCACAGCTGTGAAGAAACCTTTCTGTATTTGGAGATTAAATTGCTTTTCCTCCAGACATAAAGAGTGCCCCCTTGTCCTCTGTGATGACCTCAGGGTGAATAGCTCTACACAGAGTTCACTATATGAACCACTGATGTATTTATACATGGAGATCATATCCCCCCTATGTATTATACATGGTGATCATATCCCCCCTTATGTATTATACATGGTGATCATATCCCCCCTTATGTATTATACATGGTGATCATATCCCCCCTTATGTATTATACATGGAGATCATATCCCCCCTTATGTATTATACATGGAGATCATATCCCCCTTATGTATTATACATGGAGATCATATCCCCCCTTATGTATTATACATGGAGATCATATCCTCCCTTATGTATTATACATGGAGATCATATCCCCCCTTATGTATTATACATGGTGATCATATCCCCCCTTATGTATTATACATGGAGATCATATCCCCCCTTATGTATTATACATGGAGATCATATCCCCCTTATGTATTATACATGGTGATCATATCCCCCTTATGTATTATACATGGAGATCATATCCCCCCTTATGTATTATACATGGAGATCATATCCCCCCCTTATGTATTATACATGGCGATCATATCCCCCATATGTATTATACATGGAGATCATATCCCCCCTTATGTATTATACATGGCGATCATATCCCCCTTATGTATTATACATGGAGATCATATCCCCCTTATGTATTATACATGGTGATCATATCCCCCTTATGTATTATACATGGTGATCATATCCCCCTTATGTATTATACATGGAGATCATATCCCCCCTTATGTATTATACATGGTGATCATATCCCCCCTTATGTATTATACATGGAGATCATATCCCCCCTTATGTATTATACATGGAGATCATATCCTCCCTTATGTATTATACATGGAGATCATATCCCCCCTTATGTATTATACATGGAGATCATATCCCCCCTTATGTATTATACATGGAGATCATATCCCCCTTATGTATTATACATGGAGATCATATCCCCCTTATGTATTATACATGGAGATCATATCCCCCTTATGTATTATACATGGTGATCATATCCCCCCTTATGTATTATACATGGTGATCATATCCCCCCTTATGTATTATACATGGAGATCATATCCCCCCTTATGTATTATACATGGAGATCATATCCCCCCTTATGTATTATACATGGAGATCATATCCCCCCTTATGTATTATACATGGAGATCATATCCCCCCTTATGTATTATACATGGAGATCATATCCCCCCTTATGTATTATACATGGTGATCATATCCCCCCTTATGTATTATACATGGAGATCATATCCCCCCTTATGTATTATACATGGAGATCATACCCCTCCTTATGTATTATACATGGTGATCATATCCCCCCCTTATGTATTATACATGGGGATCATATCCCCCCTTATGTATTCAAGAGAAAATAAATTCAGTTTCTCTAATCTTTCCTAATAGCTGAGCTTCTCCATGCCTCTTATCAGTTTGGTTGCCCTTCTCTGCACTTTCTCCAGTTCCCCAATGTTCTTTTTGTGAATCGGTGCCCAAAACTGAACTGCATATTCCAGATGAGGTGTTACTAATGATTTGTACCGATGGAAATATGATCTCTCTCTCTGGAGTCTATACCTCTTTTAATACAAGAGAGGATTTTGCTCACTCTAGAACCCCCAGCTTGGCATTGCATGCCATTATTAAGTTTGTGATCTACCAGAACTCCCAGATCCTTCTCCACCATTGATCCCCCAGTTGTATCCCCCCCTAGTATGTATGATGCATGCATATTCTTAGCCCCCAAGTGCAGAACCTTACATTTATAAACATTAAACCTCATTTGCCACGTAGTTACCCAATTACACAGCATTGAGGTCGGCTTGTAAGTTGGAGACATCCTGTAAGGACGTTATTCCACGGCACAGCATGGAACAGCATTTTGAACAAGCTAAATGTAAAAGTTAAAAAATCTATATCAAATCCAAAAATGTGATGCCTGAATACAGTATCACTGATGCTGTCGGTGAAAATCACACTGGCCCATAACACCACATGCAGCTTAGCAGCATCTCCCAAGCATTTAATTTAAAGGATTGGCATTTCCCCATATTTCCCTTAAATGCCTCAACCTAGAAACATCCCAGAATTTGGTATCATACTTTGTTTCCATAGATTTCAATGGGGAGGGCAATTTTTTCAGGTTTTGCAGATTTTAAGCTGCATTCAACACACTCCCTGTGAACCCACTACAAGCAGATTCCCACATCCCTAATGCTTTCTTTGACAATGTCGTCAGTGTAGTTGTGATTATAACTGGTGTCCCCATTGAAAGTTTTCCCTTCGCCTCCTGTTTCTGTTGCAACTCAGAAATATTTTGAATTTCCCATCACTTTCTGTACTGGAGAGAATGGTTACCAGGAGCTGGCCATAGACGTTTTGGCTGAACGAAAAACCCAACAGGTTCCTCCATCCACACCTCATTTGTGTGGATAGAGGAACCCCCCCTTCCAGGACATTGTATTCTAAAGGCTCCTGTACACTGCAGCTAATAAACTTATGTTTAGGAGCTGTTCAGTATTTTTTTCAGCAGCCCCTGAACTCACCCTAATGTTTTCCTATGTGACCATGTACACATCTTTGTTTACAGTCGTTTACAAGCATTTGAGTTTACAGTCATTTTTTTGAACACACAAAACTTGCGTTCAGCAGTCGATTTTATCAGCGTTTCAAATGCAAAATGTGGCTAAATGCAGCAAATCGCATTTATAAGCGTTTGAAATTTTTTTTAACTCTTCCAGTTCCCGATGCTGTCCACAGCCTTGTTTCATCATGAAAAATGCATGCAAAGCATTTTCAAGGTGCTCAGATGGAAAAAACACTGAACACAGGATGTTCCTACCAAGCTTGTCACTAGAGATGAGCGAATTATTCAAAAATTCGGTTCGGCTGATTCGCCGAATTCGCGGAATAAATTCGCTTCGAGCCGAATATATTCGCTACGAATTTAACTTATAAAAAGGGTGTTTCTAGGCTTCAGAGAGCCTTTATATTAGTGCAGAACACTGTACCTTTAATTTAAATGCCCTTGGAGTCTGCTGGGGAAGAGAAATAATACTGTCAGTCAGTATGACATGCAGATGAGTGCCGTCGATCTTAGAATCACCGCACACTTCACTCATTTGGGCAGTCACGGGGCCAAAACCAGAGTGTGGAGCCACAGTGTGGCGGTGGAGGCAGCAGCAATGGGAGGCCATACAGCACCCTATGACAAAATGGAATCCACCAGCAGTGTGAGGAAACCTGAAAGTGGCACATGGCAGAGTGTGGCAATGGAGACAGCAGCAATGGGAGGCCGTACAGGGACCCATGAGACACTCTGGACCTGGCAGCAGCATGAGGAGGCGGTACAGGGGCCCATGACAGATTATGGGCCTGGCAGCAGCATGAGGAGTCGGTACGGGGGCCCATGGCAGATTACGGGCCTGGCAGCAGCATGAGGAGGCGGTACAGGGGCCCATGGCAGAGTGGCGGAGCGTAAGCAGCTAAAATTGAAGGCCATACAGAGGCCTATGTTAAAAAGTCCCCCCAGCAGCAGCGTGGGGAGACGACTATCAAGAGTCCAATGGCAGAGTGGCGGAGCAGAAGCAGCTTCAATTGAAGGCCATACACAGGCCTAGGTTTAAAAGTCCCTCACAGTTAATTCCAATAACGAACTCTACTCCTCCGTGCAATCTACTTACGAGACCCTGGGCAGGTCTGGGTCCAATTTGTGGTAGAGACTGGTTTTGTTCAGCCATGCTTGAGCGAGTAATAACAGGTCTGTGCTGCCCTTTGGTGTCTGGCTTAATGCGCACAACACTGAACGTCCCAGCGTTTGTCAACAATTTGCCGTTAAGTGATGCAAACCCGCTGAACCACGTTCATGAGGAGCCGGTACAGGGGGCCATGAATCAGTATGGACCTGGCAGCAGCGTGAGCAGACGACAGAGGCACATGGCGCAGGGTGGCGGTGTAGGCAGCATTATTCTGAAGCCATACACAGGCCTAGGTTAAAAAGCGGAAGCCGTCAGCAGCGTGAGCAGACGACAGAGACACATGGCGCAGGGTGGCGGTGGATGCAGCAGTATTCGGAAGCCATACACAGGCCTCGGTTAAAAAGCGGAAGCCGTCAGCAGCGTGAGCAGACGACAGAGGCACATGGCGCAGGGTGGCGGTGGAGGCAGCAGCAATGGAAGGCCATACAGCACCCTATCACAAAATGGAACCCACCAACAGTGTAAGGAGACCTGAAAGTGGCACATGGCAGAGTCTGGCGATGAAGTCAGCAGCAATGGGAGGCCGTACAGGGACCCATGACACACTCTGGACCTGGCAGCAGCAAGAGGAGGCGGTACAGGGGCCCATGGCAGAGTGGCGAAGCGTAAGCAGCTTAAATTGAAGGCCATACAGAGGCCTATGTTAAAAAGTCCCCCCAGCAGCAGTGTGGGGAGACGACTATCAAGAGTCCAATGGCAGAGTGGCGGAGCAGAAGCAGCTTCAATTGAAGGCCATACACAGGCCTAGGTTAAAAAGTCCCCCCAGCAGCAGCGTGGGGAGACGACTATCAAGAGTCCAATGGCAGAGTGGCGGAGCGGAAGCAGCTTCAATTGAAGGCCATACACAGGCCTAGGTTAAAAAGTCCCCCCAGCAGCAGTGTGGGGAGACGACTATCAAGAGTCCAATGGCTGAGTGGCGATCCGGGAAGTCAGCGTTGTGATTGCAGATGCAATGCAGAAATTCTACGAAGTAATGCCGTGGGTGCGAAAAAGATCATATACCGTCGTACTTCCATCCATAAGACGGAACAACCTGCGAACCGGGAGCTTTATTGCCCTGACCCGCTGAGCAGCTTCTGGGATACCCAAGAGTTTGGCTTCTGTGGGGAATATGGTTGAAAACTGAAACTTAAAGGCATGTTGACGGAAGGGCACCAGTGTCAGTGCTCCGGAGGGAATATAGCTTCAAAGCTGACACTTAAAGGTATATCGACGGTCAGAGACCACAGGAAGTGGAGCTTGCGTCTTAAATCGACTGAATGTGGCAGACGTGAAACGTCTACGGGCCGTATATGAAACGGGTTGTTCCTCTTTCTGGAATAAGTGTTGGAAATGGCCACTCTTTTTGGTGTGGCGTTTTGTCTATTTAATTTCGATAACGGACTCTACTCCTCCGTGCAATCTAGTTACGAGACCCTGGGCAGGTCTGGGTCCAATTTGTGGTAGAGACTGGTTTTGTTCAGCCATGCTTGAGCGAGTAATAACAGGTCTGTGCTGCCCTTTGGTGTCTGGCTTAATGCGCACAGCACTGAACTTCCCAGCATTTGTCAACGATTTGCCGTTAAGTGATGCAAACCCGCTGAACCACGTTCATGAGGAGCCGGTACAGGGGGCCATGAATCAGTATAGACCTGGCAGCAGTGTGAGGAGACCCGAAAGTGGCACATGGCGCAGGGTGGCGGTGGAGGCAGCAGTATTCGGAAGACATACACAGGACTAGTTTAAAAAGCGGAAGCCGTCAGCAGCGTGAGCAGACGACAGAGGCACATGGCGCAGGGTGGCGGTGGAGGCAGCAGTATTCGGAAGCCATACACAGGCCTAGGTTAAAAAGCGGAAGCCGTCAGCAGCGTGAGCAGACGACAGAGGCACATGGCGCAGGGTGGCAGTGGAGGCAGCAGTATTCGGAAGCCATACACAGGCCTAGGTTTAAAACTGGAACCCAGCAGCGTGAGCAGACGACAAAGACGCACATGGCAGAGGATGGATCTGGCAGCAGTATGAGAAGGCGGTACAGGGGCCCGTGGCACAGTGTGGTGATGGGGGCTACAGCAACTGGATGCCAGAAAGTGGCCGATAGGGCTATATACTGCATGGAATTATAAAGTTGTAAAGACAGCGGCCTATAAGGCTATACACACTATAATAATCATGACTTGATTGACCATTGGCCTATAAGGCTATACACAGCATGAATATCATGACTTATTCTGAGAGTGGTTTGGAAGGCTATATACAAAAAGTAATTCATGAGCTGTCCGGACAGCGGACAATAAGTACATATATACAAATCAATTCATCAGCTGTCCAGCCAGCGGCCTCAAAGGCGACACATATAGAAAGCAATTCATGAGCTGTTCAGACAGCGGCCTCTAAGGCGACAGATATACAAAGCAATTCCCGAGGTGTTCAGGGAGCGGCCTGAACGGCTAGGTTATTACTAAATATATTTTTGTGGCCAAACATCGGCCTATAAATAGATGTCTACACAGTGACAAAAAATTATGTCACCAGACAGCGGCCCCTAAGGCGACAGATATACAAAGCAATTCCCGAGGTGTTCAGGGAGCGGTCTGAACGGCTAGGTTATTACTAAATATATTTTTGTGGCCAAACATCGGCCTATAAATAGATGTCTACACAGTGGCAAAAAATTATGTCACCAGACAGCGGCCCCTAAGGCGACAGATATACAAAGCAATTCCCGAGGTGTTCAGGGAGCGGCCTGAACGGCTAGGTTATTACTAAATATATTTTTGTGGCCAAACATCGGCCTATAAATAGATGTCTACACAGTGACAAAAAATTATGTCACCAGACAGCGGCCCCTAAGGCGACAGATATACAAAGCAATTCCCGAGGTGTTCAGTGAGCGGCTTGAACGGCTAGGTTATTACTAAATATATCTTTCTGGCCAAACATCGGCCTATAAATAGATGTCTACACAGTGACAAAAAAGTAGGTCGCCTTACAGCGGCGTATCCTACAAATTATAAGAAATGGTTTAGACCAAAAAAAAAAAAAAAAAAACTTTGATGCGATGCTATACCTTAGTAGATTGTGGAAAGTCGACAAGTCAAGCGTAACTGTGTACATTACAGAAAATCTTAACAAGACAACCAAACATGTGGCCAAACCGTGACCGATACAACAAGTTAACAATGTAAGAAACAGGAGGGGGCCAAACCGTGGCCAATAAATAAACAGTCCACCTCATTGATGAGATGGACAACACGTGTCAAATAAATATTTAAAAAAATTGCTATTCCATCGGTCTGGAACTGGTCGACTATAAATAATTAAAAAGTTTAAATTCATGTGACAGTCGTCCAGCGACGTATAAATAATTTAAAAACACCAATTCATGAGGGGCCCGACCAGCAGAGTATAAGTCATTAAAAAGGTTCAATTCATGTGACGGTCGTCCAGCGAAGTATAAATAATTTAAAAACACCAATTCATGAGGGGCCCGACCTGCAGAGTATAAGTCATTAAAAATGTGCAAAACATGAGTCGGCCGACCAGCAGCCTCTCAATAAAATATATATACAAATGTACGGATCAGGTGGAGGTCTTCCATTTGTCCCTAATAACATGTTTGGGGCATGATTCATGGCGGATTTAGTCAGTTGTGTCAGGAACTGGTGGTTTGAAATCCAGACTAATCCACGCCTGATTCATTTTCACAAACGTGAGTCTCTCCACACTTTGGGTGGACAGTCGTGTCCTCCGTGGAGTTACAATACCTCCTGCCGCACTAAACACGCGCTCCGATGCCACGCTACTGGCCGGGCATGACAGCCTTTCAAGGGCAAATTCAGCTAGTTGGGGCCAAAGGTCAAGTTTCGTTGCCCAGTAGTCAAGGGGATTGTCTACCTCGGTTGGCAGGGTGCTGTCCAAGTAGGCCCAAGCCTGTTGTTTGAGGTCCTGCTCCAGGTCCACCTGATGCTGCTGCTGCTGTGGCTGGTTAGTAGTTTCCTCACTGCGCTGGTGAAGAAAGCTACTCATCATCGACTGCAGACTGAGGCAGCCGCTGCTGGTGGAGCTGCCACTGCTCCTACCACCCCACCCCTCCCCTGCTGCCATGGCAGCGGAACGCGAGCGCACAGGGCCCACAGTGTCTGAGGATGGACGTTGGCGCACAAAGGCAGAGACCAACTGACTACATAGGTGGTTTTTATAGTACGTTATTTTGGCCTCCCTCTCAGCAGGTGTGAAAAAGGCCACCATTTTTGAACGGTAGCGAGGGTCCAACAAGGTGGACAGCCAAAAGTCATCCCTCTGTCTGATGGTTATTATTCGGCTGTCGCTACGCAAGCAACCGAGCATGCTATGGGCCATTTGTGCCAAGGAATGCGAGGGACTCCCTGCCTCCATCTCCACAGCATACTGCCACGGTGCGTCTGGGTCCTCTGTCTCCTCCTCCTCCTCTACCAGATGCTCCTGCTCCTCCACTCTTGTCCGCTGAGTGGAAAAACCACCCATTTCACTCAATAATTCCTGAGCACCAATGTCCTCCTCTACCTCCTCCTCTTCTTCCTGTCCTGCCCCCACAGGGGTCATGTGGCGTTGAGATCTGTGCGCCACGTCTACCGCACCCTGACCAGCCATTGTTAACAGCATTTGTTCCAGGACGTGCAACAGAGGAATGACGTCGTTCATCCCATAGTCCTGCCGACTCACGAATAGCGTGGCCTCCTCAAAGGGCCTGAGCAAGCGACAGGTGTCACGCATGAGCTGCCAATGGCTGACATCTAAGTTACACAGGGGAGTACCTTTATCCGCTTGTAACATCAGGAAATCGGTGATGGCCTTTTGCTGTTCGTAAAGGCGGTCTAACATATGTAGGGTTGAATTCCACCTTGTTGCAACGTCGCAGATCAGGCGATGCTGTGGAATTCCGTTCTGCCGCTGCAGCTCAAGGAGGGTGTGCTTTGCGGTGTAGGAATGGCTGAAATGCATGCAAAGTTTACGTGACATTTTAAGGATGTCTTGCAGTGGGATGGTGGATTTTAGGAACCGCTTGACAACCAGATTGAACACGTGAGCCATGCATGGCGCATGGCACAACCTTCCTTGACGCAGAGCAGACACCATGTTCTTTCCGTTGTCGGTCAACATGGTTCCGATTTTCAGTTTGCGCGGAGACAGCCATCTGTCGATTTTTCTGTTCATTACACTCAGAAGTTCCTCCCCTGTGTGACTACGTTCGCCAAGGCATACCAGGTGCAGCACAGCGTGACACCGTTGCGCCCTGCACATGTGATATGCCGGTCGGGTAATGGGACTTGGCACGGGGGTGACGGCTGAGGACACGGCGGAAGAAGAGGTGGTAGAGGCGGACATCTTTTCTGGACCAAGGACGTGCAAACGTGGAGGCAAAAGCGGCGTGACCTGTCCAAGTTGCTGGTGCGGCTGTGCCGGCACCACGTTCACCCAGTGGGCCGTAAATGACGTGTACTGTCCCTGACCATAGTTACAGCTCCACACGTCGGCGCTGCCGTGCACTTTGGCAGAGACCGACATGCTCAAAGACTGGCCCACCATCTCTTCTACATGTGAATGCAGGGCTGGCACTGCCTTTTTGGCGAAGAAATGCCGGCTTGGCACTCTCCACCGCGGCTCGGCACAAGCCATCATTTCTCGGAAAGGTGCTGAGTCCACCACTTGGAAAGGGAGGGACTGCAGCACCAGCAACTTGGACAGGAGGACGTTCAGCTTCTGCACCGTCGGGTGCGTGCTCGCAAACTGTTGTCTCTTGGAAACGGATTGCAAGAAAGACTGCTGACGGAATCCGTGAAGAGGAGTAGCAGGAGAAGGAGCATCTGAACGAGCAGAAGATGCCAACGAGCGACAACTCCCCTCAGCAGAGGTGTTGGAGCCTTGACTGGCTGATAGAGGGCGATTGACGTCGGGTGACGAAGCAAGTAACAGAGCGGGTGATAGAGCGGGGGCTGGGGCAGGCAGAACCGCCGTATCTTTATCACGGTTTTCCCAGGCCACCGAATGGCGACGCTGCATATGCTGACGCAACGCTGTAGTCCCAACATTGGCCCCCTGGCCACGCTTGACTTTCTGGCCACATAGTCGACATACGGCTACGTTTACTTCCTCGGGCGGCTTGACGAAAAATTGCCACACCGCCGAGTAGGAAACTTTGCCCCCGCTACTCCTCACTGGCTGACTGCTACTTCCTCCGTGCACACCGGCACCACTACTGGCCGTGGTGGTAGGCTGCAGTGGAGCTGGTGCTCTACTCCGTGGCCGTTTGGCTCCACTGACACTGCTGCGACCCTGCTGCCTCCTGGGCAACCCACCGACTGTTTTGCTCGCTGGCAAGCTGGCACCCTCTTCTCCTGATGATGCGGAAGCAATAGCCTGATGATGACGAGGCTGCCAAGTGCGATCAGCCTCATCATCATCAATTAGGGTCTCCGCGTCACTACTAGCCCCCTCGGCTGCGTGTGGGTCAGGAGACAGACCTGCCTCTAGACCGGCTACCGAGCCACTCTCCTCGCCAGTACTTCTTCGCCTGGCTGCTGAAGAGGCGGATGTCTCCCCCCGTTCCTGACCGCCCTCTGTTAGCTCTTCCTCACTGTACAGTGGGGCTGAGCCCACAGCATGCGATACTTCGCTTGGTGAGGGAACACCAAAGGACAGGGGCAGGTCGAGGACACGTGATTTCAGTGGGCTTGCTCCCGGGCCATGCCAACTAACGGTTGTGTCTGACGTACCCACCGACCGTTGGCTGTAGGTGTCAGAGGTGACCTGGGAAGAGGAAGACGACCGAGTCAACCAATCGATGACGGCAGGGTTGTTGGTGGAGACACGACCGCTGGATGACACCGGGAGCACTGGCCTCTGGCTGCGACTAGTGCTGCCTCGACCCCTTCCTCTGCTGCCACGTCTGCTCGCTCCTGAAACATTGCCTCCTCTGCCACTCCTCTGCGTGTTGTCTGACATACTCTTTAATTCAAAAAGCACCCCAAAAATAAAACCGGATTTAACTCTTTGAACGTACAATAGTGGTTGTGAAGCAGAAAGTCAGTTTATTTAGCACAATCTGTCAATTGCAGCTTGCCGTTGGCTGTAAACTGTACGTTTATGTCACTGGAATGCACTAATCACCCAAAAAATATTACCGCCAGCCGGCGTGTAAATGGATTTAACTCTTTGAACGTACAATAGTGGTTGTGAAGCAGAAAGTCAGTTTATTTAGCACAATCGGTCAATTGCAGCTTGCCGTTGGCTGGAAACTGTACGTTTATGTCACTGGAATGCACTAATCACCCAAAAAATATTACCGCCACCCGGCATGTATATGGATTTAACTCTTTGAACGTACAATAGTGGTTGTGAAGCAGAAAGTCAGTTTATTTAGCACAATCGGTCAATTGCAGCTTGCCGTTGGCTGTAAACTGTACGTTTATGTCACTGGAATGCACTAATCACCCAAAAAATATTACCGCCACCCGGCGTGTATATGGATTTAACTCTTTGAACGTACAATAGTGGTTGTGAAGCAGAAAGTCAGTTTATTGTACACAATCGGTCAATTGCAGCTTGCCGTTGGCTGGAAACTGTACGTTTATGTCACTGGAATGCACTAATCACCCAAAAAATATTACCGCCACCCGGCGTGTAAATGGATCTAACTCTTTGAACGTACAATAGTGGTTGTAAAGCAGAAAGTCAGTTTATTGTACACAATCGGTCAATTGCAGCTTGCCGTTGGCTGGAAACTGTACGTTTCTGTCACTGGAATGCACTAATCACCCAAAAAATATTACCGCCAGCCGTCGTGTAAATGGATTTTACTCTTTGAACGTACAATAGTGGTTGTGAAGCAGAAAGTCAGTTTATTTAGCACAATCGGTCAATTGCAGCTTGCCGTTGGCTGTAAACTGTACGTTTATGTCACTGGAATGCACTAATCACCCAAAAAATATTACCGCCACCCGGCGTGTATATGGATTTAACTCTTTGAACGTACAATAGTGGTTGTGAAGCAGAAAGTCAGTTTATTGTACACAATCGGTCAATTGCAGCTTGCCGTTGGCTGGAAACTGTACGTTTAGGTCACTGGAATGCACTAATCACCCAAAAAATATTACCGCCAGCCGGCGTGTAAATGGATTTAACTCTTTGAACGTACAATAGTGGTTGTGAAGCAGAAAGTCAGTTTATTTTGCACAATCGGTCAATTGCAGCTTGCCGTTGGCTGGAAACTGTACGTTTATGTCACTGGAATGCACTAATCACCCAAAAAATATTACCGCCACCCGGCGTGTAAATGGATCTAACTCTTTGAACGTACAATAGTGGTTGTGAAGCAGAAAGTCAGTTTGTTGTACACAATCGGTCAATTGCAGCTTGCCGTTGGCTGGAAACTGTACGTTTGTGTCACTGGAATGCACTAATCACCCAAAAAATATTACCGCCAGCCGGCGTGTAAATGGATTTAACTCTTTGAACGTACAATAGTGGTTGTGAAGCAGAAAGTCAGTTTATTTTGCACAATCGGCAAACTGCAACACCAACTGTGCACGACAGCCACCAAAAAAAAAAAGGGTGTATGTCACTTTAAATTTTCGATTCTTTGATAGCTGTGGCCCTGAGTAACGATTCTGTGTCCCTGAGTAACGATTCTGTGTCCCTGAGTAACGATTCTGTGGCCCTAAAGTCTCTGTGGCCCTAACTCTGTCCCTTAATACACACAGGTCTGTCTCTCTTGAATGACCGGAGGCTAATGGAGAATTCTAAGATGGCCGCGATTTATAGCTCCACCATTACACAGTGCTGGCTGGCTGCTGATTGGCTAATGCGATCACATGTCATGAATGCATTATGGGTCAGCGCGCATTGTCTGCGCGCCTTCCCAGAGATCCCCGCCCCATCTTCTCTGTCCATTTTCTCCGTCGCCACACATGTCGCCGCCATTTTTGGGAAAATTCGATTCGTGCATCCAAAGTTTGCTAATCTTCGGATTCGTCGCGAATAGAATTTTTCCAAATCTTCGGAACGAATTCCACTTCGTCATGTTCGATTCGCTCATCTCTACTTGTCACACATTGTAATGACCAATTCACACCTCAGACCTCCCCCACCCTTGGAAACAAAAAATATGTTAATGACCATTCCCACCCACCTCAGTTAGAATACACTGAATAGGGATTGCAGCCATTGAGTGACAAAATTTTTTCAGCATGTTCCTTTAAAAGAAATTGATCAAATGTTGACTTTTGTCAAGCAGGGATGACCACACACTTATCAAAAATCAGCCAGTCTCTGCTGAACCTGGCTGAATTTAGATGAGTGTAAGGCCAGTATAAATTATTACTAAAAGCAAAACGTTTTTATAGTTTTGGATAGAGTGGAGATGGATTAGAACACTTGTTGGGTTTTTATTGCTATCCATGTCCCTGTTAGGGAGATTCATCCTCTCTATATGTCCTGTTTACTGTTATCTGAAAAAGTGAAAGGAATCCCACATTTTGAGTTGTCCCCAGAAAAGTAATAGGGGGAAATCTCCCAACAGGGACACTAGCTCTGGTAAGCTAGGTAAGAGACAGAGATTTGCTCTCTTTGAAGAGATTTCCCCTGACTTCCTTTTTGGCTATGGGACAGGAAGTGAAGGGAAATCTCAATGTGACACCGATGGAAAAAACTGCCAGGGGTTAAAACTCTTCCTTACTCTATCCAAAATGAAAAAAAAAGTGCCTTTAGTTCTACTTTAAGGGGCAATCTCCCTAGGGGGGAAACAGCAATAAAGCCTGACAGTGGTTCTAATTTTTATACATATTATCTAAAACTAGAAAAATAGAATGTACACTTTAATATACACTCACCAGCCTCTTTATTAGGTACACCTGTTCAATTGCTTGGTAACACAAATTGCTAATCAGCCAATCACATGGCAGCAACTAAATGCATTTTTGCATCTAGACATGGTGAAGACGGCTTGCTGAAGTTCAAAATGAGCATCAGAATGGAAAGAAAGGGAATTTAAGTGACTGTGAACATGGCGTGTTTGTTGGTGCTAGATGGTTTGGTCTGAGTATTTCAAAAACTGCTGATCTACTGGGATTTTCACACACAACCATCTCTAGGGTTTAACTAAATTAAATGTGAGTGGCCCAAAAACTATGCCACATCCCTATTAAAGTACAACTAAACTCAAAATTTGACATGGTGGGATTTTGCAGACACAAGAAGTCTATTTTTGCTTAAAAAAAACAGTTTATTCGTACAAAATTCAATCAAAATATAACATATTTATCGACTTAATGTCTAAAATTGTATTCAATTTACATTCCATCTCAAATACAATACAAATTGCGATTGTAAATTCTGAAAATCTTGACGTGTTTCTTGGATTTGATCCACTTCATCAGGAGCTAGGGATGAATGTCTCTATACAAAAATTTTCAAATGATCAACACAGATTATAGTCCATCAAATACAAACATATGGTTTCATATTAGATTTGACCTGAAATGGCCCATATGCAGGGGGGAGACATCTCTAGGGTTTACAGAGAATGATCCGAAAAAGAGAAAATATTCAGTGAGCGGCAGTTATGTGGAAGAAAATGCCTTGTTGATGTCAGAGGTCAGAGTTGAATGGGCAGACTGGTTCGAGATGATAGAAAAGCAACAGTAACTCAAATAATCACTTGTTACAACCAAGGTATGCAGAATACTATCTCTGAATGCACAACATGTCCAACCTTGAAGCAAATGGGCTATAGCAGCAAAATAGCAGATCACACCAGGTTCCACTCCTCTCAGCTAAGAACAGGAAACGGAGGCTACAATTTGCATGGGCTCACCAAAATTGGACAGTAGAAGATTGGAAAAATGTTGCCTGGTCTATTGAGTCTCGATTTCAGCTGCGACATTCAGATGGTAGGGTCAGAATTTGGCATAAACAACTTGAAAGCATGGATCCATCCTGCCTTGTATCAACGGTTCAGGCTGGTGGTGGTGTAATGGTGTGGGGGAGATTTTCTTGGTAGACTTTGAGCCCCTTAGTACCAGTTCAGCATCGTTTAAATGCCACGGCCCACCAGAGTATTGTTGCTGATCATCCCTTTATGACTCCAGTGTCCCCATCTTCTGATGGCTACTTCCACCAGGATAATGCACCATATCACAAAGCTCAAATCATCTCAAACTTTTTTCCCGAACATGACAATGAGATTCCTGTACTCCAATGGCCTCCACAGTCACCAGATCTCAATCCAATAGAGCACCTTTGGGATGTGGTGGAATGAATGGAAGTGGATCTCATCATGGATGTCCAGATGACAAGTTTGCAGCAATGGCTATCATGTCAATATGGACCAAAATCTCTGAGGAAGGTTTCCAACACCTTGTTGTATATATTTAATGTAGAATTAAGGCAATTCTGAAGGCAAAATGGGGGTCCAACCAGGTACTAGCAACGTGTACCGAATAAAGTGGCTGGTTCTTGTTCCAGTTGGTTGAGGTTGGGTAGTATATTTTCCTATGGACTGCTATTGATCATTAGTTACTGAGTATTTATTTCAGCTCTATCCTAATTATTACCAGTATTTCAATCTTTACAGAGAAAGGTAAAGGCAAAACTGATTGAAACAACAAAAATGTTCCTATTATTAAAATGAAAGGAGAAACCAGCTGAGATTACTTTTATCTCCCAACACAATGGAGCCTGCATTAAACCGACAATACATATGCATGGATAAGTGTATGTTTGCCTTCGTAATTAGCAAGACGGCGGCATTTAGACATTCTGGATTCACCGGCTCACTACTTGTTATGGTTCCCATTTTTCATCTAATTAAACACCCTTTGATTTTATAACCAGACTGCATGGAAGGAATATATAATCACAAATAATGAAGCTGGCTGAATACTACCCTAAAACCAGAGTTGAAGGCTTAATTAAATGGACAGTGCCGCATTACAATATTCTTGCATATAATGCGCAAACAATAGTATGTCTGCCTCTGGTGTGTAATTCTTTCCATAGAAAGGTACGTGGATGTCATTGAGGAAATGGATATGGTCCCTTTTTGTTCCAAAGGTTTGAGTTTTTTGTGATGTGCGTTGGGGCAGGTACCAAATCCAACTTTGCAAATCCAAAGTGCATGCGGCTCTTGGCAGTTATGTTCAGCCTAATGGGGGTGTCATGTAAAAGTGAACATCAGTATGAGTCAGGGGCGGACTGACAACTCATGGGGCCTCTGGGCAATAGGGGATCATGGGGCCCCTGTATCCTTGCCCAAACTCAAAAAAGCCTATGAAAAAGGTACCAGGGGCCTCTCATGGGGCCCCATACTGACCCCAGGCCCTCGGGCAGTGCCTGAGTTTCCAAATGGTCAGTCCGCCCCTGGTATGAGTGTACATAGATACTGTAGTGCACCTTCCTTTGATGCCACAATGCACAAAAAATGCTTTTGAAATGACTATTTGAACTGAGCCCGCTGGCCCAAGATACCCTACCATAGCAGGCGCCTATGAAGGGCATGGAATTCGAAATAAGGAAGATGAAATCAGGAGAATCATGGTTGTTCTGTCCTTGCTACACGTTTCCCTGTGTGTAACTCAACATGCAGCTAAACCCTCCTATTCTGCAATAAGCCAGACTGAATATAATCTTGAAGCTTTATTAACAAAACAAGGTGGGTGAAACTATTAGGAAAAACATATAAGAAGCACATACAATCAATATATGAAATATACAAACACAATGAAAGGATTAAGCTGCAGCTGGCAATAAGTCCATGCTCACCAGCAATGCTGCCTGTAGGGGATGTAGGTTTAGTCCACAACATCCAATGGCTGGTTCCTTTCTCTCTCAGTTTCTAAGATGGAGTCTGAGCTCCCAAGATGCATCTATCTCTTTTTCTCAGAATGATGGGAATTTTTATTAACTCTTTTATCTAAACAGTCCCTATCTTCTGGACAATACATTTATTGTAGGCTCCATCTAGTGGCCAAATGTAATATTGCAGGCTGAATGTCCCTGCTGGAGACAGAACAATGGGTCTAAAATTGTATAATTCTCTGAAGATTGGATAAATCTGCATGTGTGTATTCAGAATCTAATTTCTTAATTTACCAGTTTGTTTTTCAAAATAATTTGTGGTTAGGAACATATACAGAGAATCTTGTTTCACATGTTTAAAGCCTCAGGATCCCCATATATGGGCCCATAGCAGCAGGCAAATTTTTAAATGGCTTTGGTACATGTCCCTGATAGCAGTGCCCGACTTCCAATGATGTTTGATGGACAATAACTCCCTTAGTATCCCTACAAATGGCGAGAACTAAACAGCGAGATTTCCCTCTTTAGACTTCAGTAGAGTTTGCAGCAAATTTTTAACTTTGAGCAAGATTTGTGAAACTGTTCCTGAACTAAAACACAGCAGATTTGAACCTTCCTTTTAAAAAAGCTGGGAGGCATACATACAGTAATATTGAGAAGGTGATAATCTAGCATTATTACGGGGCAAACTGACACCCTATTTTCCTAGCTGTTTGGTTGAAAGTAAAGGGTTCCATCAGCAAAATGAGATGTGGGTGGCTGTGCGCTGCCCCCCGCAGCCTTGTCACCCTAGGCCACATCCTGTGTTGGCGACTCAGAAATATAGTTCTTTGATGAAACTGAAATGAGACTTTTACTGCATGACTGATAGCTGTCATAAGTCTCAATGCCCTGTCCAGGGGCGGACTGACAACTCATGGGGCCTTCGGGCAATAGGGGATCATGGGGCCCCTGTGTTCTTGCCCAAACTCAAAAAAGCCTATGAAAAAGGTACCAGGGGCATCTCATGGGGCCCCCTACTGACTCCGGGCCCTCGGGCAGTGCCCGAGTTTCCAAATGGTCAGTCCACCCCTGGTCCTGTCTATGGCTAGCCACAGAAATATTTTCCAGTGCCCAAGTTAATGTGGTTGTAAAGGCTCAAGGTTTTTTACCTTCATGCACCCCCCACTGCTAGGAGGATAGTATGTAAAAAAAACCATGAATAATAATATAAAAAATAAAATACAAATGTAAAAAAAATGTTTTTAAAATTATAATTTTTGGTTATAAACTAATTTAGGTTATTTTATTTTTATTTAACAAAAAAAGATAGATGAATACATTTTGGCCAAGATTTATGAAGAAAGATTATTTATTTGCAAAATTTTATAAGAAAAACACTTTTTAAAAAAAATTTTTGGTCTTTTTCATTTATATAGCAAAAAAATAAAAATCCCAGTGGTGAATAAATACCTCCAAAATAAAGCTTTATCTGTCTAAAAAAAATTGCTAAAAATGTCGTGGTACAGTGTTGCATGACTACGCAATTGTCATTCAAAGTGTGATGGCACTGAAAGTCTGGACTGGAAGGGGGTGAAAGTGTCCAGACCTGAAGTGGTTAATATGGAATGTTTCATGGTTATCTGCCAAAAAAATAACAATATTTTTCCCTGACTACAATATTGAAAGAAAATGCACAAAACAACTATATATTCCCTTTAACCTCCCTGGCGGTAGCTCGGGGTAAAGTTTCAGCACCACAAGCGGTAACCCCGAGCTACACTCAGGAATACCATGCGGCGCTGCTCCGGGGTCTCTTCTTCACTTATTGTGTCCTGCGCTCCCGTGATGTCCCTCCTGCAGCGTTCCCGGTAATGTCCTCCGGCCGATGAAGGCATCTATTTTCCGGGTCCCGTTCCCTGCGACTTCGGGACGTACGGGGGAAGGTACTGGCAGGAAATTTAAAAATGTCAAAAAGTGACATTCACCAAATTCACTAAAATCACATAGTATTCCATTACTGTATCAAACCATTTCACATACATTTTGTCCCGAGTGCTTTGTCCTGCGCCCTGCCTGCATTTTTACTGCCTGGAAACTGAGAAACGTCCATGGCGTCCAAAAAGCATCCCTTTAGGTCAAAAGCGGTTTTAGACCGGCTAGAGAACAGCGATAGTAAATCAGAACCACTTGCAGAATTGAGTGATAATGATTCGTGGGGGAAATTCATCATCAGACACTGAAAACAATTTTGCGACTTTGCTCAGTGATGTGCGAACTTGGCGCTATATTTCACATTTCAGTGTTTTTGGTTTGATTATATTATTGAATTAAATTTATTATTATTATATTATTTTTTATGATTATTAATTAAATTATAATTTATGATTTCATGTTTCAAATTTTATCATACTTGGGATGTTTACTAGACTCTTGTTTGGACAGATTTCAGTGAGTTATTCCTTAAAATTACAGCCTACAATAAAAAAACGACATATTTCCATGAAAAAAATGTACCGCTTTGAGCACAGAAATACTGACATAATCAGACCGCTAGGGAGGCTACAGTGGAACGTCACTCTCTCAATATTAACAATTTTTAACCCTTATGCTGCTATCATTAGTAAATAGATAAGAAGGTATATTGTATTTACTTATTTTAAACTTTTGTCTTCAGCTGCTTCTAGACATGTGCAGAATAAAAACAAATTGTTTAGCTTCGGATTGATTAGTTTAGTTATTAGTTTAATTTCATTGCATTTGTAACAATTTGTATTCAAACTGAATATTGAGTTGATCTGAAATAATTGTGAAGAATAGTTGATTCTATTCTATTCAACATTCGAATTTTGGAAAACAGCTATATTCTTTCTATTTTTTTATTCTATTCTATTTATATTTCTGTTCTGTTCTTTTCTATTCTATCCTTTTATGTTCTATTCTTTTCTATTCTTTTCCATTTTGTTTAATTCTATTATTTTATTTTCTATTCTATTCTGTACTGTTTTATTCAATTCTATTCTTTTCACATTCAAATTTCAGAAGTCCGCTATATTCATTCTATTCTACTTTTTCTTCCATTCTAGTCTATTCTTTTTTTCTATTCTATTCTAAACTATTATATTCCTTTATTTTTAAATCTATTCTATTCTTTTTGAAGGAAATCAGCATTAGTCAGCAATATCTTTACATTTCAAATTTGTTTTCAAATTCAATTTTATTTTCAAATTTATTTCAAATTCGATTCAGATTTGATTTGAATTTGGATAATTCTATTCCTTTATTTTCTATTCTATTCTTTTTGAAATTTCAAATTTGTTTTAGAATTTGATTTCGTATTTACAATTGGTTCAAATTTGATTTGAATTTGGATAATTTGCATCAGACAGAATTTCAGACAAAATTTCTTTTTATTATTTTGGATTCGTTTAAATTCGTTACTATTGTAATTCGAAAATTCTCATGCATCTGAATCTCTGAATAACAAAAATTTGGTCCGAATTTCAGTGTAGAACAAAACAAACTGCACATGTTTAGTGGCTTCCTGGTTCCTGGCCTAGGCCAAAATGATGTCATACATTCCAGAAGTCTTCACGAGTATTTTGTCTTTCACTGGAAGAGGGGCTGAGGAGCTTTCTCAGCTAAGAACACACTCCTGCCTGCATGCCTGAACTAAGGGCAGGTGCATTCCAGGAAGTAAATGCTACACTAATCATCTGCCCTTACTCAAGATGGCTACAGCTAAAAATGCTAGGTGGGTGTTTTTCAATGTGATTTCTCAACAAAATAAAGCATGGAGACATGGATGGTTGGGGAAGTTTTGAATATTATTAATTAATTTAACCACTTACCAACCTTGCCATAGCTGAATGACGGCTACATCGCAGTTGACCAGTTCTAGGAGGGTGTCATATGACGTCCTCCCAGAACATGCCCTCCCATGTGCCTCCAGCGGCACACACCTGGCGCTCTCCATAATCAGACACAGCTGATCACATGATGAAGTAAAAGGTCAATCACAGCGGCCTTTTACCATGTGATCAGCTGTGTCCAATGACACAGCAGATCACAAAGTAAATACAGTTGCCAGATATCGGCAGCACTTTTCTCATGCTGTCACAGCCTGAGGAAAGTACTGCTGATAACCGGCAAATGACACAGAGGACATCTGCACTGATCATCAGGGCCCTGATGATCAGTGCCCAGCAGTGATTCCCACCAGTGTCCAGCAGTGCCGCCCATCAGTGCCCATCAGTGCCGCCTATCAGCGCTGCCCAGCAGTGCCACCCAGCAATTGCACCCATCAGTGCCCAGCAGTGCCGCCAGTCAGTGCTGTCAGTCAGTGCTGCCAGTCAGCACCACCTATCAGTGCCGCCTATCAGTGAAGTATCATCAGTGCCTCCTCATCAGTGCCCACCAGTGCTGCCTCATCAGTGCAACCTATTAGCGTCCATCAGTGCAGTATATCCGTGCCACCTCATCAGTGCTGCCTATCAGTGCCCATCAGTGAGGCCTATCAGGGCAGCCTCATCAACGCACATCAGTGAAGGAGAAAAATTACCTGTTTGCAAACTTTTATAATAGAAACAAAGAAAAACTTTTTTTTTTTGCTTTTTTTTGTTTACAGTGCAAAAAATAAAACACCTATTGGCAATTAAATACTACCAAAAGAAACCTCTATTTGTGTGAAAAAAATGATAAAAATTTCTTATGGGTACAGTCTTGCATGACTGCGCAATTGTCATTCAAAGTGCGACAGAGCTGAAAGATGAAAATTGGCCTGGGCAGGAAGGGGGTGAAAGTGCCCGGTAGGCGAGGGGTTAATAATGTTTTCAGTTTGTGGTGCTCAGATGCAGTTAAATTCTTCTTTAAGAGTGCAGTGAAACTTGCATCTGCGAGGGCAAATCGTTGGGTCTTCTTCCTGTAAATTTAGAATTTGGTTGGGTTTTCAGTGCTCAGTGCCCTCCAACTATTGAGCATTATATCGCTTACAATCAATAGCAATTTTTGCGGCATAAATACCTTCTATATGTCCCCGCACAGAGTTGCAGGCTTCCTGGCAGAACGGTGTCGGTGGCATTCCAGCAAAAGCAGACGCCAAAATGTCATATGAGACTTAATTTGACATGCTCATTTAGCTGCACATGTCGGTTTCCACGACAACAATGGCGATATTTAACATATTCCATAACTGCACTGTTAGCTGTGTAATACTTTTGTCAGTTCTGAGTTGATATTATAGGCCTCTCTCCTCTTTCTATGTCACCTTTGCTAATGGCTTTGTGTAACCCTTTAATAATGCATGCATAAATCTGTTCTGCCTGAGCTTTTTACTACCGAATTTGGCCTACATAAACCCACGCTATACTTATATAGAAGATAGGCTAGGCGCCAAGGTCCAAAATCAGCAGAGGCGGCATTTTACTATACATAGTCTATTTCTAGCATTCATTAACTCTCATGGTAAAAGCGAGGGTATGATACAGCCCAACTTTCTTTTAGTAGAAAAAGGGAGACTTTTTAGGACACCATGGGGGTTGATTTACTAAAAGTGCAAAATCTGGTGCAACCGTGCATGGAAGCCAATCAGCTTCCACTATTTGTTTGCCAAAACTTAATTGAGCAAGCTGAAGTTAGAAGCTGATTGGCCACCATGCACAGTTGCACCAGATTCTTCATCCTCCATTTCAGTAAATCAACCCCCGTAGAGTTTAGGAAGCAAAACCATCAAGGCACTTCAACCACTTGTTAAATGTGTGATGTGATTTTATTTTTTGAGGAAACTACTGAAAATGCCAAAGATGGCTTAATGGGACTTTTAATGTGCTTAGAAGTACTCAAACCCCAAAAAGTAAAATATTACAGTATTTATTTACACATTGTATAAAGCATAGAAGTCCAATGTCCTTTCATAATAATATTGAACAATAAAATATCTTTACAAATTTTAGAAAACTATTGCAGCACTATCCCCATAGTTAGTCTGGCTGGAAAAAGACAAAAGTCCATTAAGTTCAACCATTACAAAAAAAAATTATAATCAGAGGAAGGCAAAAAAACCCAGCAAAGCATGATCCAATTTGCTCCTGCAGTGGAAAAAATTCCTTCCTGATCCCCCCGAGAGGCAATCGGATATTCCCTGGATCAACTTTACCTATAAATGTTAGTATCCAATTATATTCTGTGTACCCAAGAAAGAATCCAGGACTTTTTAAAGCAATCCACTGAGATGGCCAGAACCAACTCTTAAGGGAGTCTGTTCCACATTTTTACAGCTTTTACTGTGAAGAAACCTTTCCGTATTTGGAGATTACATTTCTTTTCCTCCAGACGTAAAGAGTGCCCCCTTGTCTTCTGTGATGACCTCAGGGTGAATAACTCTACACCGAGTTCACTATATGAACCACTGATGTATTTATACATGGAGATCATATCCCCCCTTATGTATTATACATGGTGATCATATCCCCCCTTATGTATTATACATGTTGATCATACCCCCCTTATGTATTGTACATGGAGATCATATCCCCCCTTATGTATTATACATGGTGATCATATCCCCCCTTATGTATTATACATGGAGATCATATCCCCCCTTATGTATTATACATGGTGATCATATCCCCCCTTATGTATTATACATGGAGATCATATCCCCCTTATGTATTATACATGGAGATCATATCCCCCCTTATGTATTATACATGGAGATCATATCCCCCCTTATGTATTATACATGGAGATCATATCCCCCCTTATGTATTATACATGGTGATCATATCCCCCCTTATGTATTATACATGGAGATCATATCCCCCCTTATGTATTATACATGGAGATCATATCCCCCTTATGTATTATACATGGAGATCATATCCCCCCTTATGTATTATACATGGAGATCATATCCCCCCTTATGTATTATACATGGAGATCATATCCCCCCTTATGTATTATACATGGAGATCATACCCCCCCCTTATGTATTATACATGTTGATTATATCCCCCCTTATGTATTATACATGGAGATCATATCCCCCCTTATGTATTATACATGGAGATCATATCCCCCTTTATGTATTATACATGGAGATCATATCCCCCCTTATGTATTATACATGTTGATTATATCCCCCCTTATGTATTATACATGGAGATCATATCCCCCTTATGTATTATACATGTTGGTCATATCCCCCCTTAATCTCCTCTTCTCAAGAGAGAATAAATTCAGTTCCTCTAATCTTTCCTCATAGCTGATCTCCACCATGCCTCTTATCAGTTTGGTTGCCCTTCTCTGTACTTTCTCCAGTTCCCCAATGTTCTTTTTGTGAATTGGTGCCCAAAACTGAACTGCATATTCCAGATGAGGTATTACTAATGATTTGTACCGGGGTAATATGATCTCTCTCTCTCTGGAGTCTATATCTCTTAATACAAGAGAGGATTTTGCTCGCTTTAGAAACCGCAGCTTGGCATTGTATGCCATTATTAATCTTGTGATCTACCAGAACTCCCAGATCCTTCTCCTCCATTGATTCCCCCAGTTGTACCCCCCCCCCCAAGTATGTTTGATGCATGCATATTCTTAGCCCCCAAGTGCATCACCTTACATTTACCAATGTTGCTAAAGTTTGGTCATAGTCCTACACAGCCAAACAACACGCATTTCCTCATTTAAACTTGCATCCAGGAGACAGTGACCAGTCCTTGTGCTTTGTTTTGAAGCTTTATTTGTTGATTGAACTTGGATGGGGTAAGGGATGTATGGGATGCCCAACGGTAATGGCAACAGAGGACAAACTCCTTAGCAACTATGTACAAGTC
The DNA here is from genome assembly GCF_062004578.1 of Staurois parvus. Classification (NCBI taxonomy): domain Eukaryota; kingdom Metazoa; phylum Chordata; class Amphibia; order Anura; family Ranidae; genus Staurois; species Staurois parvus. Next base: position 673,015 of record NW_028317965.1, on the reverse strand, counting down.
TTTACACAGCAGAAATTCTCCTGGAGAGTTAGCAAGCATCTCCGGTTGTACCATCCCAGGCCCCAGATGAAACCTCTTCTCATCCAGCTGTAGGGTTGCCACCTCATCCTTTTAAAACCGAACACATATTAATTACACAGGTTCTCTGGCTGAGGTTCTCATTAAACTCACTTAGTGCCTTATCTGCATTAAATTAGCCTCAGAACCGGAGTAATTAATATGTGTTCAGGTTTAAATGGATGAGGGGACAACCCTATCCAGCTATACTCTGTGAATCCCTGGGCAGGGGATCCAGTGCCTGCCACTGCAGTGCGAAAAAAGTCCAAGGTAAGAAAGTTAATCCAGTTTCACACTAGAGTGCCTCTTTCACCTTACTGGCCCAGGAGGTGCAGATCTATTCACTCAGCCCTTCTCCTGTGCTGCTGGTGGGTTGGTGGCTGCTACCAGGCCTTCTAAGTGGGCCGCTCCTTCCCTGCTGCACAGATGGTCCTTGCTCTGGGGGCTGGTGAAGTCCTGAGCTTTCCTCCTTCCAAGATCCTCTGCCTCTAGGTGAGCCCATCTCAATCTCGGCCCCCTCCCAGGCTCCTGCTCTCAAGCCTTACTTCTCCATCTTCCACCATACCTCTCCTGCTGCTGAGCAGGCTCAAACACTCTTAAGGACTGTCCTGACCCCTTGCAAAGCCTCCTGTTGGGGATTGGCCAGGATTCCTTGAGAGTGCAGACCAGCCACTCCTTACCTCTGCCCACTGTTCTAGAACTTTCTCTAAAACTCTAGAGCAGGAGGAAGTTCCAGAGAGCTAGTCTGGAGAGCCTCTCAGCCCGACTGAAATTTGACCCCCTGACTATTACACCTGGGCTGCTATTCAGCCCTTCTAATTGAAAATTACTAATTACCTCTAATTGAAAAGCTACCTATGAGGGTGCTACACTATGTACAGTACCCTCTCACCAGCCACAATCTGTCTGCAAAGAATAGAGCAGAAGAGACCCAAAAAACATCACTGGGTCTTAAAAAAGGTATGCAATAAAACCTAAAAATCTAATTAACATGTTGATAACACCAGGGAATGCAAAAGCAGATTATACTTCAGCTTTAAAGCAGTATACCCAATAAAAGATTTATATGTCCCTAAATCCTATGTAAAAATTATTACGTAGGCAAAGTAGTTAAAGTGGTTGCAAAGACACAAGGTTTTCTAAAAAGTTTTCTGTGTGCAGCAACCCCCCCCCCCAAAAGTTACCTGAGCCCTATCTTATTCCAGTGATGTGCATGAGAGCCTCAGCTCTCCGGGGACCCTACCTCGTCATTAGCTGAGACAGCAGCGGGAGCTATTGGCTTCACTACTGCCAATCACAGCCAGTGAAACAATAGGAGAGATCGGGGGGGGGGCGGAGCAGAGCAGCACTCCGTGGGTGAATGGACACACAGAGCAGTGGCTTGGGAGCGAGCCTGCTGGAATGCCCCCGTAGGAAGCTGGGCACTAGGCAGGAGGGAGGAGCCAGGGGCGCCAGTGGAGGACCCAAGAAGAGGAGGATCGGCTGCTCTGTGCAAAACTACTGCACAGAGCAGGTAAGTATAACATGTTTGTTGTTTTTAAACAATACAATTCTGCCTTTAATATCACTTTAACCCATATATACTGACAATGCTAAATTTAATCTTTAGCATCTAGATTTCCATCATCTTTAGCCATGAACAGGTTAAGCTCCAGCTGGGGAAAAGTTACCTTTTGTAGACCTTATTAGCTTTGGCTTTCCAAAGCATGCTGGAGCTCAAGTTCATCAAAACAAGTATATTCAGTAGCATATCATGTTCCCTCTTCTTCCAAAATACTTCCTAATAAAAGGATCACTTTAAGCAAAGAAGACACCTCCTGGGGGTCATACACACAGTAATATTTTAGTGGATCAGTTTATGAAATTCAATAGCTTTCTGAAAAGTGTGTTCATATGATAATAAAATAATATATCCTACAAAACGAAAAACAAATATGGCTTGTACTGTGTAATTGTCCTAGACAGGTGTGAAAAAATGCTGTAAATTAAGGATGCTTTCAGAAGTAGAAGTGTTAATAGTTTATTTTTATCAATTAACAAAATGGAAAAAAAATGAACAGAATAGAAATCCAAATCAAATGGAAACAATGCCAAGCGATTCAACTATGCTTAAAACTTAGGAACTGCGGTGTAGAAAAATGTCTTCAGGTACTCTGGACTGATGAGTCAAAATGTGAAATATTTGGCTGTAGCAGGAGGCAGTCTGTTCGGGAAGGGCTGGAGAGCGGTAGAATAATGAGTATCTGCAAGTACCAGTGAAGCATGGTGGAGGTTCCTTGCAAGGTGGGGCTACATTTCTGCAAATCGAGTTGAGGATTTGGTCAGGATCAGTGGTGTCCTCAATGCTGAGAAATACAGGCAGACACTGTTCCATCATACCATCAGGATTGGCCCCAAAAGCAGGGCAACGACTCCAAACATACAGCCAATGTCATTAAGAACTATCTTCAGTGTAAAGAAGAACAAGGAGTCCTGGAAGTGATGGTTTGGCCCCCACAGAGCCCTGATCTCATCATCATGCAGTCTGTCTGAGATTACATCAAGAGACAGAAGGATTTGAGACAGCCTACATTCACAGAAAATCTGTGCTTAGTTCTCGAAGATGTTTGGAACAACCTACCTGCCGAGTTCCTTCAAAAACTATGTATGCTCACACCAAATATTGGTTTGATTTGATTTGGATTTCTCTTCTGTTCATTAATTTCCATTGTGTTAATGAATAAAAATAAACTATTAACACTTCTACTTCTGAAAGCATTCTTAATTTACAGTATTTTTCACACCAGCCTAAGACTTTTGCACAGCACTGTATATGAGCACGTACTGTATATATGTGATAAATAGAAAGGAAAAAGAAGATTAATTAAAAATGAAATAGCTGAACACAGCAAATAAAGGCAATCCAGAACCAATAGATACATTTAATTAGAATAGTTTAAGGGGTCACATGTAGATGATAAAACTCTGTACATTGGCAGTTCACTAATCTTCACTAACATATGCAAAACATTGGAACTGGATTTATAATGAGTTACTATGACTGAAAAGAAACAGTCACATTTAATATAAAGGTTAGATGAGTATCTGTGTGTGTCTCTTTCTTTACAGTGGCCCATAGTGAGTGTTATCTACTTGGTTTAATAGAATTTTGTTAACTACACCACATGCATAGATAGAAATTGTCTTTTCACATTGCAAGAAAAATGTAAGAAATCTTGCACTATGGTTCAAGAGACTCTGATTTATAAGTATCGGGATTATGCAAGTCAACAGTGACTCCTGAGTTTGAATCAACCAAACAACCAATGAGAGGATGCGTTTTTGCTAAGCATTAGTTGACAACCTAATCCCTACTTAAACTATTTTTCAGGTACTTAGTTCCACTTTAATAGAATTGAATTCCCTAAATGCTTAACAGAACAAAGTTCCAAACAGGAGCATAACAACAGATCATGGGGTCCCACTGCAAAATTTTGATGGGGCTCCCCAACTACCTCCCTATTGTCATTCATCTTACATAAAGTAGTTCTGAATCAAGGACAAGTACTGTAGCTGGAGAGCTTTCAGCATAGTCAGTACTAAAGACGGGTGGACTGACAACTCATGGGGCCCCCGGGCAATAGGGGATCACGGGGCCCCTGTGTTCTTGCCCAAACCCAAAAAAGCCTATGAAAAAGGTACCAGGGGCATCTCATGGGGCCCCCTACTGACCCCTGGCCCTCGGGCAGTGCCCGAGATTCCAAATGGTCAGTTCACCCCTGACTAAAGACCATCGCTTTGGAAAGAAGTTGCCAGGGCAGAAAGGAAATAACTTTAGCATTAACATTAATTTTCCATTTGTCCTCAGATCTCAGAGACTCATTGTAAATTTTAAGCCCTCCCACCCCTTGCACCTGTAGTACTACCTCCTTAGGAGTTGCTAAGTTTTGGGTCCCCCTATGGTCCTGCACAACAAGGCAACATGTATTTTTCCTTCTTAAATCTTGCACATTGGGGACAGTAACCAGTCCTTAGGCATGTTTTTTTGTGATTTTTATTAAGGGGTAATACATTTGGATGGGTTGAGAGATGTATGGGATATTCTTATAGAGCTCAGCCTCCCCTGGTGTACCACTCTAGACCCCAGATGAGCCCTCTTGTCATCCAGCTGTACTAAGGAAGTCCTTGAGCAAGGGGACCCAGAACCTGTCTTTACGTGCACGGTCCCAGATAGGGAGCTAGTCAGGTTTCCCACCAGAATGCCCTCTCCCCTTATCTGGCCCAAGGGGTGTAGGATTACTCACTGTTCCTCACCTGCAGGCTTGTTGGGTTGGTGGCTGACTTCTCTAAACTGTGTTTTTTTTCAGATAAACAAACAGCTATCGGTTTTTGGAAACTAGAACTAGTTCTAGTTTCCAAAAACTAGAAACTCTGAGGGGTTTTTTACAGCCTGAGGAAGGCATACAAAGTTAATTTCAGTGCTGGTCAGAAGTATACCATATATACCCATTTTGCTGTGGGGATTCATTGTCATGCATGTCAAATATTGATTTTTAAAAACAAAAAATTCTATACATTGCCACACCTTGCTTTAGTATGCATCTGGCTTGCTGCCCTCAATGAGTTGCTCTACTGTTGCTACATTCTCCTCCCGCCAGTGGGGGGGAGGCAAGTTACTCAAAGCCCAAAAAACTGTAATACAAATTGTTTGGAGTGCTGGAAGATGAAGTCCAAGGTAACGGTGACGTTATCAGGCGACAGCTACCTTGAACTACCTCAATTGCCTGTGCAGCAGATGGAGCTAGTGTGGGGGATATATATTTTCTGCCTGAGAAAAACCCACGTTCTTTGTGCTGTGGCAGTTGAGCTGTTTGGACACAGACCTGTGTAGAGGCCTAGGCCGTCAGGACCAGACCGTTCTCATGCAACCCACCAGCCAGAGTGGTAACCGAGAGGTTGCTGCTTCCATCGCATCTACTGTTTCATCTGTCGCTTAGAAATCAATTTTTCCTCTAGACCCGCTGAATTTGCCAAGCAAGCTGCCACTATCACATCCACCATCTTGGAGCCTGTTCTTGAGTAGGGTGCCCCCTTTACTGAAAACTTCTTTGGCATCCAGTGGAGTTGGTGAGCAGACCACTGGCCCACCTAGCACCAGGCTCATAGCTGGGTGCAGGACATTTACCCCTTTTCCTAGACAATCAGACCTGTACATCTTCAGCTCTTAACTCTTGACTCTCTTTCATATATCGCCACTTCAGGATATAGTTCCATCAGAGTCCATTAAGCCTTCCCCCGGCTGAATGATGCATTGCATAGTCAAAAGCAATACTATATTTTCACTTCCTGCAGAATACAACCACCATTTTACTTGCACCGCTTGTCTGCTGAGCCCCAACGTTAGCCAGTGAAGATCCCTCTTAGAGGCTGCCCCACTTACACAGTTTACAATTCCCCTTTCTAGGTTGTGTTTGCTGTTCTGTTTGGAGTAAGACCTAACCAGTCTAGGCCTGGCACAGCCACCATAAGATCACATGGGCAATATAGTCATATTTTTCCTTTCCAAAAAATCCCTTTCATTGCCTGCCAGGTACTAAGGGTGGTGTTGATAATGCTTTTGCTGATCTAGGCTACCACATTATTGGTACTTATACAATGTGTATACCACTGTTTCTTTTGTAACTATTGATCATCCAGAGTGATGATTCAGGTTAATGGTAACTGATTTTGATTGCATTTGGTGGATGTCCACTTTGCCAATTAATGACCAATAAAGTCACTTACTCCATGCCACTTGTGTCTCTTTGTAGCAGCTAGATACAAAGTGATGAACTATCTGTTTGTGTTCAATCTCTTGTAGAAAGAAAGGAATGAAACAAAGGGTGTGTCAGGGTAGGGGTCTGAGACGTGGATGGCAAGGATCAGAGAACCCACTTCACCAGTGACTCCTTTTGGGGTAGCGCTACATATAGATGGTAAAAACAGGAATAAAATAATGTAAACGTATGAAATTAAACATAACGAAATTAGCCAAAGCCATTATAGTCTGCCTTTAAATCATAGGACTCTAAACCATTTGTTTTAGAGGTAAGCTGGAACCATCTTTCTTTTAGTTTTACGAACTAAAGGAAATATTTGCCACTGTCGGGTATGGAGAAGTATGTGACTCATTCTATTTGAACAAACCATGGATCCCCTTGACCTTCAACTTCGATTTAAAACAACAGGCTTAAACTGATGCAACCCCTGCATGACAAACCCATTGACATTCATGAAGTTGTGTTGCAGTTAAAAAAAAACAATGTCTGCCATCTGCTTCTAGAATGGGTAATTCATTTCAGATTCGGTTACTGGCTCCCAATCATAAAACGTAGGCATAAAGTATCAGTGTAGAGAGCTTTAGCAGATGTTTTCTGTTATGTACCCTTTCATGTCTTAATTAACATACTTTCCTTAGTGAAATCTAGTTTTCCTTATGACCCTGTGCCACTTGTGGCTTGGTAGTATCCAGTAAATCATTTAAATTACTGGCTCTGACAACCAATTTTGCTCATAATTCTAATTAAAATTCATAATTATTATGGTATCATATGTAAAATGCAATTAGGGATGACTCCAGGGTTTATGCTATTTAACATTTTTATCTTCTCTGGCTTTTTTAGATGTCCCTATTTACATGAAGGAAAAGGTGTTCAGTTCCTTTGGCTGTGTATCTAACACTGTGGTCTTACAGTACTCAGACCAGGGGCGGACTGACCATTTGGAAACTCGGGCACTGCCTGAGGGCCCGGGGTCAGTAGGGGGCCCTATGAGATGCCCCTGGTACCTTTTTTATAGGCTTTTTTGAGTTTGGGCAAGGACACAGGTGCCCCATGATCCCCTATTGCCCGGGGGCCCCATGAGTTGTCAGTCCGCCCCTGACTCAGACCCTTAATTCACTTCCCATCAAACTCCATAAGCATGATATTTTGTGGTTTCTCCCCTTGTTTACATGCATTTCTTCCTACGGCCTATAAAAATGCAGTGGTAGGTGAAAACATTTCCAATAAGTGGTGTGCAGGGAGCATGGAAGATGAGACATAGAAGGATGTTGTGTGGAAGGAGCATGGGTATAAGGCATGGTGGGGTGTTGGGAGTAACATGAGTGTGGAGGGAGTATTAGGGATAAAACATAGAGGGGTTAAGGGAGCGAGGGTGATGGAACATAGGGCAGTGGCGTGTGAAGGGAGCATTGGAAATAAATATTGAGGGATTGGGTGTTGACACAGCATAGGAATGAGACACAGAGCAGTGGGGTGAGAGATAACACATGGAATTGTGGGGTGTGAAAGGAGAATAAAGGATAAGATTTGGAAAAGTGGAAAGTGAAAGGACCATAGGGATGAGAGATGTAGTTATGGAAAGAGTATAGGGCATAAGATATGGAGAGGTGGGGTGTGAAAGGAACCTGGAAGATGAGACATGGGGAGGTGAGGTGAGCAGGACACAATGGGAAATGAGGCATGGAAGAGTAGATATGGAGGAATGGGAGGATAAGAAATGGAAGGTTTTGGTGTGAAGGAAGCATGAGAGATAAGTCATAGAGGGTGTGGTGTGTGTATGGGGCATGGGGGAATGAGTAATGGAGAAGTGGGTGTGAGGGGGAACATGGGCGACAAGACATGAAGGGGTAAGGTGTGGAGGGAGCATGTGGATAAGACATGGAGAGGTGGGGTGTGGAGAGAACATAGAGGATGAGACATGAAGAGGTGGAATGTGGAAGAAGCATAGGGAATGAGGTTTAGGTATGGAAGAAAAATGGGGGATAAGACATGGAGAGGTGAGGTGTGGAGGACGCATTGGGAAATGAGGCATGGAAGAGTAGATATGGAGGAATGGGAGGATAAGAAATGGAACTTTTTGGTGTGAAGGAAGCATGAGAGATAAGTCATGGAGGGTGTGGTGTATATGGTTCATGGGGGATGAGTAATGGAGAAGTGGGTGTGGGGGGGAGTATGGGTGACAAGCAGGGGCGGACTGACAACTCATGAGGCCCCCGGGCAATAGGGGATCATGGGGCCCCTGTGTTCTCGCCCACACTCAAACCACACCCAAAAAAGCCTATGAAAAGTACCAGGGGCATCTCATGGGGCCTCTTACTGACCCCGGGCCCTCGGGCAGTGCCTGAGTTCCCAAATGGTCAGTCCACCCCTGGTGACAAGACATGAAGGAGTAAGGTATGGAGGGAGCATGTGGATAAGACATGGAGAGATGGGGTGTGGAGAGAACATAGAGGATGAGACATGAAGAGGTGGGATGTGGAGGAAGCATAAGGAATGAGGCTTAGGTATGGAAGAAAAATGGGGGATAAGACATGGAGAGGTGAGGTGTGGAGGGGGCATGGGGGGATAGAACATGTAGAGGTGGGGTGTGGAAGAAGCGTAGATGATAAGACATGGAGGCCTAGGGTTTGGAAAAAGTATGGGCAATGCATTTTTTTTTAACAAGGAATAGGTGCAGGAACTCCCCTCTTTTGAGTCACCCCTGGTCTCCATCCCCTACCCACTACCTCATCTCTTGACCCCACCCCCTACCAACCTCCCAGTACAGCTCCTTTTTGAGAATACAGAAAAAACAAACTGGGAGGAACCAAACCAAACTAAACACTGTATGACCTTACACCAATCTTGAATCAGATATGAAAGATGGAAGATGCCATGGTTCATGTACTGATAAGGCCATTAACTAATTATATGTTGCTGGAAGTAAAAGTTAACTAATACAAAGGACGATGAACAAGTCAGCAACAGGGGCGGGCTGACAACTTATGGGGCCCCGGGCAATAGGGGATCATGGGGCCCCTGTGTCCTTGCCCACACTCAAACCACACCAAAAAAAGCCTCAGAAAGGTACCAGGGGCATCTCATGGGGCCCCCTTCTGACCTCAGGCCCTCGGGCAGTGCCCAAGTTCCCAAATGGTCAGTCCTCCCCTGGTCGGCAACGATCACAACTGTGCACAGCATACCTCGGTGCCTTGTTTAGAGTTGTTGCTGAGATTAGTGAGCTCATTTGTATGCTTGAAGTTGGATTTTGTCTGCAAGTTTGGTGACTGCCGTATAAAATAGAAAAACAAGAAACCAGGAAAGGCTGTTCATTGTTCAGAGGAGGATGATAAACAGCTGCTGCCAGTCAGGCAGGCTTCAGTCATACGATTTATTTGTTTTGAAACCTGATTTTTCTTATTTAATGAAAACACATTGAGGTTACACATGGGACTGTGATAGGAATGGAGTCTTTTTTCAGGTTCTAGTACTGTGTTTGATAGAAAACTCCATGAATAGGAATATGTATAGTAAATGTTTTGGTTTAACATTCCTAAAATGCACAATGCTAAGGCATTTTGACTGAATTGAAATTTTTGAGATTTTATTACATTTATTCATAAAAGACACATCAACGACCATTATTCTCACTACTTCAAGGTTATAATTCAGAAACAAAAAACAATAGTACAAAATACATGAGCTGAGGACACCTTCAATGAAAACCAAATGTCAAAATGATCAGTAGTTGTAAAGCGCCTGCACAAACTGTTGGCGCTATAACTCCTATATAATAATAATAATAATAATAATAGTTTTTGAAATATCAAAATGCTATGTGCAAACCTTAAAAATAAAAAAAAGCAAAAATAGAGATCAGCTCACCACTTCCAAGTTTTACAAGCCTCTTTTTGGTCCTTCAGTAAGGATCAATGAAACGGAAGGTTTTCATCTCTCTGAGATGCCGTACTTTTCCTCCAGATTCCACCATTTTGGTAAATGCGTTGGAGTTAATGAGAATGAGGTTAATTTAAAGGGTAACTCCACTTGAGAAAAAAATCCCCTCTGGGTGATCAATTTACTGTACAGTGCAGGGATTTTAAAGTGATTGAAAAGCCTCACTTTGTAAAAAAACACACTAGTTTAACCACTTGCCTACCGGGCACTTATACCCCCTTCGTGCCCGGACCAATTTTCAGCTTTCAGCACTGTCGCACTTTGAATGATAATTGCGCGGTCATGCAACACTGTACCCATATGAAATTTTTATAATTTTTTCACACAAATAGAGATTTCTTTTGGTGGTATTTAATTGCTGCTGGGTGTTTTATTTTTTGCACTATAAACAAAAAAAGAGCAAAACATTTTTAAAAAAGTTTTATTTGTTTCTATTATAACATTTTGCAAACAGGTAATTTTTCACCTTCACTGATGTGCGTTGATGAGGCTGCACTGATAGGCAGCACTGATGGGCACTGATAGGCACTGATGAGGTGGCACAGATAGGCAGCTCTGATGGGCACTGATGAGGCTGCACTGATGAGGCGGCACTGGTGGGCATTGATGAGGAGGCACTGATGCTGCTGCACTGATATGCACCAATAATGGTCACTGATAGGTGGCACTGATAGGCCGCACTGATAGGCACTAATGGGAGACACTTACGGGTGGCGTTGAGTGACGGCACTGACTGATGGCCCTGACTGGCAGCACTGACTGATGGCACTTACTGGCGGCACTTATGGGTGTCACTGCTGGGGGGCACTGGTGGGTGGCACTGTTGGGCACTGCTGGGTGGCACTGCTGGGTGGCACTGCTGGACACTGGTGGGTGGCACTGCTGGGAGGCACTGCAGGGCACTGATCATCAGTGCCCTGAAGATTAGTGCTGATCTTCTCTGTGATAGCTGGCAACTGTATTTACTCCATGATCTGCTGTGTCATTGGACACAGCTGATCATGTGGTAAAAGGCCGCTCTGATTGGCCTTTAATCTCATCACATGATCGCTGGGTGCATGCCCCTGGGGGCGTGTGGGAGGGCACGTTCTGGAAAGACGTCATATGACGCCCTCCCAGAACTGGGTAACTGCGCTGTAGCCTTACTTCAGCTATAGCGCTGTTACCAAATGGTTAAACTAGAAATGAAAGGCAAAACATTTCTGTACATATATACAAAAAAAACATAAATACCTTCTTTCCCATTTTTAAAAATGATCATATTTCCTCTGTTCTCAGCTGCATAAGAGCTGGAGGAGGAGAAACAACAGGATACTGATCTTCCCAGTGAAAGGCTGTGCAGGGGGTGGGTGTGTGTGTGTGTGTGTGGGGGGGGGGGCAGTCAGGACAAGTCTCATCATTTGGTGGATAGTAGGCTGAGTTCCTAGCACAGCTAGATAACTGACCACACTGTGCTCTCATGCCTAGTGTGGTCAGTTTTTAATAGGAAATCAGAGGGGCAAGCAGGAACACAGGGATTTCAAACAAGTGAAGTAATGCAAAGAGAACAGGTTACTTTATCATACAAGTACACGGTACAGTAGGCAGATATCAGGAATATGATATGTTGGGTTTACGTATTCCTTAACAAACTTTATTGCAGAGTCCTACCTGTATCTGCTTTGAAGAAATATCTGTTTGTTCCAGTTTGCGTCTTTGGATAATAATTATGAATGGGAGTGAATGTTTGTGTTGCTATGGGTTAGTTGGTGATTTTTTATAGTTTATATATGTGATTTTTAAGTTGCATGTGTTGTGTTTAAAGCACATTAATACACTACAGAGTTTTAATCGCTTCTTTGGCTTGTGCCGCGGGTTCGTGGCTGGATTTGCGCTGAAGCTCAACTGATGCTGATTTGTTCTCTGCATTGTTTGCTGCTGCTTCTGCTGAGGAAAGATGCTGCAAACATTGTTTATTCTCACTGATGCTGGGGCCAGGACATTTTCTATCCTCACTGGCCCCAATCCGGCCTTCCTACTGTCTGAAGGTCAGTATACTGGCCCTTTGTTTGAAAGGTTTGGAGACCCCGGCCCTAGACCATAACAATCAATTAACCCTTACAATGTAGGCACAGCCCCATTTTTTAGTTGCCTGGAGTTGGGTTTTAATAGTGACTTTCATAACAATGAACTACTTTTTGGTCTGTTTAATATATCCTTGAAACCGTTTTGTTATATGTGTTTAAAAATGCAAAACAGTGTATTATCTTAAGGAGTTTAATAAGTCCTTCCAACTCCTATCTTGCACTAAATAATGCTTAGTGCCTGCTCTGTAAAAAACAGGAGAGTGGGAATGTTTGAGAAGTTTTGCAAAAGACAACTTGGTAGGGCTGACACCACTCAGGTCACAAACAGTTGTCAACTGTCAAAATGTTGTAAACCCGCAGTAGAAATGTACTGCATGTTTTTTTTTTTTCATTTTACCCTGACATACACTTTAACCCAGGGGCGGACTGACCATTTGGAAACTCGGGCACTGCCCGAGGGCCTGGGGTCAGTAGGGGGCCCCATGAGATGCCCCTGGTACCTTTTTCATAGGCTTTTTTGAGTTTGGGATGACTCCAGGGTTTATGCTATTTAACATTTTTATCTTCTCTGGCTTTTTTAGATGTCCCTATTTACATGAAGGAAAAGGTGTTCAGTTCCTTTGGCTGTGTATCTAACACTGTGGTCTTACAGTACTCAGACCAGGGGCGGACTGACCATTTGGAAACTCGGGTACTGCCCGAGGGCCCGGGGTCAGTAGGGGGCCCCATGAGATGCCCCTGGTACCTTTTTCATAGGCTTTTTTGAATTTGGGCAAGGACACAGGGGCCCCATGATCCCCTATTACCCGGGGGCCCCATGATCCCCTATTGCCTGGGGGCCCCATGAGTTGTCAGTCCGCCCCTGCTTTAACCCAAAGCACTTGAATGTGCAACCTAACAAAACTTAACAAACTACAACAGACTAGGTAAATGTAAAAGAGCCTGTAATGGCCTATACATATAAAATCAGAAATTAGTGCTTGAATTATAAACTGACATCCCAGCTGACAGAGAAAATAATAATCATTATGACACTTGTTTATCATAATGATTATTATTTTCAGCCATGTGACTGATATTTTCTGCTTTCATTAGCTGTTGTTGCTCACAATAATGGCAAATAATGACCATTACGGCTTAGTTAATTTTGCCTATTGCATTTCACTACTCAACCATGGAATATGAAAACCCCAATGCAGTGCTGGATAGGAAAAAACTATCTCCAGTGTACTATGAAATTAAGTAGTTCATTTACTTAACATATATAAAAAATAATTAAATGTGTAGCATTCATGAATAGAAAATAAAATATTCAAAGTCATTAAGTCAAATAAAAGCAGAACTGCTCTGCAGGCAAACATAAACACTCAGTTTTTGGTTCAGCTATGTAATTATTCCAAAATTATTAAATTCATTTAAACACTACTAATTCAATTACTTTAAAGTGAACCATACCATTCTTCTTGCTATTTCATACCTTATACCTGTATCTGTGCATAGAGCAGGAGTCACAAAATGGCAGCCTGAGGTTAGAGCCATGGATAAGGGGGTACCACCAGACCTCCTGTAAGGGGCCCAGGCCAGCAGGGGGGCCCAGGCAGCTGGGTGAATCAAATGGTGGAAGGGAGGGTGATAGGCACGGCGGGGGCAATTACTGGAACCGATCCCCTGTATGGCTGTCTCTGCAGCAGCTGAAAGCTGGCTTCTTCTCTTTCTCCCGCTGGCTTTTAGCTGCTCCAGAGACAGACATACAGGGGATCGGTTCCAATAATCCCCCCCGCCACACCCATCACCCTCCCTGTGCACCATATGTTTCCCCCTGCTGCCCAGGACCCCCTGTGTGCCTCCACCCCTACAGTGCTCCTGCCTTACCTTCTCTCCTTCCTACCAGCAGCTGCAATCACGCAATAGGATCCTTCAGGATGGTGACTGATCTGACCCGAACCCTCCAGGTAAATATGTCATATTTACCAACTCTTTCTTTTCCTGAATGAACACAATGTGATTGGTACCAATCACTCACTGTGTTCATTCATAAATGAAGCCTAGTAAACTGTGTTTTGTTTTGTTTTTGGAAGGGGCCCTGCCAGGTTAGCTGTATGGGGCCCTGTGATTTCTAACAGCAGCCCTGCCCGCGGTCCAGCCACGGACCGTGTGACAGTCCTGCCTGGACTGCAGCCGCAGCACTTAGCAGCATGAGTCGACTCCTCTTCTGTGTACTCATCTGCCTGCTGCTGCTGTTAAACTCACAGCAGGTCAGAGAGTGGGAAGCATGGTAGATCTGCATGAAGGGTGGGAGCTGCCCAACTTTTCACTTTAACAAGCAGGTGATGGGTTGCTAGGACGCAAGGCGAGAAGAGTTGGGCAGCTCCCGCCCTCAGAGCAGACCTGCTGTGCCTCCCAACCCTCTGCCCTACTATGTTAAGGTAGAACTGTGAAGGGGAGAGAGCTGTAACTGCAATGGGGATTGTAGTTTATTGGGGGGCTGTGATTGTAAGGGGCGATTGTGTTTTGGGGGGAGCTAAGATGTTGGGGGGGGATCTGTGATAGCACAATGGCTGTGATGTGTGAGGGGCTATGATGTGAAGAGGAAGGTTGTGATCGAAAGGGGGACTGCAATGAAGGGGGGACTTATGATTGCAATTGGGATGTGATGTGAAAAGGGGGCTGTGATGAAATGAGGAGGGTTGAATTGCAAAGGGAGGCTGTGATTGCAAGGAAGGCTGTGGTGTGAGGGGATGTTAGGAAGGGCAGGCTATGATTTTGGGGAGGGGGTACTGTAGTGTAAAGGGGGGCTGTGATGTAAAAGGGGGTGGTGATGTGAGGAGGGGGCTGTGATTGCAAGGGGGGCTGTGTCTTGAAGGGGATTGTGATGTGAAAGGGGGGGCTGTGATGTGAAAGGGGGTGTTATATGATAGAGGGGACTGAGGACACTGATGTAAATGGTGGGGGAGGGGCCATGATGTGAAGGATCTGAGTCACAGAACAAGGAAAATACATTTTACTGATCAGACCTCCATGAATTGTAATTTAGAGGCTGCTGTGTGTATAGAGGTATATAGAGGCCAAGCCTTGCAGTCCTAAGCGGTTTAATTGATGCCAGTCAAAAGAAAAAAAAAAGAAACTACACAATTATAAAGCATAGTGATGTGATTTACAAATGTGTTTAGCTCTCTGCTGCTCTATATTTCTGAATGAAGAAATAAAAAAAGGCCAGCAATTGAGCTTTGTGATGTATCCTGTCATATGTC
Organism: Staurois parvus; assembly: GCF_062004578.1. NCBI lineage: Eukaryota > Metazoa > Chordata > Amphibia > Anura > Ranidae > Staurois > Staurois parvus. The sequence continues at coordinate 657,904 of NW_028317965.1, read as the reverse complement.
CAAGAGTCCAAAAGTGAGTAAATAATAAATATTTCCTATAAATTTCTGCAAAGAGAATGAAAAAATGTTCATACAAAAAAGCAAGGGAAAAATAAAATAATAAAGTTGGCAGTGTCCTCACCCTGGACAGGGCCTCTATGAACAGAAGGGATTCCCTTCCTGAGAAATTAATCAGTATCTAGTCAATGTAATGAGGAGCAGAAGAACTACTGCAACCAGCAGTTGATATAACCATAAATGTATAAATGCACACCTGTATAGAAATAATTCAAGATTTATATAAGAAGATATTAATATTAGTACATACATCCAACAAACGAACAGGTATTACCAGCAAAGGGCCAGATAGGAGTCCTGGTGAAATTGTGCACACGTACCAGGGCACATATAGGTATTAACTGAGATGCCTCTAGATAAATGTTGCAGCAGATTCCAGTTTCAGGGGCTTCTGAGGATGAAGCGGCGTCTGTCACAAGATCAACGGTCACAGGGGGATCCTCCAATCGTTGTCCAACCAGCCTGGAATGGAGCTTCTCACCAGCAGGAACTGTTGTGTGGCACTGAAACTCAGAGTCAGCACATCTACTCTGCACTTTAGTCCCTTTCTATTAGTTTCTAATCTGGCAAAAAAGTGGAAACCACCCCCAACCTATAACTAACCTTTGCAGTAGGATGCCTGGTGCCAACCCCCATGGGGATGCGTGGGACACCCAGCAATAGCACAATGGCAGCTGAAGGCCTCCAGTGTGTCCCCCAACCAACTGTGCAAAAAAGTAGTAATCACCCCAACCTATAGCTAGGGGGACACACTGGCTGCCTTCAGCTGCCTTTGTGCTCTTGCTGGGTGTCCCATGCAGGGGCGGACTGACCAATTGGAAACTCGGGCACTGCCCTAGGGCCCAGGGTCAGTAGGGGGCCCCATGAGATGCCCCTGGTACCTTTATCATAGGCTTTTTTGAGTTTGGGCAAGGACACAGGGGTCCCGTGATCCCCTATTACCCGGGGGCCCCATGAGTTGTCAGTCCGCCCATGGTCCCATGTGTATATATTTGCAAATGTGTGCAAAATGATCAGCAACAGCAGCACAAGAACAAATTTATTTCTAATCTCTCAAAAGCAGTTTCTCTCATCAAGGGATGTTGACATGTCAAAGGGCCAACAGCTGTAGACCATAGGACAATAGTTAGCAACTGGTTCTCTTTTTGCTTCTGTGCAACTATCAGTCCCCAGTAAGATCTTTACTCACAGCATTCCCGGACCTGTCGGCCACCCGGTCTCCACGGGGAAACCTTTAATGACGGAAATGACAAAGTCCTCCTCCAGCCTGGGCTCTGAAAACAGTGCCCTTAAGCAGGCATCCCTTACCTAGCTGTCCTCCTCAGGCCCTTAGCTCAGAAAATGCTTAGGCTCAAATGGTGGTTTCTTGTCTTCATGGTCCTTCTCCAAGGACAGCAACCCCAGGAATCCCAGGAGTGCCAGAACCCTCCCTGACAAGGAAATGACAAAATCCTCCTCCAGCCTGGGCTCTGAAAACAGTGCCCTTAAGCAGGCATCCCTTACCTAGCTGTCCTCCTCAGGCCCTTAGCTCAGAAAATGCTTAGGCCCAAATGGTGGTTTCTTGTCTTCATGGTCCTTCTCCTAGGACAGCAACCCCAGGAATCCCAGGAGTGCCAGAACCCTCCCTGACAAGGAAAAAACAGTCTGCTCAGGGCTCCTGCACATTTATCACTGCACGGTTATCCCCCCCCCCCCCCACCTTCTGGAATTTCCAGGAATTGGCCAGGTCATGATAAATATTCAACTAATTATTTGAATCTCTTTGCTTGAGCTCTGGAAGCTTCTTCCAGAGGCAGGGGGAACCAATCCAACCCTTAGTCTAGGATCCCGAGCAGATCAAAACAATCAGGCACCACTCCACTGACTGCTATGGAGGGTGGTACAAGTAGTTGGCAAAAACAAAAAATAATATCCATGTCTCCTTTTGGAAAATATCCATTTGAAAAGGTGGTCACACAACATTTCAAGGATGTTACCTTCTTTAGACCACTTGAAGCATAGCAACCCCAAAACATTGTGTGATCACTTTTTTTTCTATCGTTCCATAAATAAATAGGATATGGCTAAAGGCAAGACCTATCTTCATTCCTGGTCTGGACACATGGGAACACCAGAAATAGTAACCAATTTTCTTTTGCATAAAGAATCGGAGCTTTATTAAAATCCAGTAGGTGCTAGCTGGCTATTTTAGATAAAAATAGGGCTTAGTGAATTTTTTTTTCTTTATCAATAAGGAAGGTTATTAAACAATCAGTGCGTGTCTTGTAGAGTTTTCGGCTCAGAAACAGAACTTATTATCATAAATGTTTAATGATTTCTGCCCAATCTGAAAATTGCAAAGTTTCCAAGAGAGTGGCTGGTAAATCTCTCGCAGGCTTGTTATCCCCACTCATGGAGATGAATTGATAGGTACGTATTGATCTGCTGATAGACAAAATGAAAGAGAGAGTGCAATATTTCCACACAGGCAATCAGCAATGACACACTAGTTTGTTTTCTGATGAGTCAAACTTTGCTTTCCAATTATTTACCTTGCAGTGCTATAAAATAACTTCATTAAGCTTGAATTGATTGACCTGTCATCGATGTTGCCCCATGGAATTCAGCTAGGAATGCAACTTGAAAGTCTGAATTGACCTTTGTTTATGTTTTCTGTGTAAAATGTTTCTTAATGTAATTATGTAGGACCATGACCTTCCATTAAAAAAAATACTTTATATAGTGCAGCACTTAAGCACTTGCCCTCCAGAGGATTTACCCCCTTCCTGACCAGGACATTTTTTGCGATACGGCGCTGCATTACTTTAACTGACAATTTGGCGGTCATGAAATTTATGTCATTTTTTCCCCACAAATGCAGCTTTCTTTCGGTGATATTTGATCACCTCTGCGTTTTTTATTTTTTGAGTTATAAACAAAAAAAGACCGACAATTTTTTAAAAAAATATAAATTTTTTACTTTTTGCTATAAAACATATAAATACCCAATCCAATAGAAACATTTTTTTTAAATCAAATTTCATAAATTTAGACCAAAATGTATTCTGCTACATGTCTTTTCTAAAAATAAAAACCCCAATAAGTGTATATTAATTGGTTTACATGAAAGTTATAGCGTTTACAAATGGTGATATATACTGGAATTTTCTTTTATATTAGTAATGGCAGCGATCAGCGACTTATAGCAGGACTGCGGCGGGCTTTCTGACACTGGGGGGGAGGGGGGGGGGGGAACTGACTAACTGCCACTGACATCCCCAGTGACACTAATACAGTGATCAGTGTTAATAAAAAGCACTGACACTGTACTGACGGAACTGGGCAGGAAGGGGTTAACATCTGGGGTGATCAAAGGGTTAACAGTGTGCTGTGTTTTGCTAGGGAGACATGCTATGCAAAGAGATACAAAGCAGCATGTCCGTGTTGACAGGAGAGAAACCTGTGTTGTTTAAACACAGGTCTCTCCCCTGTCAGCTTTCCCTGACGATTGTCAAGTGTCGGCCGGGACACGGTGATTGAAATCTCTAGCCGCCAATAGCGGTGCGGGTAGGGTGGCACACACACATGTGCCCCCTACCCGGAAATTCACACACACACACACACACATATATATATATATATATACACACACACGTGATTTTGCACAGCCCTGCCGCCCTGTAGCAGTATTTCTGCTATAGGGCAGATGGCAAGTGGTTAATTATTAGTTTTCTCTTAGTCTCACAAATACCTATTGATCCTGCCATTGAAGTCCATGTTATGCAGCTTTCTGTGATGGTGTGAAGCTGCGCTGCTCCTGAATTCAGAGCATAGTTGACACTCTCATGTAGGCTGGGCCTACAGTGGGAGGAGAAGATGTTGCAGTGGGTGTAGCTATCAGCATTCTCATTGCTGATTCATAAGCCTGTAGATTGTCAATCAGCACCTGGCCACACCTAGTCCTTCCCACTGCTTTCTGCATTGGCAGCACTCCCTCTGTTGCTGAAAACCTCCCACTGTGAGCTGCAGTGTCTGGGAGGGGGAGCGTGGGAGATACAAAGGAGGGAGCATTTGGCTCAGACAGTGACATTAAAGAAAATTTTAAGTGTAATTTATGAATCTTGTGTATCACACAGTTAATGGATTATGTACTTGTTTAAACTGTCCTACTGGAGTATTTAATTGTACTTTAACCGCCTTCCGCCCGCTATATAAGAAAATGATGGGCGGGGCGGCGGCTCTCTCGTTCTGGGAGGATGTCATATGACGTCCTCCCACTCTAACTATGCATGCGTGCCCCCGGGGGGCACGTGGCGCACCATGTCCCTGGGACACAGCGGATCAGTGATCACACTAAAGAGCCGATGGCATCAGCTCTGTCATGTGATAAGCTGTGTCCAATCACAGCTGATCACATGTAAACAAGAAAATGCCGGTTATCGGCAGTCCTCTACTCGTGCTGACAGCGAGTGAGGGGAGGAGAGCTGGTAGTTGGCATTCCACAGAGGGGACATGTACACCGATCAACAGGGCAGTAATGATCAGTGTAGCCCCATCAATGACACATGCAAATGCCCATCAGTGCACATCAGAGCTGCCTTTCAGTGAAACCTATCAGTGACATCAATCTGTTCTGCCTATTTATTTATTTCAGGTACTTATATAGCGCCATCAATTTACACAGCACTTTACATATATTTTGTACATTCACATCAGTCCCTAACCCTCAAGGGGTGCACAATCTAAGGTCCCTAACTCACATTCATACATGCACATACTAGGGCCAATTTGGACAGGAGCCAATTAACCTATCAGCATGTCTTTAGAGTGTGGAAGGAAACCCACACAGGCACAGGGAGAACATGCAAATTCCAGGCAGGTGGTGCTGTGGTGGGGATTTGAACCAACAACCCTAGTACTGCCAGGCGGAGGTGCTAATCATTTAGCCACTGTGCTGCCCATCAGTGTCCATCACTGCAGCCTCATTATCACACATCAGTGAAGGAGAAAAATTACCTATTTACAAAATTTTATAACAGAAACTTTGTTTTTCAAAATGTTCAGTCCTTTTTAGTTTGTTTAGCAAAAACCCCTGTGTGCGTGTGTGTGGAGGATTCGATTGGCCCTTTTTGATTGGGCTGTCATGTTTGCAGGGGGGGGGGGTGTGGATTTTCTGACCTCTTTAGCACACTTTGGTATATATATGTTGGATCAGCAGGTATACTGTACACTTTAGCTCTGAAGAAGGGAGTTCGTCTCCAGAAACGCATCAGCTTATCCCTATTTAGGAAGCAGTATTGCATTGGACTGATATTGCGGACCACCTGTTTTTATTTTCTTTTGGTTTGTGAGTATATATCTATTTGTTTTCTCAATAAATATGTGGTGTACCGCGGTAATGCACGATGAGAGTGCACCGTTGTTTGCTTTTGTTCACAAAAACCCAGTGGTGATTAAATACCACCAAAAGAAAGCTCTATATGTCTCATAAAAATTATACAAATTTTGTTTGTGTATAATGTTGCATGACCGCGCAATTGTCATTCTAAGTGCAACAGCGCTGAAAGCAGAAAATCGGCCTGGGCAGGAAGGGGGTAAAAGTGCCCGGTAGGCACTTTTACCCCCTTCCTGCTTATTTCTCCATTTCTATGATTTCTATGGAGAAATAAGGCAGCTTATTTCTCCATTTCTATGATTCTTTACATTTTTAATTCTACTCACCCCTCCCACAAATTAATTAGATCAATATAATCTCAATATTATGCACTCATCAATATCCTTATCTCACCCTCACACATTTTATATTATTACACACAAATCTACTAGCATCTGCTGTTTCAATCAACTGAACAATACAATTCAAAAATGTGTAAAAATAAGAACAGTGCTTCCCTTCTCTTTAAAACTACATAACAGTCCAGCATAAATCAAGTATATAAATTAATAATAAATGTCCACATAAATAGTAGCAATCTGCATTCTCCTGGAAGTGTTTCAATCTCAGTGGAAATTCCTGTCCACCTCATAAACAAAAAGGTACTCTTTAGTGCTGCATCAACCAAAACCATTATAGCTGTGAACTCACCAAAAATATTAATACCCCCCCCCCCCCGATATAGCAGAGCATGGGTGTCATATTTAATTTTTTTCACTAAACCACCCCCAAATCACTTCTAACCCATGGCATTAAGCAATTTTTCCCCTTATTCACCTAAGATACCTCCCACCCCAGAGAATGCCTTGTGGTAAATACACCCCTGGACAACACAGGGTACCAGCAAACACGGCATTTGCCTAGGGCGGCATTGTTCAGGGGGGGGCAGCACTGCCCCTTGGAAGAAGGGACGGAAGAAGGGACATATATAGCATGGGGACCTGGTGGGTTCCGAGAGAGGCTGTGGGTTTCATGATGATGTTTGCACAGCCCTCTTCCCCCCCAAAAAAAAACACAGTTTACTATGCTTCAGTTAAAAATGAACACAGTGAGCGATGGGTACCGATCACTCATTGTGTTCATTCAGGAAAAGGAAGGGGCTGGTAACTGGACACTTCCTCCATTCTCCATCCTGAAGGATCCTATTGCAGCTTGCAGTGTATTACAGTGTGCTTGCAGCTGCTGGTGGGAAGGAGAGGAGGGAAGCCAGTGGCAATGCAAGGGTGAGGGGCCTAGGCAGCAGGAGCAGGGGAAATGCATTGTGCACAGGGAGGGTGATGGGTGTGGTGGGGTGGGGGGGATGGTTGAGCAATTAGTGGAATCGATCCCCTGTATGGTTCTCTCTACTGCAGCTGAAAGCCAGCAGGAGAGGAGAAGTCTGCTATCAGGTGGCTGTAATTGCCCCCAGCTGTGCCGATCACCCTCCCTGCTCACATCCTTTTCACCCAGCTGCCTGGGCCCCCCTGCTGGCCTGGGCCCTGTACAGGAGGACTGGTGGTACCCCCTTATCCATGGCCCTGCACTAAAGCATTTGCTTTGCATGGAATGAAATATACCTGGTTGCTCCTGCCTTCAGCTGTCCCTCCCATCTTCTCTGTGTCCCCACTGCAGCCTGAGATTGTGTAGACCAGCTGGTGTCCTCTACTGAGCATGCTCAATTTTATTTCCCTTCTAAGCTCTTCATTTCTTGATTTTTCTTATCTGTCCAGCCCATGTGACTATAGAGTCACACATGTGGACGTATATACAGTGGTAAATGACACTCCGCTCCCTCCTCCTCCATGTCTTCCTATTGCTAAACACTATGGGGCCACTTGTACTCCTTCTCCTCATACTCTTCTCCTCCATCCCCAAAATCTCTTCTCTCTATCCCCCCATTCCTCCCAAACAACTATACATCGCTCCCTCGCTGCTTCCATCTCCCCTCCATGGCTCTCACCACCTCCCCCTGTTACTCCACTCTCCCACTGACCCGAACGCCACCAATGGCAGAACCACACGCTCTTGTACATCCTGCTCCCATGCCACCTTTCTTACCCTTCTTCTCCTCCTAACCGCGGGGGACATCTCCCCAAACCCTGGTCCTCCTCCACCTCACTCACCCACAAGGCACCCACCTACTTCCACGAACTGCCGCAACCCCCTCAACCTAACACCGGTCCCCCTGCTCCCCAAAACCACCCCTCCATTTTCGTGTGCACTCCTGAAAACCCGTTCGGTTTGCAACAAACTTACCGCCATCCACGACCTCTTTGTCTCCCGCTCCCTCAACCTCCTGGCGATCACCAAATCCTGGATCCAAACCACCGACTCTACTCCCCTGCAGCACTCTCCTATGGAGGTCTCACCTGGACCCACTCTCCTAGACCCAGCGGTCAGAATGGTGATGGGGTTGGTATGCTCATGTCACCGCAGAGCACCTTCCAAGTCCTCCCTAACCCTCCCTCTCTATCCTTCTCCTCCTTTGAGGCCCACTGCATCCGACTATTCTCTCCAATCCCCCTGAGGATCGCAGTCATCTATCATCCCCTTGGACCCGTATCCCGCTTCCTTGAGGACTTCTCCGCCTGATTACCCTTTTTTCTCTCCTCCGAACTGCCCACCCTCATCCTTGGAGACTTCAACATCCCTACCAACATCAATAGCCCGGCTACATCCCAACTCCTCCACCTAACCTCTTCCTTTGCACTCGCACAGTGCATACAGTCCTCCACCCACTCCGACAGGAACAACCTGGACCTTGTTTTCTCCCATCTCTGCACCCCCCACAACCTCACAAACCCCCCCTTTTCCTCTCTGACCACAACCTCATTACCTTTTCCGTCTCCTTTTCCTCATACACCTACCTCTCCAAACGTCAAACTATCACCAACCGAAACCTCCGCAACCTGAACCCTGCCCCCTTCCACTCTGCAGCTGACCAACTTTACGACAGTATCCTTCCCCTGTCCTGCCCTGACCTGGCCACTACTGTCTATAACAACTCGCTGTCAGCCGCTCTTGACTGCGTAGCATCCCTAACCACACAAAACATTAGACCTCGACCACTTCAACCCTGGCAGAATGACCATACAAAAAACCTCAAACGACGCAGTCGTGCGCTAGAGCGACTATGGCGCAAAACCAGATCCCAACAAGCATTCTCCCGATATAAATCTGCCTTCCTCACCTACACTTTCTCCCTCCACGCTGCCAAGCAAGCCTACTTTGTAACCCTCATCAATACCCTCTCCTCCAACCCTCGCCGGCTCTTCTCCACCTTCAACTCTCTGCTCTCTCCGCCCCCTCCTCCACCCAGTACCTCACTCACCGCCCACAAGATTGCTAACCACTTCCAAAGCAAGATCGACGCAATTCGTAGGGACATCACCACTGCTCAGATTTCCGCCCCACCTAGCATCCCTCACACAAAAACCCCCTCAACACTCCTCTCCTTCAACCTCGCCACTGTCCAGACCTCTACCCCGCCCAACACTCCCCACACTCAAACCCCCTCAACACTCCACTCCTTCGACCCTGCTACCATTGATGAGGTCACTAAGGTCTTTTCTAAAGCTCGCCCTACCACCTTCCCCCTGACCCTGTCCCCACACAACTCCTACGATCACCCTCCTCCTCCATCCTACGCTCCCTCACTCACATCTTCAATCTCTACCTCTCTACTGGCACATTCCCCTCCCCACTGAAGCATGCGCACATCACTCCCATACTTAAAAAACCCTCCCTGGATCCCACCGACCTAAACAACCTTAGACACATCTCCCTGCTGCCATTTACATCCAAACTCCTTGAGTGCTTAGCCTATAATCGCCTAAGCTCCCACCTCACCGACAACAACCTGCTTGATCCCCTACAATCTGGCTTCCGTCCCCTACACTCCACCAAAAGCACCCTACTAAAACTCACCAACGACCTGCTAACCACCAAAGCCAAAGGTCACTACTCAGTGCTACTACTCCTCGACCTATCTGCAGCTTTCGACACGGTCAACCACCCCCTCCTCCTCAAAAAACTATACTCTTTTGGCCTCAGAGACTCCGCTCTCTCCTGGCTCTCTTCCTATCTATCACAACGCTCCTTCAGTGTTACCTATAATGCTGCCACCTCCCCCTCACTCCCCCTCTCTGTTGGGGTCCCCCAAGGTTCTGTCCTCGGGCCCCTTCTCTTCTCCATCTACACCTCCTCCCTTGGTCAACTGATACACTCCCATGGCTTCAACTACCATCTCTATACCGATGACACTCAAATCTATCTCTCCACCCCTCGCCTCACCCCTTCAGTCTCCGCCCGAATCACTAGCCTTCTGAACGCCATATCAAACCGGATGTCACTCCACTTCCTCCAACTAAACCTTGCTAAAACCGAGCCCCTAGTTTTCCCCCCAGCCCGCCCCCCCCCCCGACCTCTCCATCACGACCAACAACGCCACCATCAGCCCCACCCCGCAAGCCAAAGTACTAGGTGTCATTCTAGACTCTAATCTGTCTTTCCAGCCCCAGATCCAATCGCTGACAAATTCATGCAGACTCCACCTCCGCAACATCTCCAAAATACGCCCGTTCCTAACTCCAGAAACCACAAAGCAACTCATCCACTCCCTTATCATATCACGACTTGACTACTGCAACTCCCTCCTCGCTGGCCTGCCCCAACACAGGCTATTCCCACTTCAGTCTATCCTGAATTCTGCGGCCAGACTCATCCACCTCACCAACCGCTCCATATCCGCCTCCCCCCTCTGCCAATCCCTCCACTGGCTTCCGATTGCCCAACGCATAAATTTCAAAATATTAACATTGACGTACAAAGCTGTTCATAACACTGCCCCAAACTACATCACCGACCTGATATCCATCTACCACCCAAAACGCACTCTCCGCTCCTCACAAGACCTCATACTCTCCAGTTCCCTGGTCTCCTCCTCCCATGCCCATCTCCAGGACTTCTCCAGGGCTTCCCCCATCCTCTAGAACTCGCTACCCCAATCCATCAGACTGTCACCTACCCTCCTCGCCTTTAGGCGCACCCTGAAAACCTATCTCTTCAGAGAAGCCTACCCCGCCCTCACCTAATTGCTGATCTCCTCCGCTCTTCCCACCACTCCATCCCCCACAGCTATTCCCTCCTGTACCACTCTCCCCTCCCTCCTAGATTGTAAGCTCCAAGGATCAGGGCCCTCGAACCCCTCGTGTATCGCATTGTATTGTTACTGTACTGTCTCCCACTATAATGTGCAGTGCTGAGCAAACTATTGGCGCTATATAAATACTGTATAATAATAATAGGGCGGGATATAGTATGCTGATTGATTACATTCACTAAGAAGCTCACAAAAAAGCTTTGTTTTAATATAAATCAGCAACAAATATATCACATGCAGTAATAGAAGCCCCTCTATTGATTGTTGTAGTTGTAATTGTCTAACTCACTGGGTTGTTCCTTGGAGCTCTGTTCTGAAGAAAGAAGTAACCACCGCATAACAAACCTGGCTTCTCCTCTTTATGTATTTCTCTTTTCAACTTCTGATGATTATTTGCATTGCTTCGCAATGTTTTGTAAAATGTTAGTCTGCATGTCTGTACAATATCCATTATTTTTAATGAAACACACATCTAGGATATCAGTCAAATCCAGTCACATAAAGGAGGAATTAAGTGCAGAATGTTTGTTTTATACAAAGCACAATAAACCCAGTGTTATAAAAGATAAAGGTCGGTGCATCAATAAAATGCAGCAGAAAATGGAAATAAAGAACTTTTTTTATATATTCAAATAAAAAGAAGAGGCAATCTCAACAGGATTTCATCTAAATATTCCAGCTACAATCCTTGACTGTGGTTACCGTGACACATTTGTTAGAGCAGCATTGTGTTCTAAATGAGAAAAATACCTAAAATGTAATATTTAAATAGCCCAAGAGTAATGTTAACATTTATCATGGCCTTTAATAGCAAAAATATGTTCTTTCAGGTTTTGTTTACTTTCAAATGTTTTCGTTTTTTTTTAACTAGGTATTAGTAAAAAAAAGAGGAAGTGTTACATGCCAGAGAAACAGCCCGAGGGATGAAAAAGGGCTCCTCCCATGGCATGCTTTCGACGCATTTCACGCAGGGCTTAGTCGTGGGGTAGTCATAGGTAGTAACCGCTCCCCAACCGCCCTATAGTAAAACTACTGCTACAGGGCAGCAGGGATGTGCAAAATCACGTATATATACGTGATTTGCACTTCTGGGTGCGGACCCGCACCACCATTGGTGGCTAGGGATGTCAATCGCTGGATCCTGGCCTGAGATTCCCCGCCGGCACCTGGCGATCCCATTCACAAAAACAATTACTTCTGTGTGCCATGCAGGGCTGTGCTGTGCCGGAATATGGATGCACCTGTGCTGAGATGTCTATTGGGGCATGCGGCTGCACAGGCACAGCGGCTGTGTCCCAATATGACCTCCCTGTGGGTGTGGGTGCACAGACCCGAACGCACACAGTGTGGGTTTGGGGACACGCACTCACACGCTAGTCACATTGGAACACAGTGGATGTGCCCATGCAACCGCATGTCCCAATAGACATCTGTTGGACTGTCGGCATGGGGAAGCGTGCATCCCTGTGCCAGCAGAGCATGTCCCTGCATGGCACATAAAAATAATCTGCCATGTGAATGGGGCATGCCTTGTAATAGTAGGCTCACATGTAATAATGGGCTCACATACTATTTCTGCATCTGTGAACTCTTGCTTGGTACTGTTAGGGTGACTTGCTGTGGTGTGTGTCTGCCGTTTGGCCTGTGGAGTGCCCCGTAGTTGGAATAAGGGGGGTTCATCTTCTGGGGCTATCATGAAACAGAGAGGAACCATACATGGAGAGATGTAGTGCTGCACCTATTGGGGACATCGCTTGGTGGGATCCTGAAACAGGACTGTTAGTGAGCTACACACCACTGATGGGAATTTATTCAAATTAAAGGTATGAGACACCACAACATAGTCCTAGAGACATATGTCAAAGAGGAACGCTGGAAAGAACTGGTTGGTTGGAACCAACTATGAAGATGTAGGGTGGACCCGCTATCAAGTACTCAAAGTTAAGGAAATTAACATGGAGGCCAAAGGAATGCAGGAAAAGGTATTAACACAAGGTTCCAACAAGGTGGCAACAAGAATGCATAACAGCCAAATCCAACACAGCAGTACATTACGGAAGGTCCTGCAGAACACGGTCCCAGTGTTATAGAAGACACTCCAAAAGGCTTATGGTACCCAACAGCATCTGAAGAAGGAGGTGGCTGAAAGTAGTACGGATTCAAAGGCAGAAGGAGCTCCTAGTTGGTGTCTCAGCCATGTAGCCCTTACTCTGTCCCTTCTTCACTGGCACCTCTACCAATGCTAGTCACACTGTCCCTGATCAGTCCACTTTGCCGGTGCATCTCAGCTGCAGTGGGACAGAGGTAATTGTTAGCACTACCCACGCTAACGACGGCATCATCCAGCACAGCAGAGTCCAATCGGATGGCAGCTTCCCTGATGACACCTATGGAGGCCTTAGACAAACAAGGTCCTCTGTCCCCCTTGGATGGCAACTGTGGATTGGTGGCTGTATGGTCTACCCATCTAAGCGGTAGGGACCCAAGTCAGGGCCCGCTGCTTAGCAGAAACCTCCTGGAATGGGCCTGGACCACAGACGTGCAAGGCTTTGCGAAGTATGCAGTATTTTTCCCTCCATGCCATGGGGTAGGATGTAGGATGATTTGTTTCATCTCTGTGGCTAGTCACTTCACTGGGTATATGTAAATGTTTGCTACCTCAACATCCTTTTCTCACCTTTTGCCTGTTTCAAAAAAGCCCATTCCACAGTTCATGGCGTTTCAGTGATTTTCGGGTCCAGGGTACAGGGCAAGAGGCCATCACTGGGCAGGACAGGAGAACCCCAAAAAATCCCGTGGCTCCTGAGAGATTAGCGCTACAAGTAAAGAAAAAAAACCCAGATATATAGCATCAGTTTTCAAATGATTTGGAACCGATATGCTTTCTTTTAATAAATGGATACTTCATCAGTCATACGGGGTGACCATGTGTAGCTTCTTATAACTTCTCCTATTTGCAATGACAGCTAGTCAATCTAGTGCATGATTATGCCAATTAAATGTGGAGGTAAAATTTAACTGACAAAATTAAAAACCAATTACATTCAATGAGTACAATCAATCAGTAGACAGCTAAGCCTGTCCAATGACCACCGCAACTGTCTGACAGTCTGAAAATCCACTCACTCCACATACTTTTCTTTAATCTGAATTTAACCGCTTTTCCTCTGCCCTATAGTAGAACTACTGCTACAGGGCGGCGGGGCTGCGCAAAATCATGTATATATACGTGATTTGCATTTCCAGGTGAGGGCTCGCGCCACCCTACCTGCACCACCATTGGCAGCTAGGGATGTCAATCACAGGGTCCTGGCCTAAGATTCCCCGCTGGCACCTGGTGATCGTCGGGGAAAGCTGACAGGGGAGAGACCTGTGTGTAAAGAACACAGGTCTCTCTCCTGCCAGGAAGGACATGTTGCTGTGTATTTCTCTGCGCAGAAAAGAAATACACAACAGCATGTTTCCCTAGTAAAACACACACAGCACATCATGTAAAACACACACAGCACACAGTTAACCCTTTGATCGCCCCAGATGTTAACCCCTTCCTGCCCAGTGCCATTAGTACAGTGCCAGTGCTTTTTATTAGCACTGATCACTGCATTAGTGTCATTGGGATGTCAGTGGCAGTTAGACAGTTCCCGCTATACGTCACTATTCGCCACCATTACTAATATAAAAAATTAAAATACCATTATCTACACCGCCATTTGTAAATGCTAAAACTTTCACGAAAACCAATTAATTTACACTTATTGGGATTTTTTTGCAACAAAGACATGTAGCAGAATACATTTTGGCCTAAATTTATGAAGAAATTAGATTTTTTTCCCAGGATATGTTTTCTAGCAAAAAGTCAAAAATACTGTTTTTTTTTCAAAATTGTTGGTCTCATGGGATGGTTGGAAAACATATCGGCATTTATTCTCTGACTGATGGTCTATCATGGTTTGATGTGTTTGAATCTTTGGAAACTGCTTGGTTGTTTTGTATTTCTTACTGACTGCCTTACTCATGTACTTGCATTTATCTTTTTTTATGTTTGCATCTTATACTATTGTTTCTTACCTATGTGCCTTGTTCTTGAGGTGTTTTGACCCTCAAGAGATTTCACTGTTATTGTTGTCCATCTTTTAATAAAAATCGTTTGCAAACAAAATTGTCAGTCTTTTTTTGTTTATAGAGTAATAAATAAAAAAAAACAGATGGGATCAAATACCACCGGAAGACAGCTCTATTTGTTGGAAAAAAGGACATAAATTTAATTTGGGTGCAGTGTTGCATGACCACGCAATTGTCAGTTAAAGTAATGCAGCGCCGTAACGCAAAAATTGGCCTGGTCAGGCAGGAGGGGGGTAAATCCTCTGGAGGGCAAAGGGTTAAAGTCCAACTCCAGGCAAAACCTTTTCTTATAGTTTGAGATAAAGTGGGAAAAAGTTAGACCTTTTGTCAGGTTTTTGTTGCTGTGTCACCTTTGGGGAGATTTTTCCTTCCATCCAGTGTATTTATGGGGAAAAGAAGTGAAGGCAATCCTCTCCAACAGGGACACGCCAATAAAAGTCAGACAGAGGTCCTAACTCTTCCTACTTTACCAATGCCTGGACTGGGGCAATCAAGTGGAGCTCAAGCCAAAACTTTTCCAGATTGTTCTGGATGGAGCGGAGAAAGATTAGACCCTCAGCCGGGTTTCTGTTGCTGTCTCTGACATATTGTGGAGGATTTCTTATCACTTACTGCCTCAGAAATGGTGGCCATCGAGAGGAAATGTTTTCTGTGGGGACAGGGAGCACGGAAGAGCAATTTTCTAGTGGAAAGGGAAAAAGGTTAAAATATCATTTAGGCGTATATTGCTTTACGTGTCCATAGCTTACATGCCTATGTGCCCAACCACTGCTCCTCTGAAAAGTGATCCACATTTCAATCTATTTTCAGGGTTGATTGACAGGCAGTGAGAAGTCAATGTGATGCCTCCTCGCTGTATTAACCCCATTTTTGCAGAACAAACACGATGCAATAGTGTGCATTCCACGCAAGTGTGGGGCTTTTGCAGATCTTGCCTATTCACTTGAATGGGTTGCGTTCATTGAGCTTGCTGTCCATAGATTAGGAAATGGATTGTTTTTGCATGTAAACACCCCCGTCTGCTGCCATTGCACCTTAAGGGAGGCAATCTAGGGTACGAAAAATGCAGCTCAACCATGCTTAAGCTCAGCTAGAGAAGTAGAGAGTGCACTGTGCACACGGGCAGTTCGAGCTACCCAGAGTGGCCAGTAGGGGGAGCACAAATATAGTGTCCATCCTATCCTGCAAACAGCAGAATGAAATGGGATAGGGATCGGTGGTTTTTGCTGAGAGTCTCTCCCACAGCTGCATTACATAACAGGAGAAGGTGCATCATTTGAAACAGGAAACTCAAATGTTAAAATATATTATATTGCAGCTTACCCATTCTTAGATGTGGTGACTGAATTAGTTTTCTTTTTTAAGGATTTTTTCTCCTTTATTTTCACTTATTGATCCAGCTAGTCTTTTATTTTTCAACTTCTATTAACAGACCAATCTGTACAGCAATCTGGCAGTTAGAGGGTTAAGACAAACCATTACCACGGACTGACGGGGGTGCTTACAATGGTCAGCTTTCATCAATTTCTGTAAACCTTTTATCTCAAAAGAGAAATAAAAACTGTTGCTCTAGCTAGTGAATTCTGGAGGTCAGCTTTAGTTTGTTAGTTAGGTCCAAGGGCCTCAAGAAATGAGATCACCCATCAGTACATCAGAATTTATATATTTTTAGATATATACCATAGTTTGTGAACTCTATAACTAATTGGTCACTCAATTGTTTTTCATACAAATACTTTACTAATTACATGAAAATTGTTCTGTAATGTTACGAGAAAAATGTCCGTGCTTGTCTCTTCGGATATTTTTGCGTGAACTGCCGTGATCAGCTTGAAAGCTGTGTACTAGCGAGCAGATTATTGGACAATCGCTTTTTTCATTATATGTACTATGGATATATACCTCCAAAGACATGCTGGTATGTGAATTGTCTCCTGTCTATAATTGTCCCTAGTATGTGTATGTATGAATGTGAGTTAGGGACCTTAGATTGTACACCCCTTGAGGGTTAGGGACTGATGTGAATGTACAATATATATGTAAAACACTGCATAAATTGATGGCAATATGTAAGTTGGCAGCACAGTGGCTAAATGGTTAGCACTTCTGCCTGGCAGTACTAGGGTCATTGGTTCAAATCCCAAACACAACACCACCTGCCTGAAGTTTGCATGTTCTTCCTGTGCCTGTGTGGGTTTCCTCTGGGTACTCTGGTTTCCTCCCACACTCCAAAGACATGCTGGTAGGCTCATTGGATCCTGTCTATAATTGTCCCTAGTATGTGTATGTATGAATGTGAGTTAGGGACCTTAGATTGTACACCCCTTGAGGGTTAGGGACTGATGTGAATGTACAATATATATGTAAAGTGCTGTGTAAATTGATGGCGCTATATAAGTACCTGAAATATATAATAAATATCACCAGGTAAAAATTAAGGGGAAAAAAAGACTAAAAAAGAAAACAAATGGAGACACCACATTTAAAGAAGTATTAAACCCAAAAGCAAGGGTTTAATCCCACATGGAAGAAAGATATATATTTTTAAAATATATTCTTCAGATTTTTGTTAACATATAAAAAAGTCATTTTAACATATATATATACAATTTTTTACATATATTTGTAAATGCATTCCAAAAATGTAGATTTGTATTTTTAAAGACATACAGTATATTTGAAATGTATTTTTAAAAATATTTTTCATATATTTTGTAATAAAAACACATTTCAACATACAGTATGTGTATATATATATGTATTTATTGAAATATATTTTGAGATATATTGACTACGGCCAAAATTGTAGCATTTAAAATATATGGCAATATATTTGGGAAGAATATTTTAAAAAGGTATTTCAAATATATTTTTCTTCCATGTGGGTTATATTTCAGTTTACCAATTCTTAGATGTGATGGCTACATTAGGTTTTTTTTTTAGGCTTTCTTTTATTTTCATCTGGTGATCGAGCCAGCAACTCTGTTGTTTTTCACAAGCTCAAGCTCTCCAGCAGAATGTATCAGTTCACATGGATGAGACAAACCACTTAACGCTGGCAGGGGTGCTTACAATGATCAGCTTTTATTTATCCACGCAAAACCTTTATCCCAAAAGGAAAAAAAAACAGTTTGCTGTAACTGATTATAAAGTGTGGGTTAGAGTTTGGCTTCAATTTGTTAATGTATCTAAATCTGCTAATATAATTAATACTCCCCCCAGACTGACAATGCTGCTATCTGCTGTGCCTCCTATGCTCCTATGTAATTTGTGTTTGATCTGTTTCTGCAGTGCGTTTTGTGGTGCGTTTTTGCACATGCGTTTTTAATGCAGTTTGCTTTTTTTTCTTGTTGCTAGGCAGATTTAAAACTCAAAACGCATCAAAAATCTGGCAAAAATCTGGCAAAAGTGCACTACATGCTTTTATGCAGCATTTCCTTTGAAGTCTATAGAAGTCCATAGCATTTAAAAAAATCCCTGACCCTTTCCATAAAAATGCAGAGATGTGAACGTGTCCCAGAGGAAATCATGGTACATAAACTGTAGTGCGTTTCTGCAGAACGCAGTAAAAAACGCTTAGGTGTGAACCTAGAGTAATACAGGAGGTGTGTTATTGGCCAGATTAGGAGATGATAGCAGAGAGAAATAAAAGGTAAAGAAAAGAAAACGAATGTAGCCACCACATCTAATGATTGGTAAGCTGCAATAGATGACATTTTTGGTTTGGGGTTTGACATCGCTTTAAAGTGCTTCTAAAGGCTCAAGGTGTTTTTACATTTATGCATTCCATGTATGGAGGTAAAAAAACCTTTAGTGTGCGGCATACTCCCCCCCCAATACACACCTAAGCCACCTCTCGATCCAGCGATATGCACTAGAGTCTTGGCTATCCTGGGACTCCCTCTCCTCATTGGCTGAGACAGAAGCGGGAGCCCTTGGCTCCCACTGCTGTCAATCACAGCCAGTGAGCCAATGAGAAGAGAGAGGAGGCGGGGCTGAGCCACAGCTCCATATGTGAATGGACACATGGAGCAGCGAGTGCCCCCATAGCAAGCTGCTTGCTGTGGGGGCACCCAACAGGAGGGAGGGGCCAGGAGTACCGAAAGGGGACACCAGAAGAGGAGGATCTGGGCTGCTCTGTGAAAAACCACTGCACACAGCAGGTAAGCATGGACATGTTTGTTATTTTTTCTTAAAAAAAAAAAAGCCTTTAGAATCGTTGGCTGCAATATATTTTGATGGGCAACTTGGTCTTTATTTGTAGCCACACTTATGTTTCACTTGGCACACTGGGGTTGATTTACTCAAATTGGAGAGTGCAAAATCTGGTGCAGCTGTGCATGATAGCCAATCAGCTTCTAACTGCAGCTTTTTTTATTAAGCTTTGACAATAAAACCTGGAAGCTGATTGGTTTCTGTGCAGAGCTGCACCAGATTTTGCACTTTTCAGTTTTAGTAAATAACTCCCTGTGTGCCTGGCTGCTAGTGTTAGGGAAAAAACCTTAGGACCAAATCAGTGGGCCCTTTTGGGCGTTAGCTCTACGGGTAATTCCATATTTTTTGCCAAGTGAAACTTCACCATATTCACTAAGCTGTAAGGAAAATTCCTTTGGAATGTACAAGTTTTTTTTTTAGTAAATCAACCCCATTGTGTTACTTCCTTTTGTTCCATAGTCTGGCTGAAAAAAGACAAAAGTCCATCCAATTCAACCATAAAGAAAAAAAAAGTTATAATCTGATACCCACAGTTGATCCAGAGGAAGGTAAACAACCCAGCAAAGCACGATCCAATTTGCCCCTGCAAGGAAAAAAAAATTCCTTCCTGATCCCCCGAGAGGCAATCGGATATTCCCTGGATCAACTTTACCTATAAATGTTAGTATCCAGTTATATTCTGTGTACCCAAGAAAGAATCCAGGACTTTTTAAAGCAATCCACTGAGATGGCCAGAACCAACTCTTGAGGGAGTCCACATTTTCACAGCTCTTACTGTGAAGAAACCTTTCCATGTTTGGAGATTAAATTTCTTTTCCTCCAGACGTAAAGAGTGCCCCCTTGTCCTCTGTGATGACCTCAGGGTGAATAGCTATACACCGAGTTCACTATATGATCCACTGATGTATTATACATGGAGATCATATCCCCCCTTATATATTATACATGGAGATCATATCCCCCTTATGTATTATACATGGAGATCATATCCCCCCTTATGTATTATACATGGAGACCATATCCCCCCTTATGTATTATACATGGTGATCATATCCCCCTTATGTATTATACATGGTGATCATATCCCCCCTTATGTATTACACATGGAGATCATATCCCCCCTTATGTATTATACATGGAGATCATATCCCCCTTTTGTATTATACATGGAGATCATATCCCCCCTTATGTATTATACATGGAGATCATATCCCCCCTTATGTATTATACATGGAGATCATATCCCCCCCTTATGTATTATACATGGAGATCATATCCCCCCTTATGTATTATACATGGAGATCATATCCCCCCTTATGTATTATACATGGGGATCATATCCCCCCTTATGTATTATACATGGAGATCATATCCCCCCTTATGTATTATACATGGAGATCATATCACCCCTTATGTATTATACATGGAGACCATATCCCCCCTTATGTATTATACATGGAGACCATATCCCCCCTTATGTATTATACATGGAGATCATATCCCCCCCTTATGTATTATACATGGTGATCATATCCCCCCTTATGTATTATACATGGAGATCATATCCCCCCTTATGTATTATACATGGTGATCATATCCCCCCTTATGTATTATACATGGAGATCATATCCCCCCTTATGTATTATACATGGAGATCATATCCCCCCTTATGTATTATTCATGGAGATCATATCCCCCTTTATGTATGATACACGTTGATCATAGCCCCCCTTATGTATTATACATGGATATCATATCCCCCCCTTATGTATTATACATGGTGATCATATCCCCCCTTATGTATTATACATAGTGATCATATCCCCCCTTATGTATTATACATGTTGATCATATCCCCCTTATGTATTATACATGGTGATCATATCCCCCTTATGTATTATACATGTTGATCATATCCCCCTTATGTATTATACATGTTGATCATATCCCCCTTATGTATTATACATGGAGATCATATCCCCCCTTATGTATTATACATGGAGATCATATCACCCTTATGTATTATACATGGTGATCATATCCCCCCCTTATGTATTATACATGGTGATCATATCCCCCTTATGTATTATACATGGAGATCATATCCCCCCTTATGTATTATACATGGTGATCATACCCCCCCTTATGTATTATATACGGAGATCATATCCCCCCTTATGTATTATACATGGAGATCATATCCCCCCTTATGTATTATATACGGAGATCATATCCCCCTTATGTATTATACATGTTGATCATATCCCCCCTTATGTATTATACATGGAGATCATATCCCCCTTATGTATTATACATGGAGATCATATCCCCCCTTATGTATTATACATGGAGATCATATCCCCCCTTATGTATTATACATGGAAATCATATCCCCCTTATGTATTATACATGGAGATCATATCCCCCCTTATGTATTATACATGGAGATCATATCCCCCCTTATGTATTATACATGGAGATCATATCCCCCTTATGTATTATACATGGAGATCATATCCCCCCTTATGTATTCTACATGGTGATCATATCCCCCCTTATGTATTATACATGGAGATCATATCCCCCCTTATGTAATATACATTGAGATCATATCCCCCCATATGTATTATACATGGAGATCATATCCCCCCTTATGTATTATACATTGAGATCATATCCCCCCATATGTATTATACATGGAGATCATATCCCCCTTATGTATTATACATGGAGATCATATCCCCCCTTATGTATTCTACATGGTGATCATATCCCCCCCTTGTGTATTATACATGGAGATCATATCCCCCCTTATGTATTATACATGGAGATCATATCCCCCTTTATGTATTATACATGGAGATCATATCCCCCCTTATGTATTATACATGGAGATCATATCCCCCCTTATGTACTATACATGGTGATCATATCCCCCTTATGTATTATACATGGAGATCATATCCCCCCTTATGTATTATACATGGTGATCATATCCCCCTTATGTATTATACATGGAGATCATATCCCCCCTTATGTATTATACATGGAGATCATATCCCCCCTTATGTATTATACATGGTGATCATATCCCCCTTATGTATTTATACATGGAGATCATATCCCCCCTTATGTATTATACATGGAGATCATTTCCCCCCTTGTGTATTGTACATGGTGATCCTAACCCCCCTTATGTATTCTACATGGTGATCATATCCCCCTTATGTATTATACATGGAGATCATATCCCCCTTATGTATTATACATGGAGATCATATCCCCCTTATGTATTATACATGGAGATCATATCCCCCCTTATGTATTATACATGGTGATCATATCCCCCTTATGTATTATACATGGAGATCATATCCCCCCTTATGTATTATACATGGAGATCATATCCCCCCTTATGTATTATACATGGAGATCATATCCCCCCTTATGTATTATACATTGAGATCATATCCCCCCATATGTATTATACATGGAGATCATATCCCCCTTATGTATTATACATGGAGATCATATCCCCCCTTATGTATTCTACATGGTGATCATATCCCCCCCTTATGTATTATACATGGAGATCATATCCCCCCTTATGTATTATACATGGAGATCATATCCCCCTTTATGTATTATACATGGAGATCATATCCCCCCTTATGTATTATACATGGAGATCATATCCCCCCTTATGTACTATACATGGTGATCATATCCCCCCTTATGTATTATACATGGAGATCATATCCCCCTTATGTATTATACATGGAGATCATATCCCCCTTATGTATCATACATGGAGATCATATCCCCCTTATGTATTATACATGGAGATCATATCCCCCCTTATGTATTATACATGGTGATCATATCCCCCTTATGTATTATACACGGAGATCATATCCCCCCTTATGTATTATACATGGAGATCATATCCCCCCTTATGTATTATACATGGTGATCATATCCCCCTTATGTATTTATACATGGAGATCATATCCCCCCTTATGTATTATACATGGAGATCATTTCCCCCCTTGTGTATTGTACATGGTGATCCTAACCCCCCTTATGTATTCTACATGGTGATCATATCCCCCTTATGTATTATACATGGAGATCATATCCCCCTTATGTATTATACATGGAGATCATATCCCCCTTATGTATTATACATGGAGATCATATCCCCCCTTATGTATTATACATGGTGATCATATCCCCCTTATGTATTATACATGGAGATCATATCCCCCTTATGTATTATACATGGAGATCATATCCCCCCTTATGTATTATACATGGAGATCATATCCCCCCTTATGTATTATACATGGTGATCATATCCCCCTTATGTATTTATACATGGAGATCATATCCCCCCTTATGTATTATACATGGAGATCATTTCCCCCCTTGTGTATTGTACATGGTGATCCTAACCCCCCTTATGTATTCTACATGGTGATCATATCCCCCTTATGTATTATACATGGTGATCATATCCCCCTTATGTATTATACATGGAGATCATATCCCCCCTTATGTATTATACATGGAGATCATATCCCCCCTTAATCTCCTCTTCTCAAGAGAGAATACATTCAGTTACTTTGTTACTCTGTGTAACTTTTGAATACTACGAAGGCCATTGCTGGGAATGTGGGCACACAGACAACCTACATTACAACTGCCTTGGATAAGGTTGAAGCAGCCACGGCATTTAATGAAAGGGGCAACCAAGTGCATAAAGTGTATATGAGGATAAAAAAATAAAATAGGGCACTCAGCAAGAAAGCACACCCTTGAGCGAGTGTAACATGTTTCTGCTTGACTGGATCATACCTTTAAATCACTCATGTTAATGTCCCGTTACTTATAATTTCCCCTCATCTGAATGACAGCCAGTCAATCTAATGCATTATGCCAATTAAGCGCAGAGCTGAAATGTGATTGACACGACTAAATCTGTGTACATAAGGGAAAACTCTGCTTCTCCTAACACACACAATGTACGTACCCGGGCCCCGGAGGGCTAGAAATACTGGGACAACAAACAACGCCGTGTTAATTTGCTGTGCATATGATCGAACACTGCTCTCCTTATTACTCATCCATATTTTATCTTCTGCTTTTTACTTCCAACCTTTAAGCTTTTATTCCCTCTCTCTGCTTTGTGACTCTATTTATCAGCATGTACTTTCTTTCTGTATTGTACATTGGATGCAAAATTGCCCTTTAATAATAAGTGTGTCTTGAATCGCTAATCTTCAGCTTTATTAAATATTTAATAATCCATTGAAAAACGGCAACCTTTAAATATAAAACAAAATATTTTATTGTATAATAAATTGAATAAAAATGCCAAAAGAAGAAATTCATTGATTTTGGATTGTAGTTCAAAGTCAGTAAACAAATATGTACACCTTAGCAATGAACTTCTCTCATTTGCTCCCCTTTTGTTTGTAAAATATACCATTGGAGTTTCTTGATTTATTTGTGAAATATTTAAAAAAGAAATACCTGTGATCCTGACAAATATTATGAGGGAATCATCAGGGGTGGACTGACCATTTGGAAACTCGGGCACTGCCCGAGGGCCTGGGGTCAGTAGGGGGCCCCATGAGATGCCCCTGGTACCTCATTTGTTTTTATAGGCTTTTTTGAGTTTGGGCAAGGACACAGGGGTCCCATGATCCCCTATTGCCCCATGAGTTGTCAGTCCGCCCCTGTGAGGGATAGTAACTTCTTGTACACATTATCATTGGCTCCCAGTTCTCTGTATAGAATGGAGAAAACCTTCCCCATCTTACTGAGAAAAGGAGAGTGGGAGGCGTTCTTTAAAGCGGAGCTCCACCCAAAAGGGGAAGTTCCACTTTAAGGACTGTTCCCCCGCTCCCCATTAAGGATTGGCACCTTTGGGGAGCGGGTACCTGAATTTGACAGGTACCCGCTCCCACTTCCGGTCTGATCGCCTAGGAGATCGGAAGCGGAAGGTGTCCTCCCTCCCTGTAGTCTTGTGGGATATGTGACAGGTCCCAAAAGACTACAGGACCATTCATGAAGTGCAGCGCTACTCGCGCATGTGCAGTGGGTACCCGGCTGTGAAGCCGCAAGCTGTCACAGCCGGGGGTGCCTACACTGAAGATGCCGGCGTCCTGGAATACAGGACGGCCGGTGAAACAGGCTGCAGGGGACACACCACAGGACCGAGGGACAGGTAAGTGGCTGTTTTTTAAAAGTCAGCAGCTACAGTTTTTGTAGCTGCTGACTTTTATTTTTTGACAGGGTGAGTGGAACTCCGCTTTAAAGAGTAACTCCACTTTTGTTGAGAAAAACAAAAATTCCCTGTTGAGCAGGGGCGGACTGACCACTTGGAAACTCGGGCACTGCCCGAGGGCCTGGGGTCAGTAGGGTGCCCCATGAGATGCCCCTGGTACTTTTTTCATAGGCTTTTTTGAGTTTGGGCAAGGACACAGGGGCCACATGATCCCCTATTGCTCGGGGGCCCCATGAGTTGTCAGTCCACCCCTGCTGTTGAGTATTCAATGCACATTGCAACGATTTCAACAAACTTTGTGGCAGATATTTCTTTATTTCTGAAGATATAGCTGTTCTCTTGTCTGTATCCATGTGCAGACTGAATCTGAATGGAAGTGATTTTATAATTAACAATCAGCTAATGCACTTGCAGGGCTCTAATGAGGAAAGTGGCAGGGTCTGCATCCTTTCAGACGTGATTTCCCTGTATCTCAGCAAAAATGGCATTATTGTTGCAGGGGATTCCCAAAATCTGACTATCTCTATCTATCTCTCTCTCTCTCAAATCTCACTATCTTATTGTCGGCTTCTTGGAAAATCAGTAAGCTAATAACACAAGAAGAAATTCAATTTTTTAGGGGGGGGTTGGGAGTTCTGTACACCATCTGTGTACATGTCAGGGACCATCGCGACGCATGGGTCTGCACATGCGTAGGTGTCTGTCAAGACATGCAGGCAGCAGGGCACTAGGACCTAGGCTGCGCCTGTCAGGTGCAGGGCGGGCTACTTAAACCAGCCCTGCACAGACACAAGTTGCCGTATGGTCTGATCTGATTCCTGTGTTCCTGTATTCTGTTGCTGAAGATTCATTGCTGACCTGCCTGGACCTGACCTCTGCTGACTTCTCCTGCTCTGACCCCTGGCTAAGTTTGACCTCTCTTTGGATATCCCTACCTGATCTGAACTACTGGTACCGACCCCGGCGAGTGACCTGACTATTCTTCTGCCTGCTGCCTTGTACTATGCTGACCTCTCTGTTACCGACCTGGCCCGTCTGACCACGCTCATCCGTTCATCCATCCGGCACGGATCCAGCCATCCCTGCTTCCGCCTTCTGCCTCTTCACGTCAGGCTCTCCACCTGCGGATTTCTCTAGCACAGATGGGTGTACTCAGGGGCCGCGACCTGGTTCCAGTCTGCTCCAAGTCCATCCCCACCATCAGGGGCCCTGGTGAACAAGCAGGCTGGGGCTTAGACTCCGCGCTCTGGGGAATCCTGTCCTGTGGGCTGCTAGAGGTACCGCCAGGCGGATGCTAACAGTACAGAACGCCTCCAGGTTGTCATATTGCATTTTAGAATATTATAGCACTGCAGATTGAAAAGGAAAGGTCATTAAATAACATTCAATTACAATATCACTTGTGTTGAAATTGTATATATATATATAATTTTTTTTTTGTCACATGATTAGTATATTTATCCAAGAGCAGGTTTATTGTTTTTAACTGTATATGCAATATTATTTTTTTTTCTATTTGCTATTTTTTCCCCACGAAAGTGGAGTTACCCTTTAATTCTGTCTTAGGGTGACACTGCTCACTCAGGATACTGTATCTGTGGAGCAGCAGCGTTGTCACCCAAGAACAGGAAATGTGGTAATGGCAGGAGTGTTTGATGAAAATAAAGGAAAAAAGCCCCAAAAACCAACCCAGTCAGCACATCTAAGGAGTAGGGACTGATAGTATGCAATATATTACATTCTGGTTCTTGGGATGAGATAAGCTTTACTATCTGTTGGTGATTGACATCTACTAAGAAAAGGGAAAAACATCCATTGCACATTGCCAATAGCAATCAGCCAGAAATTTTGCTTTAATTGCCTAGATGGCAGCAGATCAATCAAAACTAATCACTAATTGCTTATTGATTGGTGTAGAAAAAGTGATTTTTTTTGTTGTCTATCATTAAGTTTGCGTTCTCATGACCTGTCAGAATTGCTCTAGGAGGTGAACTATTTCTAGTCCTGAGATAACTGGTGCAGTATTTTTGGGGTGCTCAACAATACCTTTTAAGCCTGGGTTCACATACGTGTGGCTCCGTATATCGTATGTGATTCGCAAAGGAAGCGTACCGCATTCCTGTGCAAACGGGCGGACTGACCATTCGAGCACTCGGGCACTGCCCAAGGGCCCGGGGTCAGAAGGGGGCCAGATAAAATGCCCCTGGTACCTTTTATAGACTTTTTTGGGTGTGTTTTGAGTGTGGGCAAGGACACAGGGGCCCCATGATCCCCAATTGCCCAGGGGCCCCATGAGTTGTCAGTCTGCCCCTGTGTGCAAATCACATGTGATGTGTGTGTGGTGTGATTGGAGCCATACATTTTGTATGGCTCTATTCACACCACATCCACACCAAAAAGGTGCAGGACCCTTTTTTGGGTCCACACTAGAATCAGATCGCATGGGTATTCACACCTATGCGATCCGATTCTGCACATCGCACCGCATTTTGTAGACCGCTTCCGGGGTGTTCTTAACTTAACATACACACCCACAGCGGTTCGCATGAACGGGGTGCCATTCTGATGCGGTATGGAATTTGTACTGAAAACGCTGCAAATTCCACACCGCAGCAGTGTGAACCCGGGCTAAAACCTGAAAAAAATTATTTGATCAAACCCAATGCTTCTATTTATCAATGTTTTCACGCAACATTTAAGAGTTACAGGAGCTGATTTCCTAAAGGTAAATAGGTAATTCAGACGGCAAGGTAAGTTGTACTTTTCAAGAGAATTTGCCCCCGAGCTTAGGGAATGAGCTGAAGCTCTGTTGACTTCCATCATTTAATCATGTGTATGCAAAAATTTCATTTTTATGTTCCTTGCATGTGATTGGGTATTCTTTGCAAGTTGAAACTGCACCACATTCTTTAAGCTTTGTGAAGGTTCCCTTGTAAAGTGCAAGTTCCTGTGCAAAACAGCCTATTTGCCTTTAGTAAATCAACCCAATAGTGCCTACCTTTTTACTTTAAGCACTAACAAGTGATTGCTTTTACAGGATAATAAGTAAAATAAAATAGAGAAAGGTGATGAAGATAAGGGCACTAAAATGGTTGTTCAGTCCAAAAGTGGAGTTTTAGTTAAAGGTAGAGCCCAATGAGTTGAGTTAGGCTCTGGCTTTTTATATGTCGTGGGATCTTTCATTCATTTTTCCAACTCTGTATC
This sequence comes from Staurois parvus, assembly GCF_062004578.1. Classification (NCBI taxonomy): domain Eukaryota; kingdom Metazoa; phylum Chordata; class Amphibia; order Anura; family Ranidae; genus Staurois; species Staurois parvus. The sequence continues at coordinate 629,461 of NW_028317965.1, read as the reverse complement.
TGCTCACCTGTGATTTTTTTGTGTGTTGTCCGCCATTGGACATCCCAGTCTCTCCTGCTAAATTCTTCATAAAACAACCAGAAATGAAAGACCACTATATAGACAGACTACAACAGATAGTTGCCTCTAAAACACTGCAAGAAAAAAATCAATCAAACAATAATCAATGAATATTTCAATAACCATATCCTTGATGTAAGACTTTTACATATACTCAGTGAAGTGACTGGCCTCAAGTGATACACAACGATGAAGCAAATCCTCCTACATAAGTTGTATCTGTTTATCCAAAGTGCTCTCTCCTTTACAGCCTCCTAAAACACACAGAAAAAGAGCCATCTCTCAGCTCCAGCAGGCAGGGGGCATGGACACACTCCACAGCACAGAAAGGATAGCAGAGTGTAATCTGAGACCTGAGTGTAGGAAAAGGACAGACCCTCCTCTATACAATCTTATAGGGAACTGTGCACAGCTGAGGCTGTCAATCACCTTCTGTGTGCCAGAGGGAAAGGGGGGGGGGTGACATTCAGTGGTGTGAGGAAAGCCTGTCAGAAATGACTAATGCAGAAAGCAGAGGGAAGAGAGAAGAGACAGAAATCTCTCTGGATGTTTTGGACTGAGGCAAGTACAAACTGTAGAGGGATATGCTCTGTTAGTTTTTAATTTCAGAGGTTTACAACCACTTTAATATAAAAGTAATCATACTATAACAAAACCCAATAAAAAACAGGCCACCATTTCTTATTTTGTTATTTATTTATTTTTATTTATGTTTTGATATAGTTTCCCTGAAGGGATATAAAGTCAAAACTATATTTAAGAGAAGTCTCTGGTGGAGAAATGGTTGGTGGGTTTTTATTGGATTTTGTTACACCATGGTAACTTTCCTATTAAAAATCTTTTTGTACAATAAATGGTCCTAAATTTAGGATATTGTTATTGAATTATTCATTGGTTGATTATTGTTAATTTGATTTTTTTGTAGTGTGTACGAGGTAATCATTTGTTGTGTTCTGTATAGTGGTGATTCATTTTTGGTTGTTTACTTTATAGTCACCATAGAAAACAAATAGATTAGGAGGTTTGTTCGGTCATTATAGTGGTTATGTAAATTCTTCATAATTTAAAACAAATAAAACATATATCAAGGAATATTGGAACCAGTGATCACTGTGCCGAGATCTCACCAGAGTCCCCAAGAGATAAATGAAGATTTTAGGTGGGTCTCATTTATCCAGGTTATAGTACATCTAGTAGTAGATAGTTACTGTAGCACTACCCCTTAGAAGTTGCAAGAGATTTCAGGTCCCCCTATAGCCCTGCACAGCCTGGCAACACGCATCCTCACACAGGCTTGCATCCAGGAGTCAGAGATCAGTCTTTGAGATTTGTTTTTGTGATTTTATTAGGGGGATTTCGAACTGGGATAGGATTAGGGGTTTATAGGATACCCAATGGAACTGATGAACTGAGAACAACTTCCTAGAACTATGTACAAACCTTCACTGCAACAAAGTCTCCAATGGAGAGCTAGGCAGCGTCTCCCAATGTACCACCCCAGACCCTAGATGAACTCTTCCTCCTTCACCCAGCAATCTAAAGGTCTCTCTAAGCAAGGGATCCAGGTCCTGTTGCTTTAGAAAATGGACAGTTCCAGGTAGGTGGTGAATCTGGTTTTCCAACATAGTGCTCCATTCCCTATATGCCCAGGGGGTGCAGGGGGTACTCATTCAGATCCTCTCCTGTACCACTGATAGGCTGGTGGCTTCTACCATACCCTCTAGCTGGGCCGCTCCTTCCCTGCTGTACAGGTGTTCCTCGCTCTGGGGGCCAGTGAAGCACTGAGCTTTCCTCCTTTCCAGCTCCACTGCCTATAGGTGGGCCCCTCTTTCCATCTGGGCTCCCTCCCAGGCTCCTGCCTTTAACCTCACATCTTCCTCTCTGTCTTCCATTCGAACTGAGCAGGTTCAAACACTTTTAAGGGTTGTCCTGGCCCCTTGCCAAGCCCCCTGTTGGGGATTGGCCAGGATCCCTCAAAAGTGCAGATCAGTCACTCCTCACATCCGCCCATTTCTTCTAGAACTTTCTAGTGCAGGGAGAAGTTCTAGTGCAGGGGGAAGTCCCAGAGAGCTGATCTGCAGAGCTTCTTACCTCTAACCTTAGTTTGACCCTCTAGCTATTACTCCTGGGCTGCTACTCAGCCCCTGACTGAAAATTTAAACTCTAGTTCCTACTAGCTGACTAGGAGGGTGCTACATCACATTCAGCTAGACTTGTTCTGTAATGCAAAAGACATTTTTTAGCTCATACAAGTCACGTCTTCAGTTCTAATGAGTGTCAGGATGTCTCAGATGATTTACCTCTCCAGAATTTGCCAAATACTGAACTATCAATTCTAGGTGGATTGACCCTTTAAAAACTTTACACACTATTTTACACTGTGTAGAGTTTCATTGTTAAATTTAAAATCTAGGCTGGTACCTTTCAGTGTATTAACATCCAATTTAAATAAAGGTTCTCAAAGCATACCCCTTATATGAGCCTTGGACCCCCCCCCCCTTTTTTTCTCTTCCCAAAATTAATCTATAAAATGGACCCAAAGCTGATATATGTTATCACTAATGGGGTTATCTATGTCTAATTCTCCTTCTGGAGGCAAGAACAACTAGAGTGATTTCTTTATCGGGCACTGATATATATGGTGTTCATATCTCATTGTCATACTATTTCTTGTTCTCATTGGGTGACCTGGACCTTTCATGGATCTTGACTCCAAAATCAGATAATATCTATGAGACCCCTTCATTTTTTTGTATCATATTAAGGGGTGCTCTGCAGACTCTGATGTAAAGGGTACTTTCGTGAGCTTTGGTAAGCAGAGACCCCCTTATATCAAAGTTCCCCTTTGCACCATTGTCCACAGCATTCTACCTTTTATCAGAACCCCCCTTTAAATCAGGGTTCCCAGATTCCCCCTTACATCAGAGTTCCCCTTTACATTAGAGTCAACAGAGCTCCCCCCTTACAGTGTAAGTGGAAATTCTGTGGACTGTGTAAGGAGGAACTTTGCAGACTCTGATGTAAAGGTGAACCTTGCAGACTATTATGTAAGGAGGGCTCTGGGAACCCTGATTACAGGGTAATGCTTGGAACTATGATGTAAGTGGGGGCTCTGGTTCCCAGAGTCCCTTCCTTACATAAGATTTCTCAGTGTTCCTTTTTGAATCAGAATCTGCATATTCCTCCCTTACAGTGTGGATTCAGATGTAAAGGGAACTCTGCAGATTCAGATGTAAAGGGAAACTCTCCAAATTGTTCCCAGCAGCTTTAATGATAGGCCTCTCAGCTTTCCCTGAGCTGGGACCTCATTCAAACTCCTGCAGTCTTCAGCCAATCTGCCCGGAAGAACAGCAGCTCTTCAGGCTGGGTCTTCTCCTGAAAGACAAGGACTATTGCAGGCCCCAGACTATTTATACACACACCAGCTGTCAAGGTCCTACCTTTCCGCAGGGCTGTGGTGCTCCATGTGCTGGCATCCATCTTAGGTGTCTGCAAAGCATTGTGGGATCCTTTATGCTTTCAGCCCTCTGTGGCTCCTCCCCCAGGAGGTGGCGGCTTATCACATATAAGTCTGCTGTTTGTAGCTGTCCATTGCATTCGTGTCCTGTCTCTTGCACAGTAACAAGCTCCTGTTTAGCTACTCTTTGCTTTCCTGGATACCGACTCGGCTTTGGCTAAGACTCCTCCTGGCTTCTGACCCCGGCTCTGGCGACCATTCTTCCTGGCTCCTGATCCCGGCTCTGGTGACGATTCTTCCTGGCTCCTGATCCCGGCTCTGGCGACCATTCTTCCTGGCTCCTGATTCCAGCTCTGGTGACCATTCTTCCTGGCTCCTGATCCCGGCTCTGGTGACGATTCTTCCTGGCTCCTGATTCCGGCTCTGGTGACGATTCTTCCTGGCTCCTGATTCCGGCTCTGGTGACGATTCTTCCTGGCTCCTGACCCCGGCTCTGCTGACCATTCTTCTTGGCTCCTGATCCTGGCTCTGGTGACGATTCTTCCTGGCTCCTGATCCCGGCTCTGGTGACGATTCTTCCTGGCTCCTGATTCCGGCTCTGGTGATGATTCTTCCTGGCCCCTGATCCCGGCTTTGGCTACGATTTCCGCTGTTAGACTTGCATAGACTCTTGTCTTATTTTTATTTTAATAAACCTACCTTTACTTGCACCTTCTTGTGTGTCTGGCTCCTCGCTCCCTGACACCAGCCCCCTGATGGCCACCCACTTGATCAGGGATTGGTTGAGACTTCATGCATATTCATTGCAAAGTCTGCAACTTCCAACCCACTATATTCTAGAACTTACTAGAAGATGGGGAGAAGTAGTTGAGCCTGCAATCAGCAGGACCCAGAACAGCTAAAAGCAGTCAAAATCCACTCCACTGGCTACAGAGGAGCCAAAAACTAAATTGACCTAATTCTAAAAGCAACCTAACTAGGAGGGGGCTACAAATGTATATTTGGACAGAAGAACTGAGTATATTGAAGAGGACTTTGGAGGCTTCTGATTCTTTTATTATTTCTCATATACCTTGTTGGACTTTTCATCTGTTACTGAGATTCAATAAATACTACATGCTCTGGAAAAGAGCCAAAGCTGACTAAAATTAGTTTGGATAAGGTTGCTTTCCACACACCCCCTGCACACTCCTGTTTCCATAAAAATAATAATAATTTCCGAACGATTATTTATCAATATTATTTACAACATGATATTACATATTATATAATAATATTGTATTATATATTAATTATATATTATTAAAACCAGCTTACAAAACTAGGGTCATTTTTGGTGCCATTTAAAGGTATTAACTTCTGAGGGTTAAGGAAACTCCTTTCAACTATTTAACTATCATGGACTTGCCAAATAGGTCCCCTCATCAGATTCAATATTTATTTATTTCCCAAAAAGGAAAAAAAACAGACAGTAAAAAAAGCTAAATAAAAATGTAAAGTGACAGTATGATCAAATGCGCATAAAGGGGAAAAATACAAATACAAAGTCAATAAATTAACTAAACTATCCTAAGTCCACCTTCCCCCACAAAAAAAACTCCTTCTAAATAATAAAAAAGAAAGAGCAAATTTAACTTAAGAAGATGAAAGAGTAAAATTGATCTGCATATCTATAGATATAAATATTAACATATAAGTCAAATATTTCCTGATATATAATATTCTGAATCACATCCATAATAGGTGATACCAAAGGGTACCAATTGAGATAAATGTAAAGAAGCTGGAGAAGTGAAATACGCATTCATGTGAATTTATGAGGGCTGCTGCAGGTAATGAGAACTTGCTATTAAACAAAGTGCATATTCAATAATGAAAATATTGTAATTGTGATGCACGGTAAAACATCGTGATTACCTAATTACATAGCAGAAGCCCTGGAGATATAATTATAGATGAAAGATGATCGGAGATAGAAGTAATATACATAATCTGCAATTTAAAGACAACTTCTGAAGGGGAACCCCACACAGTGTCCCCAAATAACCTTGCCATGAAATAGGGAGGGAGCGTGTCTTTCCAATACATCTGCCACTTTCTGAAGACACAAGTAAACTTAGACATTTACAGAAAGGTATGAGGGATATTAAAAAGCAGCCCATTGATATGCACTGGCTAAAAGAAGCCACCGACTGATGTTCAAACATCTAGCCAATATATTTTTTTTATTTATTGCCGGTACTTATATAGCGCTGTCAATTTATGCAGCAGTTTACACACACATATATATATATATATATATATTGTACATTCACATCAGTCCCTAACCCTCAAGGGGTGTACAATCTAAAATCTTTAACTCACATTCATACATACACATACTAGGGCCAGTTTAGACAGGAGCCAATTAACCCACCAGCATGTCTTTGGAGTATGGGAGGAAACCCACGCAGGCACAGGGAGAACATGCAAACTCCAGGCAGGTGATGCTGTGGTTGGGATTTGAATCAATAACCCTATTACTGCCAGGTGGAAGTGCTAACCATTCAGCCACTGTGCTGTCTATGTTATGAAAGCACTGGCCTCCACTGCCCGATGATCCTCCACTTTGACAGCTAGCAGGGGATTTTTTTCTCTTTCCCTTCCCCTGCTAGATATCAAATTAAAAAAAAAAATGTGACTATGTGCATGCAATCTAAGGTCCCTAAATTACATTCATACATACACATACTAGGGCCAATTTAGACAGGAGCCAATTAACCTATCAGCATGTCTTTGTAGTGTGGGAGGAAGCTGGAGTACCTGGAGGAGACCCATGCAGGCACAGGGGAACATGCAAACTCCAGGCAGGTGGTGCCATGGTTAAACCAACGACCCTAGTACTGCCAGGTGGAAGTGGAGTGCAATGTCCTTCTCCTGTGTGGATATACTTGTTACAGTTTAGGCATGATGATGTACTAATGGAAATACTTCAATGTATTAAAAAGGTAGCATATCTGGTGGGACTTTAGTTTTTACATTATAGGGGCTGAAAACATGTAGATACTCCTCCTCATTAATGATGCTTCAAGGGAAGGGTACTGTTAATGCTACAGCATACAAAGGCATTATAGACAATTTAGACCTTGTGGTAACAGTTTCTACACGATCCTCTTCTTTTCCAACATGACTTGAGTCAGGCACTCAATTAGCATTAACAGAGCCCTGACGCCAAAGTGATACTAAATACTAAATACTCATGTTTTATTTTTTTTAAATAACAAACATGTTATACTCACCTGCTTTGTTCAGTGGTTTTGCACAAAGCAGCAACGACCCTCCTCTTCTTGGGTCCCCTGCCAGCGCTTCTGACTCCTTCTCCCTGAGCAGTGCCCCCATAGTAAGCCACTTGCTATGGTGGCACTGGTGTATGCTTGCTCTCTGCATCCATAACACAGAGCAGCCTCCTCCCTGGCTGTGAATGACATGGATCCCTCTGCTGTGTCTCAGGAAATGAGGAGGGAGAGACCCAGGAGAGCCGAGGCTCCCATGCACATCACTGGACCGAGATTGACCTCAGGTAAGTATTAGGGGGTTTGAGGGGGCTGATACAAACTGAAGGTGTTTTACCTTCATGCAAAGAATGCATGAAGGTAAAAAACCTTGAGTCTTTGGAACCAACTTTTAACCTTTTGAACATTAGTGATGGGCAAATCTGCTCAGATTCAATTCACCAAAGGATCAAAGTGCACCTTAAGCTGGCCACAGATGGATAGAATCTTGGCCGGTTCAGCAGAGACCAGCCGGAATTTGATCCATTTATGGGCAGGCTGGTTGTACTGAAGTTGATCCATCGATCGACTCCAGTACAACCAGCCTTTCAGATTTTTTTTAATGTGATCACTTGTTAATATTACCAGTAATTACAGTTGCAAGAAAAAGTATGTGAACCCCTTGGGATTATGTGGAGTTTTGCATGAATTGGGCATAAAATGTGCTCTGAATGTCATCTAAGTCACAACAATAGAAGAACACAGTCCGCTGAACATAATACTGCACAAACATTAGATGTTGCCATGGTTTAATTGCACATAACATGTAAACATTTACAGTGCAGGGAGGAAAAAGTATGTGAGGCCCTAGCTTAATGACTTCTCCCAGAGCTAATTGGAGCCAGGAGTGAGCCAACCTTGACTCCAATCAGTGTGATGATATTGGATTTGTTGCTGACAGCTGTCTTGCCCTTAAAAAACACACACCTGTTTTGGGTTTACTGGTTTCAAGAAGCACTGTCTGATGTGAACCATGCCTCGCAGAAAAGAGCTCTCAGAAGACCTACAATCAAGAATTGTTGACTTGCATGAAGCTGGAAAGGGTTACAAAAGTATCTCCAAAAGCCTTGATGTTCATGTGTCCACGGTAAGACAGACTGTCTACAAATGGAGAAAGTTTAGCACTGTTGCTACTCTCCCTAGGCGTTGTTGTCCTGTAAAAATGACTGCAAGAGCACAGCGAGAATGCTGCATGAGGTAAAGAAGAATCCCAGAGTGTCAGATAAAGACCTACAGAAATCTCTGGCACATGCTAACATTTTTGTTGACACATCTACAATAAGGAAAACATTAAACAAGAATGGAGTACATGGGAGGACACCACGGAGGAAGCCATTGCTGTCCAAAAAGAATATTGCAGCACGTTTGAAGTTTGCAAAAGAGCACCTGGATGTTCCACAGCACTACTGGCAAAATATACTGTGGACAGATGAAACCAAGACTGAGTTGTTTGGGAAGAACACACAACACTATGTGTGGAGAAAAAAAGGCACAGCACACCAACATTAAAACCTCATCCCCACTGTAAAACATGGCGGAGGGAGCATCATGGTTTGGGGCTGCTTTGCTGCCTCAGGGCCTGGACGGATTGTTGTCATTGATGGGAAAATAAATTCCAGAGTTTATCAAGACATTTTGCAGGAAAACGTACGACCATCTGTCCACCAACTGAAGCTCCGCAGAGAATGGGTGATGCAACAGGACAATGACCCAAAGCATACAAGTCATTCAACAAAACAATGGCTGCAACAGCACAGAATACGTCTTCTGGAGGGGCCCAGTCAGAGTCCTGACCTCAACCCGATTGAAATGCTGTGGCATGACCTTAAGAGAGCGATTCACACCAGACATCCCAAGAATATTGCTACACTGAAACAGTTTTGTGAAGAGGAGTTGTCCAAAATTACTCCAGATCATTGTGCAGGTCTGATCTGCAACTACAGGGAACATTTGGTTGAGGTTATTGCTGCCAAAGGAGGGTCAACCAGTTATTAAGTCCAAAGGTTCACATACTTTTTCCTCCCTGCACTGTGAATGTTTACATGTTATGTGCAATTAAACCATGGCAACATCTAATGTTTGTGTAGTATTATATTCAGCAGACTGTGTTCTTCTATTGTTGTGACTTAGATGACGTTCAGAGCACATTTTATGCCCAATTCATGCAAAACTCCACGTAATCCCAAAGGGTTCACATACTTTTTCTTGCAACTGTACATGTGAACCTTTGGTCATTCATGGATCAAAATTCAGCAAGGCCCAACCAACCCATTGGAAACCTTTCTCTTGGTCAGCGCCACTAGCTATAGCCACCTGTTCTGATCAGCATATGCTGACAATGGGTCTCCCCACAATCAGAACACAATAGCTCAGCGGGATTGATTGAATGTGTGGATTGGAGAATTGAGTAATTTTTTTTCTTTTGTTCAAAGCACTGGTTGAATGAAAAAATTGTTCGTGTATGACGAGCCTAAGTTCATTAATATCATTGACCCTTTACAAATCACAAAAGGGTATAAACACATAGTAAGTTAATGTAAAATGGATGTTGCACTGTTTTAAAATGAAAAAACAAATCATGTGCATATCAACCACAAAATAAATAAACACAAATTACATCAACCCGCTTAGCAGGTTGATAATGCACATGATTTTTTCTTCATTTTAAAACATTATCCTTCTAATACTATTTTGATGTCAAATTTATGCTTGCAGCTCACTAATATTATTTTATTCTGTGCGCAAGATATTTTTGGGATGTAAACACAAGTTGTGACACTACAACCATCAGTTTTTTTTAAATTTCTGGTACTAAAGTAAACTTTATTGTAACAGTATGTATGATGATAATGAGTACAGAAAACTGAACAAGATGGAAATAACACCTCATCCACATAAGGCCTTTCCTTCATACATGAAATACAAGAAATTGGAAGACAACGTATTTGTCTGAATTAGTTAGGAATCTAAAGAAGCCCATGGATGATATGATTTTCTTTTCTTCCACCTGCGGAGCTATTGTAGTCTGCTGTCAACCTTTCCATTTGGCAGAACACAGTGATCACTGCTAGTGGCTACAGCAGCCAACAGTAATTGCATACAAAACATCCGACAGGCTGGTTGTACTGAAGTCAACTGATGGATCAACGTCAGTACAACCAGCCTGCCCATAGATGGATCAAATCCTGGCTGGTCCCTGTTGAACTAGTCGAGATTTGAACCATCTATGGCTGGCTTAAATGGTACAAGAAGAGAAATGTACCTAGAGCTTCACATACAGTAATTGTCCTGTGTGTTCCAGTGATAATCTGTGTAGATAAATAATGTTCATTTTAATTAGCCTGAAGAATAAGGCAAAAAAATGAGTGGGTTGTGGGTTGCTGATGTAAGGGAATACATTTTACACAAGAAGTCAGTCATAAAGATAGGTAGAATGATAGTAAACAGGAAAAAAAGAAGAAAAAAGAAGAGAAGAGAGAAACAAGGTAGGGAAAGAAGGAGTCTACCACAGGGGTCACTCCAACTCCAAAGGGAGTAGATGAGAAGGTCACCTCCAGGGGCGGACTGACAACTCATGGGGCCCCCGGGCAATAGGGGATCATAGGGCCCCTGTGTCCTCGCCCACACTCAAATCACACTCAAAAAAGCCTATGAAAGGTACCAGGGACATCTCATGGGGCCCCCTACTGACCCCGGGCCCTCGGGCAGTGCCCGAGTTCCCCAATGGTCAGTCCGCCCCTGGTCACCTCTTGGAACAGAGCTGGGCTAGTCACAGAGTAAATTGAGAAACAGGTTGGTAATCTAGCCAAGGTTGCCATATCGAGAGGAACTTATTGTCTGTTTTGCATTAAAAAAGTTGCCCTGAAGCCTCAACTTTACTTCTTCAAAGTTAAAGGCTGGCAATTTCCATGCATGAGCTATTGTTTGTTTTGTAGCCATGAAAATGTGGATGATCAGACAGTGAGAGGCCAGTGGGATGTCTTTTATTGGTCTGTGGAAACATTTTAAAATTTCAATCTTTACCTGGTCTGAGTGTTCCCATGGAAACTTCAGAAGGCTACAGTTAAGCTGGCCATAGACTGATCGAAATTTGACCGGTTTAGCAGGGATCAGCCCAATTTTGATCTGTGTGTGGCCATCCCTGTGCAACAGAAATCAATTGTTTGATCAATTTCTGTCGAAGGAACATATGGCAAAACTTTTGTTAAACCAGCCAAACAGGCTGATAACACAGGGACAATACTGAATCTTATGTCAGGTTGTTTTGCTCTTTGTGTACCCCATACTGGAGACTTTTTGTTTCTGGAACACAGAAAGTAGGTGGAATCGTCTCGTAATGAAGTGAAAATCGCATCTCTCTCAACTGCCCCTGACATCATAACCCCTATTCGACCAGATCCCCCTACTTCTGTTTGGGTGACAACTGTACAGTTTTGGATTACCTGGACTTTCTGTCCCAATGTAATTGTCTGCAAGACAAGTAGTTTGGTTTGTTCCGACGGGTACACAGATAGCAGAGATAAATTTAAAAAGTTTCTATCTCTTCCCCTATTTATTTAAAATGATAAAACACTACCGTTTTCTGAAGTTTAAGTAGTGGTGTATTTAGTTTATGTGCTGTCCTAAGCAACACTAAAATGGGGTACTTCCTGCCCCACCAGCACCCAAAGCCCCCCCCCCCCACCCCCGTTGCTGCCACCACCACCCACATGGAAGAAAAATATATTTGATATATATTTTAAAAATATTCTTCCCAAATATATTGCCATACATTTGAAATGCTGCAATTTTGGCCATATTCAATATATTTCAATAAATATATATATATATGTGCTGCATGTTGAAATATGTTTTTATTACAAAATATATGAAATATATTTTTTAAAATATATTTAAAATATACTGTATGTCTTTAAAAGTACAAATCTACATTTTTGGAATGCATTTACAAATATATGTAAAAATATATGTTAAAATTAGTTTTTTATATGTTAAAAAACAATATGGAGAATATATTTAAAAAACATATATTTAAAAAAAAAAAATATATATATATATATATATCGCACTGCTATATATATATATATATATATATATATATATATATATATATATACAGTTGCAAGAAAAAGTATGTGAACCCCTTGGGATTACGTGGAGTTTTGCATGAATAGGGCATAAAATGTGCTCTGAACGTCATCTAAGTCTCAACAATAGAAGAACACAGTCTGCTGAACATAATACCACACAAACATTAGATGTTGCCATGGTTTAATTGCACATAACATGTAAACATTCACAGTGCAAGGAGGAAAAAGTATGTGAACCTTTGGACTTAATAACTGGTTGACCCGCCTTTGGCAGCAATAACCTCAACCAAACATTTCCTGTAGTTGCAGATCAGACCTGCACAACGATCTGGAGTCATTTTGGACCACTCCTCTTCACAAAACTGTTTCAGTGTAGCAATATTCTTGGGCTGTCTGGTGTGAATCGCTCTCTTAAGGTCATGCCACAGCATTTCAATCGGGTTGAGGTCAGGACTCTGACTGGGCCACTCCAGAAGGCGTATTCTGTGCTGTTGCAGCCATTTTTTTTTTAATTACTTGTATGCTTTTGGGTCATTGTCCTGTTGCATCACCCATCCTCTGCGGAGCTTCAGTTGGCGGACAGATGGTCGTACATTTCTTGCAAAATGTCTTGATAAACTCTGGAATTCATTTTCCCATCAATGACAACAATCCGTCCAAGCCCTGAGGCAGCAAAGCAGCCCCAACCATGATGCTCCCTCCACCATGTTTTACAGTGGGGATGAGATTTTGATGTTGGTGTGCTGTGCCTTTTTTTCTCCACACATAGTGTTGTGTGTTCTTCCCAAACAACTCAGTCTTGGTTTCATCTGTCCACAGTATATTTTGCCAGTAGTGCTGTGGAACATCCAGGTGCTCTTTTACAAACTTCAAACGTGCTGCAATATTCTTTTTGGACAGCAATGGCTTCCTCCGTGGTGTCCTCCCATGTACTCCATTCTTGTTTAATGTTTTCCTTATTGTAGATGTGTCAACAAAAATGTTAGCATGTGCCAGAGATTTCTGTAGGTCTTTAGCTGACACTCTGGGATTCTTCTTTACCTCATGCAGCATTCTGCGCTGTGCTCTTGCAGTCATTTTTACAGGACGACCACGCCTAGGGAGAGTAGCAACAGTGCTAAACTTTCTCCATTTGTAGACAGTCTGTCTTACCGTGGACACATGAACATCAAGGCTTTTGGAGATACTTTTGTAACCCTTTCCAGCTTCATGCAAGTCAACAATTCTTGATCGTAGGTCTTCTGAGAGCTCTTTTCTGCGAGGCATGGTTCACATCAGACAGTGCTTCTTGAAACCAGTAAACCCAAAACAGGTGTGTGTTTTTTAAGGGCAGGAAAGCTGTCAGCAACACATCCAATATCATCACACTGATTGGAGTCAAGGTTGGCTCACTCCTGGCTCCAATTAGCTCTGGGAGAAGTCATTGAGCTAGGGCCTCACATACTTTTTCCTCCCTGCACTGTGAATGTTTACATGTTATGTGCAATTAAACCATGGCAACATCTAATGTTTGTGTAGTATTATGTTCAGCAGACTGTGTTCTTCTATTGTTGTGACTTAGATGACGTTCAGAGCACATTTTATGCCCAATTCATGCAAAACTCCACGTAATCCCAAGGGGTACACATACTTTTTCTTGCAACTGTATATAAATATATTGAATATGGCTAAAATTGTAGTATTTCAAATATATGGCAATATATTTGGGAAGAATATTTTTAAAATATATTTCAAATATATTTTTCTTCCATATGGGCATCACTGCCACCGACGATCAACACACATCCCCCACTGCCTCCCCCCCCCACTCCTGCCGCAAGCACCCGATTCATGGACCTAGAGTAGTAAAGTGTCACTAAGGTGACACAGAACTACCTGATGACAGGATGTATAAAAATAATTAGTAACAAAAAAAGAATGTTAAAAAAGGAAAAACAATGTTTATTTATTTTTTTTACATACTGTCACCAGTCAGAATCCCTGATCAGCACCACACCAGTTATATGATGACACTGTACTGTACTGATGACAATATGTGTAAAAAAAAAAATTTAAGAAGAAAATGTATTTAATTTCTTAAATTTCAAAAAGATTGTGACAAAAAATTACAACTTCAAAAAACGTGCCATGCCTCTTATTAAATACCTTTAACTGTCTGCTTTCCAAAAAAGGGTCATTTGGGGGGATATTTGTACTGTCCTGACATTTTAGGGCCTCAAGAAATCAGGTAGGCCATCAGTACATCAGGATTGATCGATTTTCAGATATATATACCATAGTTTATAGAATCTATAACTTTCACACAAATGAAATAATATACACTGATATGGGTTATTTTTTACCAAAGAAATGTAGCAGAATACATTTTGCCCTAAATTTATGAAGAAAGATGATTTGTTTTTGCAAAATGTTATAACATAAACTAAGAAGATGTGGGGTTTTTTTTCAGTATTTTTTAGTTTATGTAGCAAAAAATAAAAAAAACAGCGGTGATTAAATACCACCAAAAGAAAGCTCTATTTGTGAGAAAAAAAATGATATAAAGTTCATTTGGGTACAGTGTTGCATGACTGAGAGTTAAAGTAGTGCAGTGCTGAATAGCAAAAAATGTCCTTGCCAAAAAAGGGGTAAAACCTTCTGGAGGGGAGGTGGTTAATAACGCTTTAAGTGCCACATGATTGGGCAAAATTAATTAAAATAAAATTCTGCATTACTTGGTTTGAGTTTAGTTGATTTGCACTGCGGGAGATTAGGTTGGGTTGTTTTAGGCTCAGTTCATACTGTGTGTTCTGGTTGAGGGAATTGCACTGGTTCAGTGGCGTTTCCTAGGGCAGCAATTTTCAGGGGGGCTGCGCCTCCCCCCCCGAAGAAGGGACTCAAGTGGCAGGGATGGGGACCTGGTCAGCTCCGCCATGAGATCTGGAGGAGGTTGCGCACTGCTAGAGGGTGCGGGGATGGCCGGCTGCTTCTTTCATTGGGGATGTTAAGGTTACTCCATGAATCGGGTGGTCATGGTGGGGAGGGGGGGTATGTGTGTTGGTCAGTGGTGGCGGCAGGGGGATGGATGGGGCATTGCGGCGATGGGTTGTGGTGGTGGCAGCTGGAGGGGGGGGGGTTAGGGGTATGCTAGTGGGATGGAAGGTGCCCGATTCTAGTGTTGCCCAGGGCAGCACATGAACAAAATACACCACTAAATTGGTTCCCGCAACCACCCACAGCTCTTAGGAGATGCGTGGGGATGCCCTTCATTCTGAACGGCACCCCCATGCATCTGGGTCCGCAGTGCGATTGCGAGTGTGGGAACTTCAGAGAAACCGCATGGTCAAGAAAAGACTTTTTGACTTTTTGACCATGTGGTTTCCCTGCAGCCACGTTTTCAATAAGGTGCATGCCGCTGTGCCCGAGCAAACATGGACCGCACAGTCCGCAATAATGTGAACCAGGCCTAAGGGCCAATTCACCATTCCTCTTGTCAGTTGGCATAGGGACTTAACAGGCAACTAAACATAATAAAAAAAAGAACACAAATACATTTTTATTCTTTAATATAAAATTTAGAAAATATAGCTGGAAAATGTTGTACAAGCCAACGTACAATATAAATGACTGAGAGTACACAGCCTAAAGTTGTACAAATACTTTAATGAGCAATTGCTGCTTTGTGTTTAGCTGCAATTTAAATAATTTATAATATTGCTGATTTATATTTTGTATAATTTGATGTCAATATAGACAATGTAAGCGTGGCTGTCAGAGAAGAAATAACACTTCTCATTTCTGTTTTCTTGTCCAGGAATATAAAAAGCATATATAAAGAGAATTGCCGCTGTGACAGATTTTATTTCTTGCACCTGTGTAATCACATCTGGCAAGTTTACAAGTGATGGCACAGTTCATAATACTGTACATTATCTTGGCACCCACAGACATATAAGCTACCATAAAGCAGCTGCTTTAAACCTATGACAATAGGACAGATCATAAAACCTGTCCACATTGAATTAGCAATTATCATTACAAAGCGCTAAATACACAATATTGTCTTATTATACAAGCAAGCTCATGTAAAAGAACATGGTCTGTTTTGTTTTATTTGTTAAAGTATGTGCAACCATCCCCCACCAAAAGTATATATATATATATATATATATATATATATATATATATATACATATATATATACACTGCTCAAAAATATGAAAGGAACACTTTGAGAACACATCAGATCTCTATGGTGTAAAATCTCATGCTGGATATCTATACTGATATGGACTGGGTAATGTGTTAGGAACGTAAGGACGCCCCATCGTTTGATGGAAATGAAAATGATCTTCCTACAAAGGACTGAATTCAAAGACACCCCAAAAATCAAAGTGAAAAAATGATGCAACAGACTAGTCCATTTTGCTGAAATTTCATTGCAGCAACTCAGAATGGTCCTCGGTAGTTTGTATGGCCCCCACATGCTTGTATGTATGCCTGGCAACATCAGGGCATGCTCCCAATGAGACGACGGATGGTGTTCTGGGGTATTTCCTCCCAGATCTGGACCAGGGCATCACTGAGCTCCTGGACAGTCTGAGGTGCAACCTCGCGGCGTTGAATGGACCAAAACATTATATCCCTGAGGTGTTCTATTGGATTTAGGTCAGGTGAGTGTGTGGGCCATTCAACGGTATCAATGCCTTCATCCTCCAGGAACTGCCTGCATACTCTCCCCACATGAGGCCGGGCATTGTTGCATACCAGGAGGAACCCAGGACCCACTGCACCAGCATAGGGTCTGACAATGGGTCTAAGGATTTCATCCCGATACCTAATAGCTGTCAGGGTGCCATTGTCTAGCCTGTAGAGGTCTGTGCGTCCCTGCATGGATATGCCATCCCCAGACCATCACTGACCCACCACCGAAACGGTCAGGCTGAACAATGTTACAGGTAGCATAACATTCTCCACGGCTTTTCCAGGCCCTTTCATGTCTGTCACCTGCTCAGGGTGAACCTGCTCTCATCTGTGAAAAGCACAGGGCGCCAGTGGTGGACCTGCCAATTCTTGTGTTCAATGGAAAATGCCAATTGAGCTCTATGGTGCCAGGCAGTGAGCACAGGACCCACTTGGGATGTCGGGCCCATCATATACATCTGTGAATTCATGATATCATCAATGAAATGCAGCTCCCCAACACCAGCAGCACTCATGCAGCTCCACAGAAGGACACTGCCACCACTATATTTCACTGTACACACCATGCTTTTTTCTTTGTACTCCTCACCTTTGCAACGCCATACAGTTCTGAAGCCATCAGTTCCAAAAACATTTATCTTGGTCTCATCACTCCAGAGTATAGAGTCCTAGTAGTCATATTTTTCAGCATGGGCCCTGGAAAATTCTAGGTGGGCTTTTTTGTGCATTGTTTTTTAGGAGAGGCTTCCTTCATGGACGACACCCTTGGATGCCATTCCTCTGCAGTATACACCGTATTGTGTCACAGGAAACAATCACCCCAGTTTGGCTTTCTACTTCTTTAGTTAACTACAGTGAACTTGCATGGTGATTTTCTTCAACCCTTCTCATCAGAAGACACTCCTGTCGAGGTGTTACCTGCCGTAGATGGCCTGAACCTCTCTGTGAGATGGTTGCAGTTCCGTCTTTGTTAAATTTTTGTATCACTTTTGTTACAGTATTCTGACTGATAAGTAAAACTTTGCTGATCTTCTTGTAGCCTTCACTTTTCTTGTGTAAATAAATTATTTTCTTTCTCAGGCCTTGTGACATTTCTCTTCCATTAGTGCCATTGCTGACAGCATGAAATGGGAGGGGTTTTCTTTGTAAGTAACGCCCTTTATATTCAACTGTCTGCTGGACACCTGTTTAATGAATAATTAGACTCACCTGTAGTTGAATTCTTGTGAATTAAGATTTTGTTGTGTAATATTTAGCTTTGCTACTAAAACTTTAATTGGGGTGTATTCATTTTTTCAAAATGATCTTGAATGAATTTGTCAGCAAGAATATTTTTTGTGTGTGAAAATGAGCAAATCTTGTTTGAAATCAATGGCCTGCATTTTTGGGAATATTTTGTGGTATAGGGTCCCATAGAAAATGTAGATTCTGAAAGGAAAGTAATGTAAAGAGGGGGTGTACTCATTTATGCTGAGCACTGTATATATATATATATATATATATATATATATATATATATATATATACAGTGAGGAACAGAAGTATTTGAACACCCTGCGATTTTGCAAGTTCTCCGACTTAGAAATAATGGAGGGGTCTGAAATTCACATTGTAGGTGCATTCCCACTCTGAGAGACAGAATTAAAAAAAAAAATTCAGGAAATCGCATTGTATGATTTTTAAAGATTGTATTTGTCTTGCACTGCTGAACATAAGTATTTGAACACCTGAGAAAATCAGTGTTAATATTTGGTACAGAAGCCTTTGTTTGCAATTACAGAGGTCAAACGTTTCCTGTAGTTCTTGACCAGGTTTGCACACACTGCAACAGGGATTTTGGCCCACTCCTCCACACAGATCTCCTCTATCCTGGCTGTGTGCTTTGGGTCGTTGTCATGTTGGAAGACTCAGCCACGACCCATCTTCAATGCTCTGACTGAGGGAATCAGGTTGTTGCTCAAAATCTCACAATAAATGGCCCCTTTCATCCTCTCCTTAATACAGTGCAGTCGTCCTGTCCCCTTCGCAGAAAAGCACCCCCAAAGCATGATGTTACCACCCCCATGCTTTACAGTAGGGATGGTGTTCTTGGGAAGCAATTCATCCTTCTTCCCACTCTGAGAGACAGAATTTAAAAAAAAATTCAGGAAATCACATTGTATGATTTTTAAAGAATTTATTTGTCTTGCACTGCTGAACATAAGTATTTGAACACCTAAGAAACAGCAAGAATTCTGGCTCTCAAAGACCTGTTACTGTGCCTATAAAAGTCCACCTCTACTCCACTCATTAATCTAACTTAGTAGCACCTGTCTGAGCTCTTTTAAGACACCTGTCCACCCCACAGTCAGTAGAGACTTCAACTACTACCATGGGCAAGACTAAAGAGCTGTCAAAAGACACCAGAGACAAAATTGTGGACCTCGACAAGGCTGGAAAGGGCTACGGGCAATTGACAAGCTGCTTGGTGAAAATAGATCAACTGTTGGAGCAATTGTTAGAAAATGGAAGAGGCTAAAGACGACTGTCAGTCTCCCTCGGACTGGGGCTCCATGCAAGATCTCACCTCATGGGGTATCACTGATGATAAGAAAGGTGAGGAATCAGCCCAGAACTACAAGGGAGGAGCTGGTCAATGACATGAAGAGAGCTGGGACCACAGTTTCAAAGGTCACTGTCTATAGAACACTATGCTGTCATGTTTCAAACCGTCTGAAGTTTGCCAATGACCATCTGGATGATCCAGAGGAGGCATGGGAGAAAGTCATGTGGTCAGATGAGACCAAAGTAGAACTTGTTGGTCTAAACTTCACTCATCGTGTTTGGAGGAAAAAGAAGGATGAGTTGCATCCCAAGAAAACCATCCCTACTGTAAAGCATGGGGGTGGTAACATCATGCTTTGGGGTTTCTTTTCTGCGAAAGGGACAGGACGACTGCACTGTATTAAGGAGAGGATGAATGGGGCCATTTATTGTGAGATTTTGAGCAACAACCTCCTTCCCTCAGTCAGAGCATTGAAGATGGGTCGTGGCTGGGTCTTCCAACATGACAACGACCCGAAGCACACAGCCAGGATAATCAAGGAGTGGCTCCGTAAGAAGCATATCAAGGTTCTGGAGTGGCCTAGCCAGTCTCCAGACCTAAATCCAATAGAACATCTTTGGAGGGAGCTGAAACTCCATGTTGCTCAGTGACAGCCCCGAAACCTGACAGATCTAGAGGAGATCTGTGTGGAGGAGTGGGCCAAAATCCCTGTTGCAGTGCAAACCTGGTCAAGAACTACAGGAAATGTTTGACCTCTGTAATTGCAAACAAAGACTTCTGTACCAAATATTAACACTGATTTTCTCAGGTGTTCAAATACTTCTGTTCAGTAAATTCTTTACAAATCATACAATGTGATTTCCTGAATTTTTTTTTTAATTCTGTCTCTCAGAATTTCAGACCCCTCCATGATTTCTAAGTGGGAGAACTTGCAAAATTGCAGGGTGTTCAAATACTTCTGTTCCTCACTGTGTGTATATATATATATATTTATTTATGTATCCTAGTGCAGAATTCTGGGCAAGTCACTAATGCAATCAGGAAATGATGTTTCTGCAGGAGTTCCATATACCACCTGTTTACAGAATACATCCAAGTTGCCATGTTTCATTTTACAGAAAATGAAAAAAAGACTTGTGTCACAATTTTGTACAATAAATTATCATTTTTTATTTGCTACAGTGGATTTACCCTTTAAGTTTAAAGCAGAACTCCGGTCAAAAACTTTTTTTGCATTTCACTTGCTGAAGACAAAACTGAAGGGAAAATGCCCCAAGAACAAGCAGGAACTGAAGACAGTTGCAGTAGAGGCCTGGCAGAGCATCACCAGGGATGAAACCCAGCGTCTGCTGATGTCTATGCGTTCCAGACTTCAGGCTGTAATTGACTGCAAAGGATTTCCAACCAAGTATTAAAAAGTGAAATTTTGATTTATGATTATTATTCTGTCCCATTACTTTTGGTCCCTTAACAAGTGGGAGGCACATATGCAAACTGTTGTATTTCCTACACCGTTCACCTGATTTGGATGTAAATACCCTCAAATTAAAGCTGACAGTCTGCAGTTAAAGCACATCTTGTTTGTTTCATTTCAAATCCATTGTGGTGGTGTATAGAGCCAAAAATGTTAGAATTGTGTCGATGTCCCAATACTTATGGACCTGACTGTAAACCAGTAAACATGTTATATCTACAGGACACATTCCAACTCCTGCAACAGTTTATACAGATGCATATAATTTTCTCCACCAAGTGCTGCCTCTTCATACTCTTCTCTGTATTATCATTCCAGCCTAAATTATTAATAGCGATGTACTTTTCTCGCCATATTTTCTATAAATGGAATATTCGAGATGTTGACCGCTTCCATGAAAAATACGATCTAATTATTTTTGCATATGTGAGTAACCTAAAGGAGAATCGATCGGCTGAGCCATTTACAATTTACTTTGTTAAATCAAACAATTTCTCTTAGCAAGATGGAAGTATCCATAAAGGAAATCCATCCTACAATATAAGGGATGGTCTTTAAAAACAGAGAAGACAAACATCAGTCATTGGCACAGGAGTCGGATTGTAGCTGTTTTTTTCTGTAATGCTGGTTAGTTAAAGTGTATCTAAACCCAGAGCCAAGAATGTAATATGTTACAGCATAGCAGTCCTTACATATGGTGGCTGCATTAGTTTTCTTTTTTTATGCATTAAAGCGGTATTAAACTAAAAATATAATATATTGCAGCTTACCAATCATTAGATGCAGGGCTGTGGTTAAGAGGGTACCACCAGTCCTCCTGTACAGGGCCCAGGCCAGCAGGGGGGCCCAAGCAGCTAGGTGAATCGGATGTGGTCAGGAAGGGTGAGTGGGGCAATTACTGGAACCAATCCCCTGTGTGGCTCTCCCTGCAGCAGCTGAAAGATGGGTTCTCCCCCCCCCCCAGTTGGCATTCAGCTGCTACAGAGAGAAACATAAAGGGGATCGGTTCCAGTCATTTACCAGTCCCTTCCATTCCTGAATGAACACAATGAGTGATTGGTACCAATCACTCACTGTGTTCATTCATAACTGAGAATAATAAACTGTGTTTTTTTGTGGGGATGGGGGGGCCCTGTTAGGTTGGCTATATGGGGCCCTGTGGTTTGGGGGAGCCCTGTCAGGTTGGCTGTAAGGGGCCCCGTGGTTTCTAAAAGCAGCTCTGATTAGATGTGGTGGCTGCATTAGTTTTCTTTCTTTCAGTCTTTTGCTCTGTTTTCACTTGGTGATCTGGCCAGTAACACACCTACTGTATTAGAGTGCCCTCACTCTGGATGAAGGAGCACAGGGGGCCTGCGTTATGGTTTTATTGCTTTTGTAAGGCCTGATGCTTTTGGTGAAGACTTTTTATGTATACTGGTTTTTATGCAATAAATGGTGTGGAACCAGGGGTGGACTGACAACTCATGGGGCCCCCGGGCAATAGGGGATCATGGGGCCCCTGTGTCCTTGCCCAAACTCAAAAAAGCCTATGAAAAAGGTACCAGGGACATCTCTTGGGACCCCCTACTGACCCCGGGCCCTCGGATAGTGCCAAAGTTTCCAATTGGTCAGTCCGCCTCTGTGTGGAACCACCTAGTTTACACGCTTCACTATGGAAGTTCTTTTCATTTTTTTACCGATGGATCTCTTGCTTCTCTCCTGAGCTGGTGATACCTAAGGAGGATCCTTATGGGCCTTTTTTTAATCATTTATAATCTGCTCCCATACATCCCGTATGGGCAAGCAGATTTACTGACCGGTCTGCAGGAGACCTGCATTGCACCAGCGATCTGCTGATTGCTGATGCAACGCTTTACAGGCTCCTGCAACAAAAAATAATTAATGCACTTTTTTTTTACCTACAATCATTATTTTTTATCAAAAAGGTGAACTTATCTTTTAACAACTTCCCATCCAGCCCATGTATATAAACGGCCGGACAGGAGCAGTGCAGGGGCGGGTGGCCGTTTATAAATGTCCTCCCCGCTTCCCTGCTTCTGTGCACTCCCTGGGAGCACACAGCACTGCAATCCGGTACCCACTGTGTCTTCTGGACACAGCGGAACATCGATCGTTGTACAGGACCTCTGTGTGAGGTCCCAATCATGTGATCACTGAATGGCCAATCACATGAATAGTAGTAAGCAAGATGTCATTTCCTGACATCATTGCTTACTATGTGTGAAATCTGAATGACCACAGAGGTCACATGGTACAGGGCTATTCACAACAGCCTTGTACCATGTGACAAGCTGTGACCAATCACAGCTCTAACAGTATTTCTCAATGGCTGCAAGAAAGAGAGGAGAAATTATTGCTTTTACAACGTTTATGGGTGTAAACGTAATCAGTGTAAAAAAAAAAAAAAAAAAAATCTTCATCACCCCCCACAAGCAGTACAGTGTCACTATGGTGACACTGTACTGCAAGGGTGACAGTATGTAAAAAAAAACCCATAAATAATAATATAAATATGAAATAAAAATGTAAAAAAAGTTTTGATAAATTATAATTTTTAGTTATAAACTAATTTGGGTTATTTTTTTTTTTTTACTAAAAAGATAACTGAATACATTTTGGCCAACATTTATGAAGAAAGATTATTTATTTGCAGAAGAAAAAACATTTTTTTTTTCAAAATATTTGGACTATTTCATTTATATAGCAAAAAAAATAAAAATCCCAGTGGTGAATAAATACCAACAAAATAAAGTTTTATCTGTCTCACAAAATGCTAAAAAATTCATATGGGTACAGTGTTGCATGACTGCGCAATTGACATTCAAAGTGTGATAGAACTGAGAGCTGAAAATTGGCCTGGACAGGAAGGGTGTAAAAGTGTCAAGACTTGAAGTGGTTAAGCTGCAAAGGCAACAGATGGGGGTGTTCACATACTGGGGTCACAATGCTTGTTCCGCCCTCCCTAGCAAAAATGATCCCCCCCGTCACAATCAGTGCTGCTCCTGATGAATGCACTGAAAATGCTCCTCAGTGGTGTGTCATTTACAGGTTTAAAGCAGCCAATGAGGAGGCATTATATCACTTCTTCGCCACCTGTCAAATGCTTCTGAACAGCATTCCAAATGTAGACTATTTATTTCAGGTAGTTATATTACACCATCATTTTACACAGCACTTTACATATATATTGAACATTCACATCAGTCCCTAATCCTCAAGGGGCGTACAATCTAAGGTCCCTAACTCACATTCATACATACACATACTAGGGACAATTTAGACAGGAGCCAATTAACCTACCTGCATGTCTTTGGAGTGTGGGAGGAAAGCGGAGTACCCAGAGGAAACCCACGCAGGCACAGGGAGAACATACAAACTCCAGGCAGGTGGTGCTGTGGTTGGGATTTGAACCAACGACCCTAGTACTGCCAGGCAGAAGTGCTAAGCACTAAGCCACTGTGCTGTCAGTTTAGCTGCCCATCTAAATGTAAGCTGTAAGTCTGGATTCACACCGCAGTGCGATAAGACATGTGCGTTAACATGCATTGCGTTACTCATTAACATGCATTGCATTAGGACAGCCTATTCATTATAAATGAGCTGCCAACCTGCCACAACAGCCTTTCAATACCTTCCCCTTTCACAGCAGCAAAAAAAAAAAAAATGTATAAAAACTACCATCAGTGACTTATTATAGACAAGTCAGAGTTAAACGGCCAGATCGTTGCAGAATCAATGCAAGGACCGTCTTCTATTTAGTGATGGTCCCACGCTGCCAGCCCATCACTGCAGAAGAAATGTAAACAGATGGTGCATGAATACTGCAGGCAAGTACATTCACACCTTATAGCTATCAAAGCGTAGATTCAATGACTCTATAGGCATCACAGGAAGACATTGTTTTTCTGTATCTAAGGGTTCCTGTATGAACATCAGTTCCTGGCACAAAGTTCCTGCATAAAAAAAGCGAGGATGTGCTGTATAGTAATTGTGCGTATTTGCGCGTTTGTGCGCGTACTCATACACAAACATGATTTTTCCAGCTTTTCTTGGAGTTCAGTGCACATGCATTCATGATCATTTGCGCATACACACATGTACAAGCGCAAAATACTGACCAACAATGCAGATTTTTTTTTTTATTCTATTTTTATTCTATTGATCTGTACACAGGGGAAGTTGCTGTGTGTACAGGCCCATTAAATGGGCTAATATAAAAAAAAACACAAGCGCTCAAGTCCGTGAGCATCCCAGGACCACAGTAGCAGTCACTTGCTGGGGTGCAGCCCTCTAAAGATCGGGAATCTTGATATTACTGGAAGAAAGCAGAGAAGGGGCACACTCTCCTTGTGCATTACTGTGATAAAAAGGAATTTATTTGAAAATGACAAAAAATGTATACTCACAAACAGGGGCGGACTGACAACTCATGGGGCCCCCAGGCAATAGGGGATCATGGGGCCCCCGAGTCCTCACCCACACCCAAAAAAAGCCTATGAAAAAACCAATGAAAGGTACCAAGGGCATCTCATGGGGCCCCCTACTGACCCCGGGACCTCGGGCAGTCCCGAGTGCTTGAATGGTCAGTCCGCCCCTGCTTACAAACCAAGATTCATAAAACAAGCTAGGAACCAATGTGACAGTCCAAGCAAACGGTAGTCTAACAGCAGGGTGTGCTAACGCGTTTCGGGAGATGTACTCCCTTCTTCAGAGCTGAAGAGCTTAAGATCAGTTAAAAAGAATTCATAAATGCCTAAAAAGATGGAATTCGTAGGCATCCATGTGCAAGAGACTTAAGACTATGGGCAGCAGATTAATGAAGAAAGCTTAGGGCTAGTTCACACCTCTGCTTTTTTTTTCTGCATCCAAAACGCATATAAAGTAGGTTATATGGTTTTCAATGGCATAGTTCATGCTGGTGCTTGCAGTGCCCGTGCGTTTCGGTTCCAGAGAAAAAAAGTCGGACATACTGCATTTTTTCTGCACAGAACTGTACTGGAATGTGGTCAACACATCAAAACCACACTGGAATGCACCAACATGCATCAAAAATGTACCAGGCCCCAGTACAGTGAAAAAAATATGAAAAGAAGAAAAAAGCATCTGGAATGCATCCGGAAATGCATCAAAAACGCACCAAACACGCAAATGCGGAAATGTATCGGTAATGGATCTGGCAAACATTTTTGTGGTGTGAGCTAGCTCTGAAAGTGGTTGTAAAGGCTGAAGGTTTTTTCCCTTCTGTGTACTGCTCCCCCCCCTCCCCCAGCCCCCCTAATACATACCTGAGGCTGATCTCAATCCAACGAAGTGCACAGGAGCAGCGGCTCTGCCAGCTCTCTCACTCATTGGCTCAGACACAGAAGTGAGTTGGCGGTAGGGCAGGGCTGAGTCCTGTTGACACACAGAGCGGGGTTCAGGAGTGAGCACACATGCGTGCCTCAATAGTGGTTTGCTATGGAGGCACTCAGCAGGGGGGGAGGTGCCAGGACCGCTGGCGGGGGGGGGGGGGGGGGGCGAGGAGAGGATGATTGGAGCTGCTTTGTCTATAACCATTACACAGAGCAGGTAAGTATGACATGTTTGTTATTTTTTAAAAATAAAAACTGTGCCTTTAATGTCATTTTAAAGTATATGTACACTTTTAACCCTTTAAGGACCATAAGATTACGGAACGCCAAAAGAATCAATTTTTTGTCTTTAAAGTTCGTACACTTCAGTTGCTGTAACTAAGCCATTTCATAAAGTAATTGGCAAAAAGCTAGATCCATTTGTTGATAAGAACTAATATTTTGACTCAAACCAAAAAAAAAAAGTATTTTAAGTTCTTAATCAGATGATACAGGCAATTAAAAACATGGGACAAATACGTCCCTTGGTCCTCAAAAGGTTAACAGTAAATTTCTCTTATTTTCCCCCTTTTGGTATGGTATATATGCCATTGTAAGTATTTTATTATATCTGCAAAAAAAAGCTGTTCATCCAGCCAGAAATCTTGTGAGCTCCCTGTGCTCTCTGAAAACAGGCAAATTACGTAGTCCTAATGCACACCCTATTCTAGCATGACAATGCTGCTCAGTAGAGTTGTCACCCTAATACAGGAAGTGTATTCATGGCAGGATTACTAGTTAAAGTAAAGATGAAAAAAAAGAAAACTAACGCAGTCACTGCATCTAAGGAGTGGAACGCTGCAATACCATCAATGTTTGTTCATGGCTTTAACTGCTTCCCGACCGCTCTATAGCAGAAGTACTGCTACAGGCCGGCAGGGATGCACAAAATCACATATATATCACGTATATATTCCGCCCCAGGGGCGGACTGACCATTTGGAAACTCGGGCACTGCCCGAGGGCCTGGGGTCAGTAGGGGGCCCCATGAGATGCCCTTGGTACCTTTTTCATAGGCTTTTTTGAGTTTGGGCAAGGACACAGGGGCCCCATGATCCCTAATTGCCTGGGGGCCCGATGAGTTGTCAGTCCGCCCCTGTTCCGCCCCCTACCCGCGCCACTATTGGCTCCTTGGCATGTCAATCACCAGGTCCCAGCCGGGACTCAGTGATCATCGGTGAAGCTGACAGGGGAGAGGTCTATATGTAAACAATACATATCTCTCCCCTGTCGGCACGAACAGGCTGCTTTGTATTGCTCCGCACAGCAGAGCAATACAAAGCAGCTTGCCTACAGATGTTAAGCAATACAGTCTTTATCTATGTCTTCCACGTGCAGAAACAATGTATCACGTGGTTCACATAACTAAAAATCCATGTATAGAGCGAAGGTCATTTTGAAACATTTCTAGTGAATGGTATTGAAATCCCATCCGCCGTAGATCCATTCAGACCTTTAATGCAGTATGACCATTCATACAAGGCAGCGTTCAGCACTTCATTGAATGGAAGTAAAGCAGCATGAAAATGATACAATGTCAATGGCCGCTAACAGAACAGCATGAGGATACATTTCACACTTTGTTGATAAGGAAACAAGAAACTGTGAATGTCTTTCTTTGTAACAATTGACTTTGCATGTCTAGTCAAAGCGGAAAGAAGAGAGGGAGGAAAAAGAAAAAAGCTTGTTTTTACTGTCAGGTAACTGCCAGCATTTGCCATGCATTCAGTTAACAAAAACATGTTCATGTAAGCCTGAGATGTAGGCACATGTTCCCAAAGCTGCTATTTGGTCCAGTGTTACATTCATTATATAATCGTGACATGTAGCTACAGAAGTATGGAAAGCAGGCCATATATCATACAATTTTGGTGGGGCCGGTGGGGAGCCTTCCCAATGATCACTGCTAGCGGCTATAGCTGCTGGCAGTGATCAAAGGGATAAAAAAAAAAAACAGGCTGATTGCGCTGAAGTCAATTGTAGACATGTGCACTCCTGAAAATTGTGTTTTGTTTGGGATGCATTTGTTTGTTGATACTTTTGCTTATTTGTATTCATTCTGTCGGTCCAGTTTGTTTTCAGGGTTCATTTTGTTTCTTCAAACTTCATATTGTTTATTTGTTAGTCCAGGCGGATTTGACGTTTTCGTAAGGATTTGATATTTTCTTTGTGAATAGCTGGTTGTTAAGGAGCGGGCAGCCGTTGCGTCCTTAACAACCAAGACTCATCTGCTGTCAATGGGATTCCCTGCTGACTGCAGGATGTAAACAAAAGAAGTGCAGCATTAAATTAAAAAAAATGAATAAACAGTGTGCCCCCCCCCTCCAAATCCATGCCAGGCCCTTATCCCAGTTTGCAGCTAGGCAGGCCAGGAAAGGGGGGTAATAAAAGAGCGCCCCCCCCTCCTGAACAATACCAGGCCACATGTCCTCAACATGGGGGGTTCTTTGGAGGAGGGGGCTCCCCCCAAAACACCTTATCCCCATGTTGATAAGGACAAAGGCCTATTCCACACAACCCTTGCTCAGTGGTTGTGGGGGGTGCAGTGGGGTGACTTATTGGAAACTGGAAGGCCACTTTAACAAGGGGGCCTTCGGATCCTTGCCCCACATGTGAATGTACATGGGGTACATAGTACCTCTACTCATTCACCAAAAAAAAGTAAATAAAAACCCAAAAGACAATTAACCACTTCCCACCAGCCTATAGCATATTGCCGGCCAGGCAGGACCTTCATTGTTGTGGGTGGGCATTATATGGCATCCTCTCAGAACGAGCCTTGCACGCGGCCATACAGCCATGCTTTGGGGTGCGATCTGCCACCAACTGTGTCCACCGGACACCAGACACAGCCAATAACTGATTAGTGTACTGGCCCAATGCCATTACCATGTGATTGCTGTAACCAATCTCAGTAGATCACATGACAATTGTAAACAATGAATAGCTTTGATTCATGCCATTAATTGCGTACAATTGTGTTGCTAGCTGTGATTGCTGACAGTGATCACATGATACAGACAGGGCCAATCACAGCCCATCTGTACCATGTTATTTGCTGTGGCCAATCACAGCTAATCACAACAAAAAACACTAAATGAATTGATTTCATTCAGTAAAATGCTTGCTTATAGCAGTGAAATTCACTGCTATAAGCAATCATATTGTGTAAAAAAAAATCCTGATCACTTCCCCAGAGTAATACAATGTTACTATGCTCTGGTCACAGTGTGTTTAAAAAATTGTGAAAAAAAGAAAAAATGTACATAAAAAACAAATATTATTCTTTTTTTTTTTTTACATACTGTCACCAGTTTCCCTGGCCACCGCCACACCAGTTATATGATGACACTGTACTGCAGGGCCGGACTGACCATCTGGAAACTCGGGCACTGCCCGAGGGCCCGGGGTCAGTAGGGGGCCCCATGAGATGCCCCTGGTACCTTTTTCATAGGTTTTTTTGAGTTTTGGCAAGGACACAGGGGCCCCATGATCCCCTATTGCCCAGGGGCCCCATGACTTGTCAGTCCGCCCCTGCTGTACTGTGCTAGTGACAGTATTTAAAAAAAAAGTGATTTTTTTTCTTCATTTACTAAAAAATTGTGACAAAAATTACAACTTCAAAAAACTCGCCATGCCTCTTACTAAATACCTTGGACTGTCTACTTTCCTAAAAGGAGTCATTTGGGGGGATATTTGTACTGTCCTGACATTTTAGGGCCTCAAGAAATCAGGTAGACCATCAGTACATCAGGATTGATCGATTTTCAAATATATATACCATAGTTTCTAGAATCATTTGGGGGATATCTGTACTGTCCTGACATTTGTAAGCCTCAAGAAATGAGATCAGTACACCTGCACAGCGGTGGTGTGTCAAGATGGAAAAGTCATGACGCACTATGAAGATCAGGAGTGACTCAAAAACTAATCAAACCGGAGACAGACAGCTAGCATTTTCAGAAGGTGCTGAGTGCTGACATACCACATTTTCTATCAGTAATTTTTTTTTTTTATAAAGAGAAAGTAACCCAATTTAGCTTCAATCCAGGTGATTTTACAGTTATATGGAGAGCTCACTTAAAGCTGAAGTTTAGTTAAATTTATTATTTTACAATGCAGCTCTAGGGACACAACTTACCCCTAATGAAGTGTATTCCATATCTGACTGGCTGCTACATAATATAGAAATCTTTGCATCCCTGCCACTGGTCCTCTCTGATTTCTGGCACTGCTGGGGATAACATCAGCCACTGCGAGTGTGAAAGAAGAAGACCCCTTTTACAGGAGGTGGAATTTGTTTGCTCAGTGGGGGATCTGTCGTCTGATCAGAGCAGAGCGAAGTGGACAGACGACAGGACCATGTCCACTCCGCTTATGCAGAGCAGACACAGACACAACCCGCTCTGCTACATGGGCAATCGGATTTACACAGACTGACAAGTCCCTTTATACCTGACTGCCCTCCGATCCAAGCTGTCCAGATGGAGGGGATTGGATCCCCATCCATTTGTTTTTAGCAGGTTGGATTGGAGGTAGGTGGGTGTAAATGGACATAAGTTCCTTTACATCTGCTGCTTCATAGAGGTGTACGAAGGGTCCGATCGGGTCCAGCTTAAAAACGGACAGACAAACCCACTTGGATTGTGTTAAAGGGGGCAACAGTTGAGCCAACTTCTCCTCTTCTGCCTGACTCCTCCATTAAAGTGTTGCTAAACCCAGGACCCTGCATTCACTATATCTGGTCTCCCCGGACCCTGCATTCACTATATTTGCTCTCTCTGGACCCTGCATTTACTATATCTGGTCTCCCTGGACCCTGCATTCACTATATCTGGTCTCCCCGGACCCTGCATTCACTATATCTGCTCTCCCTGGACCCTGCATTCACTATATCTGGTCTCCCAGGACTCTGCATTCACTATATCTGCTCTCCCCAGACCCTGCATTCACTATATCTGGTCTCCCCGGACCCTGCATTCACTATATCTGCTCTCCCCGGACTCTGCATTCACTATATCTGCTCTCCCAGGACCCTGCATTCACTATATCTGCTCTCCCCGGACCCTGCATTCACTATATCTGGTCTCCCCGGACCCTGCATTCACTATATCTGGTCTCCTAGGACCCTGCATTCACTATATCCGCTCTCCCCAGACCCTGCATTCACTATATCTGGTCTCCCCGGACCCTGCATTCACTAAATCTGGTCTCCCCGGACCCTGCATTCACTATATCTGGTCTCCCAGGACCCTGCATTCACTATATCTGGTCTCCCCGGACCCTGCATTCACTATATCTGCACTCCCAGGACCCTGCATTCACTATATCTGGTCTCCCACAGTACACACAACATGGAAATACATTTTCTCATCAGCAGCATATAGCAGTCTTGTGACGTCTATCAGTGTCCAGCAGAGCACTGGTAAAGCTTGTAGGAGGAGTTTTCATTCTCCTCTGATTGTCTTTTGAGGCTGCATAATCCCTGACCCCCTGTTTCGACAGTGCTGATTGGCCCTGTGCTGATCACATGCACTCTCCCATGAAAAAAAACCTCTCTAGCAAGACATACCAAGCTGAGCATGTGCAGCTTGCTCTACAAGGCTCTGTTCTATCAGCAGATGGGTTGGGGATGTTAAAAGAAGGGGAGGATCAGAGAAGCCAGGATCAAACATCCTTTTTACACAATGCAGATTAACCCCTTAGGTTCCACAGTGAGTATAACAAGCATGCTTTACTGCATATACAGACTGAATTACTGTTATGGGTTTAGTAACACTTTAATAGTACTTGTACTATTCTTTCCCAGAATGTAAGGTGTTCTGTGATTGGAGGAGGCAGATCCTGTCATTCATCTGCTCTTTCTCTATTCACACAATAGCATGAGCTCTATGAATGGAGGAGGACAAAGATTTCCACACTATGCCACAGCCAGATGGCCACGAGACACATTTCATTACAGATTAGTCATGGTGCTGCATAGAAAAAAAAAGTTGAACTAAACTTCAGCTTTAAATTAACCCCCGCTTCACATCTATGCGGCGGTGCGGGTTGCGTTTTGCACGAGCACAAGAGCCCATTCATTTGAATGGACTCCCGTACCCATGACACGCAGGGAAGAAGTCCCTGCACTTCTTTGGAAAACGCAGCCCGCAAGGGAACCTCGGTTCCCAGTACAATTGCGTTTTCCAGTGCGGGCGGCGTGCCATAGGAACTAATATCACCCGCCCGCATGTCCGCAATTCTCTGTGCGGGTGGTGCAGCTGCATGGATTTTCGTGCGGATCTGCAATGGCACCACCCGCACAGATGTGAACCTAGGGTAAAGGAATATGGAGAGAAATATGCTGTAAAGGTTGCCTTGCTGTCTCCTTTTGAAAAAGCTAACCGTCTGGTTGTAAAGGTCGCCTTGCTGTTTTCTCTTTTTAAAGAGCTAACTGCCTGGATGTAGAGGATACCTTGCTGTGTTCTCCTTTTGAAAAAGCTAACTGCCTGGCTGTAAAGGTTGTATTTCTGCCTTCTCTTTTTAAAGAGCTAACTGCCTGGATGTAGAGGTTGCCTTGCCATCTTCTTTTTTTATAAAAAGCTAAATGCCTGGCTGTAAAGACTGCTTTGCAGTTTTCTCTTTTTGGAAAGAAAAAGTGACCTGAGAACTGAGAGAGGGAGTGATCTGGAAGGATCAGGTCAATGAGCCAGGCAATATTGCATCAGAGGATTAAGGTGACTGTGAGGCAATTAGCATCTCAGAAGGAAGTCAACAGTAGCAGCCTCTGAACACAGGTTTATTTTCATTGTAGTTCTTTTAGGCTCCATGCATATTATTTTTTTAACCTCAAAAAACAATGGATAAAATACTAGATAAAAAACGTTGGTAATAACATTTTATTTAATAGTGTTTTAGTAGCGTTTAGGAGCTTTAGCATTTTATTAGAGCTTTTAAAAAAAACTGTTGGGAGCTGTTAGAAGTTGTAGTAGCTTTGCGTTGCATGTAGGAGCAGTTAGCGCTTTTTTTCTGCTGGAAAAAACGCTCCCAAAAACTCTACAACAATGTTTTTTCTGCTCCTAAGCCCTGGTTCACACTGCCGCGATTTCAGGCGCGATTTGGGAATTGAAATCGTACCTGACATCGGATCTAATGAATGTGAATGTGATTGTCTTAACATACGCGATTTGCTGCGGTGCGATTTCAAAAGTAGTTCTTGTATTACTTTTTCTGCAGTTTGTTGCGATTTCACATACATAGACTACAATACAAATCGCATTGCAAAACGCAATGGAAAACGCAAGAAATTGGTGGGAAATCTTCACAAGTTGAAAACAAATCTTCAGAAAATGCAGTGAAATCACAATCAAAACGCGCAATTTTAAATCGCATCCAGTGTGAACCAAGCCTTAGCCCTGGTTCACACTGCCGCGATTTCAGGTGTGATTTGGGAATTGAAATCGTATCTGAAATCAGATCTAATGAATGTGAGTGTCTTAACATACGCGATTTGCTGCAGCACGATTTCAAAAGCAGCTCTTGTATTAATTTTTCTGCAGTTTGTTGCAATTTCACATATAGACTAAAATAGGAATCACACAGCTAAACGCAATGGAAACGCAAGAAATCATTGGGAAATCTTCAGAAAATGCGGTGAAATCGCAAACAAAACGCACTATTTTATATTGCATCCAGTGTGAACAAAGCCTTAATGCTGAAGCTTGAAAAATGCTGCTAGCCTAGAATAGTGTGCATGGACACATAGGGGTAGATTTAGGAAAACTGGTTCACTCAGAATCTGAAGACCTGTGCATGGTAGCCAATCAGCTTCTAACCTCAGTTTGTTCATTTAAAGTGTTACTAAACCCAGGACCCTGCATTCACTATATCTGGTCTCCCCGGACCCTGCATTCACTATATCTGCTCTCCTCGGACCCTGCATTCACTATATCTGGTCTCCCAACACCCTGCATTCACTATATCTGGTCTCCCAGGACCCTGCATTCACTATATCTGGTCTCCTCGGACCCCGCATTCACTATATCCGGTCTCCCCGGACCCTGCATTCACTATATCCGGTCTCCCCGGACCCTGCAGTCACTATATCCGGTCTCCCCGGACCCTGCATTCACTATATCTGGTCTCCCCGGACCCTGCATTCACTATATCCGGTCTCCCCGGACCCTGCATTCGCTATATCCGGTCTCCCCGGACCCTGCATTCACTATATCTGGTCTCCCAGGACCCTGCATTCGCTATATCCGGTCTCCCCGGACCCTGCATTCACTATATCTGGTCTCCCCGGACCCTGCACTCACTATATCTGGTCTCCCCAGACCCTGCATTCACTATATCTGGTCTCCCCGGACCCTGCACTCACTATATCTGGTCTCCCCGGACCCTGCATTCACTATATCTGGTCTCCCCGGACCCTGCATTCACTATATCTGGTCTCCCTGGACCCTGTATTCACTATATCTGGTCTCCCAGGACCCTGCATTCACTATATCTGATCTCCCACAGTACACACAACATGGAAATGCAATTATTTTAGTAAATATAAACTGCTAAATACCTTTTCTCATCAGCAGTTAGAGCAGTCTAGTAGCTTCTATCAGTGTCCAGCAGAGCACTGGTTAAAGCTTGTAGGAGGAGTTTTCTTTCTGCTCTAGGAAGATTCAGGACCCATGACCTCTGTCTGAACAGTGCTTACTGGCCCTGTGCTGATCACATCCACTCTCCCAAGAAAAAAACAACCTCTCTAGCAATACACACCAAACTGAACATGTGCAGAATGGTTACGGTTCAGTCTGTCTTATCAGGAGATATAAGGTGGACATTTGAACAAGAGGAGGAGCAGAGAAGACAGGATCAAACAGCCTTTTACACAATGCAGACGATTAACCCCTTAGGTTCCACAGTGAGTATAACAAGCATGCTTTACTGCATATACAGACTGATTGTACTGTTGTGGGTTTAGTAACATTTCAAGCTTTGTCAATAAAGCCTGGAAGCTGATTGGTTTCTATGCAGAAATGCACCTTATTTTGCACTCTCCACCTCTAGTAAATAAACCCCAATGGATAACACTTAGCTTCTAGGAACAGTGAAAATATTGCTGATAATTTATTTATTATTTATTTCAGGTACTTATATAGCGCTGTCAATTTACGCAGCACTTTACAGATATTGTACATTCACATCAGTCCCTAACCCTCAAGGGGTGCACAATCTAAGGTCCCTAACTCACATTCATACATACACATACTAGGGACAATTTAGACAGGAGCCAATTCACCTACCATTATGTCTTTGGAGGGTGAGAGGAAACCGGAGTACCCGGAGCAAACGCATGCAGGCACAGGGAGAACATGCAAACTCCAGGCAGGTGATGCCATGGTTGGGATTTGAAACCAACGACCCAGGCAGAAAATGCTAACCATTTAGCCACTGTGCTGCCCAGATAACAGCTTCTAAGAACTTCTAAGAATGGGCAGCACAGTGGCTGAATGGTTAGCACTTCTGTCTTGCAGTACTAGGGTCGTTGATTCAAATCCCAACCACGGCACCACCTGCCTGGAGTTTGCATGTTCCCCTGTGCCTGTGTGGGTTTCCTCCCACACTCCAAAATGCTGGTAAGTTAATTGGCTCCTGTCTAAATTGTCCCTAGTATGTGTATGTATGAATGTGAGTTAGGGACCTTAGATTGTACGCCCCTTGAGGGTTAGGGACTGATGTGAATGTACAATATATATGTAAAGTGCTGCGTAAATTGACGGTGCTATATAAATACCTGAAATAAATAAATAAAAAAACACTGGTGTGAATGGAGCCTTATTCCACCAGCAAGATTTAACTGGAGCTATGTAATAAAGCCACTGCTATTGCATCCCCCCATGTAGAGACTTTATAAACCCTGCAATGTACACAGCCATCAGCATGCTCTGTACAATGACTCTATACTACAACCACTGTGACCTATCCAGCTCCCTGTATGAAGAGAAAACACCTAGTGCATTATCCAAGGTTTATTGTAAAGAGTAAAAAATAATAAAAACATACAGACGAAGCATGTATCTAAAAAGCATAGAAAAATGACAATGGCCACAACGGCAGGCAAGGTGTTCTCACTGTCAGTGCGGTCAAATGGCTGACGCGTTTCGGGGACGAATCCCTTTCCTCAGAGCTAATGACCAGCCTCTGATGCAGATGTGTAATGGATGAAAAGTGGGAGCCTTTCTGGTGATGTCTGCCAGCTCCCTGTCCCTCTCTAATTCTGCTTTTATTATCTATGGTTGCTTATATACGGATCTTTTACAATTGTCTGTCCCCTCATACTAGAAAAAAAAAATATTACCTATATAATAAAGATCCCTGCAGCCTCCTTCTAATAGGCTCATAAAGCCTTGCAGGAAGCACTGTCTAGGACTGTACATGATTAAATGTGGAGCTGACAATATAGGCTTTCAGTCATTAAATCCGCAGTTCTGGCTGTGTTAGGCTGTATGAGTCCTGCAGTATGCCAAGCTTTCCACACTGAAGGATCATTGGTTGTGTTCAGTCAATTTATAGATTTAAAAAAAAAAAAAAAAAACTATCCATCTTCCAGTAGAAGCAACTGCTCCTAGTCACTGATCAGCATCGTTTATGACAATGGGGCTGAGGAAAGAAAAGGAGCAGCCCTTGAATTGGAGGGAGCACGTTGTGTGTAGAAGAGAGCTGCTGCTGCTGCTGCTCTTGGAGATCCAGCGCCTGCAGCACCCCCGTCCTCTTCATAGGCTCTGCTGACTGCTGACCTAACTAGAACAAGCGCAGCGCTCTCCAAGGTGCTGAAGGCAGCCGGCTGCACGGGGAACCACACCAAGCTGATTATGCAACACAGGGAAGAGAGCAAGCTTCTGCCTCCATGAAGACACAAGTATTCCAAAGGAAAACGCCTTGCTGGGGAGCTCCCCTCCAACACAGAATATTTGTGTTTGCCTGCAGTAAGGGATATGCTCACACAGTTCACATTAGCTGCAAGGTAAAACATCCCATCTGATCCCTTTTATATTTCATTCTGAAGCTTGGAGATCTTGGTGATGCTTTCCTATCCCACTGTGTTGGGTTTTTTTTTTTATTTGCTGAAAATGCTGTAACTGTGTTTTTTTTTTTAATCTGCTTGTCGTGAGCACCATAAGGGATGACTGTGGCTTTATTTGATCAATGTGAAAGTTTTTGACTTTTTTTTTTTTTTTTTTTGGTGATGACACAAGACAAAAGTTTACAAGGAGCCCTATTCTTTGTTGCTGGAGCGTCTGATGGGACCAGACAAGCCTTGAGGATCTGCAAAGGTCATTGGTCCAACATAAAGGCAATGGATGCTTTTTGCCACCTCTACAAATTTCCTTTCTAATTGGAGCTGGATGGGATGGATAGCTGGCTGGGGATGACTGCTAAGGTGGATTATTTATTGTAACACAAAAGGAGATTATCAATATTTATTCAATTGTATATCCAATTCAAAGTCAAAGGAGCTAAATATGCATGCTTACTCAATGGACAAAAGCTGTGAATTATCACCGATAGTCATTTAGACACAACTGCCAGGAATGCCAATCTATTCTGGGGAAACTTTCCAAATAAAGTCTTACAATGAGAAATTGCACTGAGCTTTAGGTTTTTACTAGGCTGTTTAATAGTTGATCATTGATTCCCTCTCTGGAGCATCACTTATGGATTGTGGTCCAATGCCTCTCCATCCGATGAAGTGCTGGTTGCTGTCCAGGTGCCCGGTGGTGCTGAAATTTGGATGATGTCTAGCAGGAGAACTAAAAGCTGCTGCTGCTTACTGCCACTCAACGAAGACAACGGGCGATTCCTTCTCCTGGCCATCTTCATTGTGCTCTACCTGATCGCCGGGGCCACAATCTTCTCCACCATAGAGAGGCCCTCAGAACTGGTGGCCCACCACCGATGGGACAGGATATTAAAGAACTTCAGCCAGTCCTTCAATATCAGCCTCCTGGAGCTCAGGTCTTTTCTGCGAGATTATGAAGCAGCCATGGCAGCAGGGATTAGGGCAGATGCCCTCCGACCAAGGTGGGACTTTACCGGAGCACTGTACTTTGTAGGGACTGTCGTCTCCACAATAGGTAAGACATTGTTTTACACCAGGGACTTTGATTTACAGACACAATGTTTTCATAATGAATTGAAATTTAGAAGCTTAAACTTTTAATTCTGGGTCACCATTATTCTGGAGGTCTTAATGGG
The DNA here is from genome assembly GCF_062004578.1 of Staurois parvus. NCBI lineage: Eukaryota > Metazoa > Chordata > Amphibia > Anura > Ranidae > Staurois > Staurois parvus. The sequence goes on along the minus strand of NW_028317965.1, from coordinate 591,214 downwards.
GTTTCCAGAAATACTGAAAATTTCACTTGACTTGGACCCCTGTGGAAAACATTAAGAAGGTCCCTCAGTCTGATGAAAAAAAAGAGGGTCTTTGAAAACAATTTTTCATACATGCTGGTAAAATCTGGTCCTGTGTAGAGAGCCAATGTATTTTATAAAAAAAAATTTTTTTAAAAAACGTGTGAGCCAATATAGCGACTTTCACCTTCAGAATGTGTAACAAAATACTATTTTTTAAAAAATGAATAAAAACATAAAGTAAACCAAAAATAAAAACAATATGTGGTTCGCAAACACTTCACACCCAACTCATGTAATAGTGTATATAATAGTAAATAAATTATTGTGCTGCATGGGTGATTTTTTATGAGGATTTTTTGTGTATTATATTGGGATGTTTTTGCTGCATGGGTGGATTTTTAGTGGAACACAATTAAGAGGGTTATTGCATGTTTCTGAAAATTGATATATATGCACATGCTGTTTTTGTTTTTAGGGAGCGCAGCACAATAATTTATTTATTTACAATGTATTTTATAGTTCAGCTCAGTCCAGGGGCGGACTGACAACTCATGGGGCCCTCGGGCAATAGGGGATCATGGGGCCCCTGTGTCCTTGCCCAAACTCAAAAAAGCCTATGAAAAAGCTACCAGGGGCATCTCATGGGGTCCCCTACTGACCCCGGGCCCTCGGGCAGTGCCCGAGTTTCCAAATGGTCAGTCTGCCCCTGGTTCAGTCCACCTAGTGTAAGGAGCAGCAGTACATGGTGGGCCCAGTTTTTATTTACTAAAGGGCTTTAGGACATGTGAACCTGACCCACAAATAGCCAGTCACTTTATTAGGTACACCTTGCTAGTGCTAAGAAAATGTCCCCCACGCCATTACACCACCACCACCAGCCTAAACCGTTGATACAAGGCAGGATGGATCCATGTTTTTATGTTGTTTACACCAAATTCTGACCCTACCATCTGAATGTTGCAACAACCAGTCTGCCCATTCTTCTCTGAAGTCTGATATCAAAAAGGAATTTTTGTCTACAACTGCGGCTCACTGGATATTTTCTCTTTTTCGGACCATTCTTCGTAAACCCTAGAGATGGTTGTGCATGAAAATCCCAGAACATCAGCAGTTTTTGAAACACTCAGACCGTCTGGCACCAACAACCATGCCACATTTCAAAATCACTTAAATCCCCTTTTCTTTCCCATTCTGTTACTCGGATTGAACTTCAGTAAGTCATCTTTGCCATGTCTAGATGCCTAAATGCATTGAGTTGCTACCATGTGATTGGTTCTTTATCAGTTTGTGTTACCAAGCAATTGAACAGGTGTACCTAATAAAGTGGCCGGTGAGTGTATTTCTATTAGTTTTATAGCATTAGATTGTCATGATAAAGAAAATCCACATAAGCTCTGGTCTTGACTTGTGACCCCCCTATAATTTGAGCTCATGTCCAACTATTGAGGAGACCAGCAGTACATGGTGGACCCAACATTTGTACTAATAGGCTGTGGGAAGAGGAACCTCACATATCATTACATAGAGGATCCACAAATAGGATATTTGCATTATCTTTATAAAATTAGTTTGCCATAGTAGAGAGAACCAAATCCACAAAAGATCTTGTAGTGTAACCCTCTCTTTATTTCTCTGGTTGAGCTCCCATCTGTCTGTTGAGAGAACCACCAAGATATTGTGTGCCATGTTTTTGTTTATTAAAGGGCTGTGGGAGGTGGTGGACCTCACATATAATTACACGGAGAACATAAAATTAGTTTGCCATGGTACAGAGAACCAAATGCACAAAGGATCTTGTGTTGTAACCCTCTATGAGAGAAAATGTATTTCTCCGGTTTAGCTCCCATCCATTTACTGAAAGAACCACCACTACATGGTACACTGTGCTTTGTTTACTAAAGGGCAGTGGGAGATGGTGAACCTCTCATATAATGACACAGATGACATAAAAATAGGATTTTTCCATTAGTTCTATAACATTAGTTTGCCACGGTACAGAGAACCAAATCCACATTGGCTCTGGTCTTGTGTCCCCATACAAAAGCCAATTTATTTCTCTGGTTGAGCTCCAGGCCACCTATTGGGGAGATCACCAGTGCATGGTGAACCCTGTTTTTATTTACTTATGGGCTGGTGGTGAACCTCTCATATAATTACATAAAGAACGCACCAATATGATATTTCCATTCGTTTTTTAATTAGTTTGCTATGGTACAGAGAACCAAATCCCCATAAGCTCTTGTCTTGTGACCCCCTATGAGCGCCAATTTATGTCTCTGGTTGAGCTTTTGTCTACCTACTGAAAAAACCACATGTACATGGTTTTTGCTTACTAAGGGCTGTGGGAGAAGATGAAACTCATATATAATTACACAAAGGACATAAAAATAGGATATTTACATTAGTTTTATCAAATTAGTTTTCCATGGTACAGATAACCATATCCACATAAGCTTTGGCCTTGTGTTGTGACCCCTATGGGACACAATTTGTTTCTGTGGTTGAGCTCCTGTCCATCACTTGGGAGGGCCACCAGTACATGGCGAGCCCTGTTTTTGTTTACTACAGGGCTGTGATAAGTTGGGAACCTCACTTTTAATTACTCAGAGGACTCACAAATATTTTTATTTTATTTATTTATTACAGGTACTTACTGTATATAGCGCTATCAATGAAGCGCTTTACATATATATATTGTACATTCACATCAATCCCTAACCCTCAAGGGGCTTACAATCTAAGGTCCCTAACTCACATTCATACATACACATACTAGGGACAATTTAGACAGGAGCCAATTTACCTACCAGCATGTCTTTGGAGTGTGGAAAGAAACTGTAGTATCCAGGGAAAACCCATGCAAGTACAGGGAGAACATGCAAATTCCAGACACGTGGTGCCATGGTTGGGATTCAAACTAACGACCCGAGTACTGCCAGGTGAAAGTACTAATCATTTAGCCACTGTGCTAAAAATTAGTTGGCCATGGTACAGAGAACCAATTCCACATAAGCTCTTGTCTTGTGACCTCCTATGAGCGCCAACCTATTTCTCTAGTTTAGCTTTTGTCTGCCTATTGAGAGGACCACCAGTACATGGTGGACCCCATTTTGTTTACTAAGGAGCTGTGGGAAATTAGTTTAAAAAAAAAAAGAAAAAAAAAGCTTGATATGGTTCAGAAAGAAAAATTCACAAAAATTCTCATATATTGCATGCCTTAAACTACATTGCTGACAACTTTGCAATTTTAAAAGGAAACATGAAATAGTAATACATGTAAGAAAGGGCCACTTGTACATAATACATGGAACCTCAAGGGGCCTGTGAATCAGCACAATTTTCCTATTGCACACCCTGCAAGCTCTGAAATCAGGGAAACTCTGACCCTGCTCGCTCCTCCTGCATCTCACTATTACCCACTGGAGCTACCCATTAAGGTAATGGACCAGTAGTGATGCACAGGAGGGTAAAAACTCTTTTATGGGAGATGGCCATTATTAGCACACTAGAGCTTCTTAGGATTTGGGGTTCCTCGGGTGCTCTATAGGAGAAGTGAACTGAAATGAATAGGCACCTGGAGGTATCTTTTATTATTTCCTAATGATACCTTAACACATTTAATATTACTTTAGGCATGCTTAAAAAGAAAACAATATTGATCTCTCAAGACTGGTGCAAGAGCTAATATCATGCAAGAGTGATCTTGCATTTAGAACTGGTAGCTAATGATTACTTGAACTTCTGAACTTCTGTATAAAGATCCCAGTGCAGCTGAGTGTGTGATCTGAACTGGATGCCAATCTAGTTATCTCACCGCTAAGTATTACAAAAATGTGTTAAAGCCTCTCTTGGGAGAACAAAACGTATCCCTTGCACTGGAGCCAACTTTACACTGCTTGGGTTAAAGGCACTTTAAAGTCTAGAGGGTCACAAAAAGCAATTTTACTTATCCAATCCTCAGCTCCACCAGCTCTTCTCTACCTTCCTACACTTCCAACAGTGGACTGTCCATTAGTGCCCTCCTGTCCAATGCAGGGCTAAGGAACCTGAATTGTGCTTTATGATGTCAGAAGGCATCTGACCGCTGGACCGTAGGGCTACAGGGACCAGTTTTACAACCTGGAGGCGCCTATGGGAGCCAAGGATCAGGTAAGCTAAACTGCTTTCTCTGGTCCTCTAGACCGAACAGGCATTTTACCTTTGCAGTGCAAGGGCAACCCTACTGCAGGGGGCATTTTTGTTTTCCCCAGAATTTAACTTTACTGATATTATAAGTAAATTCACTTATGCTCCTTTAATATTGTAAGTACATATCAACAGATCTATTGGTATAGCTGGAAATATATACTATCTTGATAGTAACAATTCAGAAAAATATTTTCACAAAATGTATTATGTGTTGCTGTATATTGTTATGGCAACTAGAAAGATACAAGAGTTCAAGGGTGCTCTCTGTGGGTTAAGTGTGTGTTTTTAAGTAAGCCCTCATGCATGGTTTGGTGCAGTTTTTCTAACAATGTAAGTATTAACAGTAAGAGCAAAAATGTCCGCGTGTGTTTATCCATATGTGTGTACATGTGTGTGTATGTGACGATAGCAAGGCAAAATACATTTGAGTATTCTAATCCAAACCCTTATATTCAATGCCTTAAAAAAAATGTATATTTATATATATATATATATATATAAAATAATAATAATTAATAGAATTTATATATATATATATATATATATACACATACACACACACATATAAAATATATATATATATATATATATATATATATACACATACATATACATGTATGTATATAGTCCAAGATACGTACATTCCTCACCCCAGACACTACCAAACTACTCGTGCACTCCCTCGTCATCTCACGCCTGGACTACTGCAACTCCCTCCTCACCAGCCTACCCAAACGAAGGCTAACCCCACTCCAGTTGATCATGAACTCGGCGGCGAGACTCATCCACCTCACTAACCACTCCGCAACCCCCCTCTGCCAATCACTTCACTGGCTCCCAATTGCCCAACGCATCAAATTCAAACTACTAACCCTGACCTACAAAGCCATCCACAATGCTGCCCTAACCTACTTAACCGACCTGATACCCAAATACTACCCTACCCGTGCCCTTCGCTCCTCTCAGGACCTCCTACTCTCTAGCTCCCTGATCTCCTCCTGCCACGCCCGACTGCAAGACTTCTCCAGGACATCCCCCATCCTCTGGAATTCCCTACCCCAATCCATCAGACTGTCACCCACCCTCACCACCTTCAGACGCACCCTGAAGACCCACCTCTTCAGGGAGCCCTACCCCAACCTCACCTAACACCTGACCTCCACTCCTCCCACCACCTCATCCCCCACAGCCACTTCCTCCTGTACCACTTTCCCCTCCCTCCTAGATTGTAAGCTCGAAAGAGCAGGGCCCTCGAACCCCTCGTGTATCGCACTGTCTCTGTCTTGTCTCATGTCTTGTCCCCCTGCCTTTGTACAGCGCTGAGCAAACCCTTTGGCGCTATATAAATACTGTATAATAATAATAATAATAATATACATATATATACATATACACACACACACACATGTACAGTATATATATATATGCGTATATATGTATATATATGTATATATTTGTGTGCGCATGCGAATGAAGATGAGAAACCCTTATGTTTAACAAATTTGTTAATAAATCTTATCATTTTGGCTGCATTGAGCTCACACCCTCTCTCTGACCTTATCTCTGAAAATCTATTTAGGATAATTGATATTTCTGCTGAAAGTGGTTCCCAAGTGGTTGTCTGCAGGAGCACTACAGTGCTTATAGACTATAATTATGTCCCAATCTGATTGTTATCGGCTGGACCAGCCAGCAATAATCTCATGTCTATTGCTAGCCAAACCGGATGATAACAGGAGAGAACAGGTTGCTATCAGCTGCATAGATATCATTTCAGAACACTCTGCATTGGTACATATAATAGAACACTTGCATAAATACGCATGACTGCTATTAGTAGGTCTACTACTATTTATTGTGCCATGTATTTTAGATCTATTGGTCATTTGATATCTATCAGTAGCACCACCTGTATTCCTTTATAGTGTTTCTTACAGCTAAAGGCTCACATATAATAGGGGCAAAAGGCAACAAAAGGGCAAAGTTTTTTCTGTCTCCAGAATTCAGTATGCAGACTTCCGCCTGTGAGAGGTATGTGGTTATGACTCATTCACACACAGGATAGGAGCCAAGGAACGTACAGTGGTTCATTACGCAATTTATAGAGTATCAGAGTAGAAATGGAACAAATGCCTTAAAAGAATAGAAAATAAATATTTAACAGAGACCCATCTAGCAATTCCATTACCAGGCTGTTATTCTAAATGCATATACACGTAGAGCCAGATTGAAGATAGCAATGTTTGCATATAAAGACTTCCGACCTGTGTTGGCATATGCAGGGTAGAATGGTGATTATCAATTTTATGGATCTACTGCTTCAATAAAGGCAAAACCTACCCCTTGGTGTGGGTCACCTAATACAGGGTCCACCTTGACAAGAGTTCTTGCCTTAAAGTGGTTGTAAACCTCAGGCAAGAAATATGAACAAAGCATATCCCTTTATAGTGTGTCCCACATTTGTCCCAATCCAGAGCACTAAGTGTCATTTTGGTCTGCTGCCCGGATCCTCTGCTATATGCATGTCTCAATTCTGACAAGTTTTCCTGACACCAAGAGAAAAAAAGATTAAGGGTAGGGAGCTCCAACACATAGCCTGTGATTGACAGCCTCAGCTTTGTTTTTGTGTGCTGAGTGGAAGGGGGGGGGGTCTCTTCTCTCCAGTCAGCTCTCAGAGCTCTCCTCACTGAGCTTTGCAGTGTGTAATTTCAGCTCCCTACCCCCTGTTTTCTGAAAGTTTAGACAAGCTGTATACATTCTGGACTTTGGACCAAGAGAGCTACAGATAAACAGGTACAACTTATGAAGGAGGATTTATTTAATCTCTGTGTATCACCTGAGGCCAGTCACTTCCACTGTGTATATTTGAGGATTTACAAACATTTTTTGTAAATGTTTTTCAAGCAGCCTGTTATGTTTTAAAGTAACTAAAGCTGCAAATGGTTATCCATTTTTGTTTTGATTTTTACTTTTTCTAAAACTGCAAACATATGGTGAATTAAAGTACATCTGAAGACTCCTGTGTGACAGAAAAAACAGGTCCCAAACCAGTAAGTGTGTGATACACAAACCTCATCAAGTATTAAAAACTTCCTATACCTTCTTCCTGAGTGAGACAAATCTTCCTTTGTGTCTCACATGCTCCCTCTCCTAGACACTGCAGTTCACAGTGGGAGGGTTTCAGCAAGAGAAGCAGTGCTGTCAATCAGGACTAGGTGTGGCCAGAGGTTGATTGACAATCTACAGACTTGTGAATCAGCAGTGACAATGATATGTTATCTGTGCCCACTTCTTCGTATCCCACTATACTGCAAGCAGGCACAGCCTACAAGAGTGGCAACTCTATTCTGAATTCAGGAGCAGTGCAGCATTGTTGTCACCTCATCACAGGAAGCTGCATTAAATGAATTTCACTAGAAAGATTACAGGTATTTGTTGGAGAAAGGACTAACAGAAAACCATAAGTCCAGATGTTCTTTTTGAATAGGAGACCATACGGCTAGGTTTAGATGTACATCTAAACCCGACGATCCTTGAAAATAAATTGAATAAGTGTTCGGATCAGTGTTCAGAGCCGATTAACAAGCAGTGGGGAGGACTCCTCACCACCTATTTTAACCTCCTTGGTGGTATTCCCGAGTGTAGCTCGGGGTAAAATTTCAGTACCAAAAGCGGTAACCCCGAGCTACACTCGGGCTTACCATGCGGCGTTGCTCAGGGAGTCCCTGCAGCACTTACCTTGTCCTTCGCTCGCGCGATGTGTCCCCTGCAGCATCCCCGACCATCTCCTCCGGCCGTTGCCGGCATCCAGCTTCTGTGTTCTGGTCCCTGTGACTTCGTTTTTTAAAAATGATTATTATATAGTAAAACCAGGGCTTTTTTTCTCAGAGGAAAGGTGGTGGAACTCCCCCACCCAAACCTGGCCACGCCCCCATCAAACCCTAGGACCACCCCTTTAGAGAACAGGAATGCAAGTAAAATTTGGGAGGGGCTTCCGATGACATCATTTCCCGTACATACCATATAAGGGAAATGATGTCATCGGACCCCCGGCTGCCTCTTGCATGATCTGCATGAAACACATGCATAGATATAAAATGACTAATGTACTGACACCAGAAACACATGCATAGATATAAAATGACTAATGTACTGACACCAGAAACACATGCATAGATATAAAATGAATACCGTACTGACACCAGAAACACACGCATAGATATAAAATCAGTACCGTACTGACACCAGAAACACATGCATAGATATAAAATGACTAATGTACTGACACCAGAAACACATGCATAGATATAAAATCAGTACCGTACTGACACCAGAAACACACGCATAGATATAAAATCAGTACCGTACTGACACCAGAAACACATGCATAGATATAAAATCAGTACCGTACTGACACCAGAAACACACGCATAGATATAAAATCAGTACCGTACTGACACCAGGAACACATGCATAGATATAAAATCATGGCAGGCCGTTTGTAAACGTCCAGCATAGATATAAAATCAGTCTAGCATGCATGTGTACCCTGTCTGGTAGATGTGCCTGCTCCTACAGGCTCCCCTAGGGTTGCCACCTTTTCCTCCAAAAAATACCGTCCATCACTGAATTTATCTTTCCTGTTCCTCATGCACAGGAGGGGCGCTCTCGATCGGCGCCGCTGAGCGCTGAGCAATTGCGTTCTGAAATAGTTTAGGTGGGCTCAGGTGGGTGAGGATAGTTTAGGTGGGCTCAGATAGTTTAGGTGGGCACAGGTGGTTGGGATAGTTTAGGTGGGCACAGGCTGGGGAGAGAGTAAAAATTTAGAGCAATACATGATACTGCAGTCAGTGACAGGGAGCCGAGCGCAGCTTACCTACTCCAAGCTGTACGGCCCCTGCGTCCACGCTGTCACTGCCGTTGATGTCGCCGCGCCGCCCCCGATGTTTACACGCCGGCGGGGGGGGGGGGCGGTGAAGCGTGCATAGTGTCCTCGCCCATCGTCCGCGCCCCCGATGTTTACACGCTGGCGGTAGAGGGGGGGGGGGGTGAAGCGTGCATGTCCCCGCTCACCGGCTGTGAGCAGCGGCAGTGACAGGTGCCGGGCACGCGCAAGCATGACATAAACAAGCCGCGTCCGGCACCTGTCACTTTCGCTGCTCTGCATAGCTTGTCAGCTCTGCAGAGGCAGTCGGTGAGCGGGGACAAGAAGAAAAAGGTGGCGGAACGCAGTACCGCCGCGTTCCGGCAGAAAGAAAGCCCTGAGTAAAACATTGCTGTTTCAATGCATTTCACATATATTTTGTCCCTACTGTCCTGTGCCCTGCCTGCATTTTGACTGTTCTTTCTGCCTGGAAACTTAGAAACGTCCATGGCGTCCAAAAAGCGTCCCTTTAGGTCAAAAGCAGTTTTAGATCAGCTAGAGAACAGCGATAGTAAATTAGAACCACTTGCAGAATTGAGTGATAATGATTCGTGGGGGAAATTCGTCATCAGACACTGAAAACGATTTTGCGACTTTGCTCAGCGATGTGCGAATTTGCCTCTGTATTTCAAATGTCAGTGTTTTTGGTTTGATTATATTATTGAATTAAATATATTATTATTATATTATTATTTTTTATGATTATTTATTAAATTATAATTTATGATTTCGTGTTTCAAGTTTTATCATACCCGGGATGGTTACTAGACTCTTGTTCGGATAGATTTCAGTGAGTTATTCCTAAAAATTACAGCCTACAATAAAAAACTACATATTTCCATGCAAAAAAATGGTACCGCTTTCAGCACCAAAAATCGGAAATAATTATACCGCCGAGGAGGTTAACCCTATGTTTGCAAAACAAACATGCTCCAACCACATGCATTGCACTCAATTGTGGTGCTTCCCCATTCACTTGAATAGGTCGACTTCAGCAAGCTTGCCGCCTGCCAATCATGATATGTTGGATGATTTTTGCAGAGGCTGCAAAGTGAAGCATTCTCACCATGGCATGCAAACACCCCTATTCACTGCCAATGCAGCTTAAGGGGGGGTAGTTGGGGGGCTCTAAGAACAAGGCTCAGCTGCATGTTTTAAAGACCCCCAACGGAACATCTAAAGTTAGCTTAATTCTGCTTTATTGTAAAGTGTTCTTTGGAGTGCAGGAACCAATGGTTGATAACCAGCTCTATAGCTGGCCTTACTGAGAGAGATAATAATAGTCATAGAGGGGGTTATTTACTAATACTGGAGAGTGCAAAATCTGGTGCAATTCTGCATAGAAACCAATCAGCTTCCAGATGTTATTGCCAAAGCTTAATTGAACAAGCTGAGGTTAGAAGCTGATTGGCTACCATGCACAACTGCACCAGATTTTGAGTGCTCCAGTTTTAGTAAATCCCCCCATTGCATCTGCTGGATGTATAATGGACTGGCAGTGAAGTTATGATAGGCAGGGCAGTGAATTCTCCTGTTTAAGAGGGCTGAGACTGAGCAGCCATAAAATCTCACATCTCAGATATTCTAGAAGAGGTGACAGATTTATGGTCTGTGCCTGTATACATGTGATTCCAATGTGTCTTTAAAATGAAGTGTAAAAACAATATAGAAATCAAAGGGAAGCTGCAATAGAGCAGCCATAGCCGTGGTAATTATGGGGGCTTACAGTATGTGTTAATATGTTGATATAGTATATTCTATTCGTTTGTTGCATTTGGAATAAACAATTTTAAGCTGCTCTCTGGGAATTAGATAAAATTTACTTTTGTAGTACCCCCCACCCCCACCCCACACACACACTGCAAGGGTTAAATGCTCATTTAGTCTAGGGGTGCTATTCTGTTCTATTCTGTCCAAAGCTCCAGGCATTGGACAGTCTCTGGGCTTCATCGCATGCAGTCACGGCCATGGATAAGGGGATACCACCGGTCCTCCTGTACAGGGCCCAAGCCAGTTGGGGGGACCCGGGCAGCCTGGGTGACTCAAATGTAGGCAGGGAGGGTAATCAGCGCGGGGTGGAGGGGGGAAATTACTGGAAGCGATCCCCTGTATGGTTCTCTCTGCAGCAGCTGAAAACTGGCTTCTTCAGCTCTCCCTCCCGCTGGCTTTCAGCTGCTGCAGAGAAAGCCATACAGAGGATCTGTTCCAGTAATCGCCCCCCTGCTGTCCAGGCCCCCCTGTGTGCCTCCGCTCCCGAAGTGCATCCGGCTTCCCTTCTCTTCTTGCTGCAAGCACACAATAGGATCCTTCAGTATGGAGAGTGGGGGAAGGGTCACATTTACTAGCCCATTTCATTCCTGAAGGAACACAATAAGTGATTGGTACCGATCACTCACTGTCACTCATAACTGAAGCATATTAAACTTTTTGTTTTCTTTCAGGGGGGGGGGGGGCCTGTATAGGTTGGCTGTATGGGGACCCGTGGCTTCTAACAGAAGCCCTGTGTGCAGGGCATGGTTAGTAACCCTGCATTTGAAATAAACATTCCCAAGCTGTTCTCTGGGAATTAGATAACATTTACCTTTGTAGTACCCCCCCCCCACATACACACACATACACTGCAAGGGTTAAATGCTCATTTAGTCTAGGGATGCTATTCTATTCTGTTCAAAGCTCCAGGCGTTGGCAGTCTCTGAGTTTCATTGCATACAGTGCACAGTTAGTAACCCTGCATTGTACATGAGGAGGAGTGCCTGCAATCAAGGCCTGAAATGTCATGGAAAGGAGGCACCCCTGTATGGGTCACTTAGCTGGAGGGACCCTGCTAGAGAGAGGGATAAGGTAAGTAATAGACCTTAGCCCTGCACCCCTAGACAGATGAGCATTGAAAGCTGAAGTTTAAAGTGTAAGCTAACCTTTACAGAAAATTGGTAAAGTGACCTTACACTGGACCCCCTCCCCATCCCCCTCCCAGTCCCGCTGTAGCAGATTGCCATGATCCCCCGCTGTCAGATACTGAAAAACTGCTGTACCGGTTCGGGGATTTGAAGTTCCCCGCGGCTTATTCTCCTGTTCGTATTGCTTAGACCAGGGGTCTGCAACCTTTAAGACATAAAGAGCCACTTGGACCCGTTTCCGAGAGGGAAAAAAAGACTGGGAGCCGCAAAACCATTGCAACATTTAAAACAAATCCGACACTGCATATATTGCAAAAAGCGCTCTGGTCATGAAGGGGGTTTAAGGGCCCAGTAAGCAAAGGGTTAATCAGGGCCACAGTGTATCGTCATAATCACAATCATAGCCTTAGGTCAGTGGTGGGCAACCTTTTTTTTCAACTGAGCCAAATCTCGCCAAAACCACGATTGAAATTTATTTTGAGAGTCACATTTTTAAAACTGAAAATACATCCCCCATATAGTAATTCATCCCCCATAGTAATTCATCCCCCATATAGTAATTCATCCCCCATAGTAATTCATCCCCCATATAGTAATTCATCCCCCATATAGTAATTCATCCCCCATAGTAATTCATCCCCATAGTAATTCATCCCCCATATAGTAATTCATCCCCCATATAGTAATTCATCCCCCATAGTAATTCATCCCCCATATAGTAATTCATCCCCCATAGTAATTCATCCCCCATATAGTAATTCATCCCCCATATAGTAATTCATCCCCCATAGTAATTCATCCCCCATATAGTAATTCATCCCCCATATAGTAATTCATCCCTCATATAGTAATTCATCCACCATAGTAATTCATCCCCCCTATAGTAATTCATTCCCCCATAGTAATTCATTCCCCATATTGTGTCAATTCACTTACCTTTGCTCCGCGCGTTCCTCTCGCCGTGTTCCCGCGCCGTTCCGGTCTTCAGGGCGGACTGTGAGAGGAGAGGAGTTCGTCACGCTGCCCGCCTACATCCTGACAGCCAATGTTTGCCACGCTCCGCGGGCCGGATTAAAAGGTCCGCCGGGCCGTAGTTTGCCCATTGCTGGGCTAGCTGTAGAGTCCTGACTTTTGGGGCGGCCGCCCGAGAGGAGGGAGGGGAGCGGGCGCCCGGCACACAGAAGAGCCACATTAAAGTGTGTAAATAGCCACGGCTTGCCTACCACTGAGCTACGGCAACCCTATTGCCTGTCACCTGGTGGGCAGTGTGCTCCGGAGCCGCAGCAAAGGTGAAAAAGAGCCGCATGCAGCTCTGGAGCCGCGGGTTGCCGACACCCGGCTTAGACAGTACAAACTACAGGGATTCTAACTGGTCAGTATCATCACATGGACGTTGCTGACCAATCGGAAGCCATCTAACCCATACTATCAGTACTGTGAGGAGAGGAGAGAAAGCCACCAGGATTTCAAATCCCCAGACCACTGAAGCGGTTTCTGACAGCAGGGGATTGCGGCAATATGGTACAGTGGGACCGGGGGGAGGGGGGGGATATGTCCACAGTATAAGGTCATTTTAAAGATTTTCAGTAAAAGTGAACTTACACTTTAAGTATACATATTAACAGTACCATGGTTCAGGTCCCTTACTTGGTAGAGGCTGAGTTGACCAGAGGGATTCCTTTACATTTCCTATCCAATACCTCCTGGAGCTGGTAAAAGGGTCTAGTAGGACAAGGAGTGGCACGGGTGCCTGTGATGGGTCCAGACACAGCAGGCTGGATACTGCTGGGTTGCTGTGGATTTGCAGACCAGATCTGATGCAACCACGGCACCACCTGCTTGGGGTTTGCATGTTCTCCCTGTGCCTTCGTGGGTTTCCTCCAGGTACTCAGGTTTCCTCCCACACTCCAAAGACACGCTGGTAGCTGAATTGGCTCCTGTCTAAATTGGCCCTAGTATGTGTATGTATGAATGTGAGTTAGGGACCTTAGATTGTACACCCCTTGAGGGTTAGGGACTGATGTGAATGTACAATATATATGTAAAAGTGCTGTGCAAATTGACAGCGCTATATACCGGTACTTTAAATACATAATGCAAAACTTAGGCACGCAGGTAGGACACAGGATCCTGCAGAGGACAAGGTGGCACGTTTTACGTCTGTAGGAAAAGAAATTTAATCTCCAAACACGGAAAGGTTTCTTCACAGTAAGAGCTGTGAAAATGTGGAATAGACTCCCTCAAGAGTTGGTTCTGGCTAGCTCAGTAGATTGCTTCAAAAAAGTCCTGGATTGTTTCTTAGATACAGAGAATATAACTGGATACTAACATTTATAGGTAAAGTTGATCCAGGGAATATCCGATTGTCTCTCGGGGGATCAGGAATGAATTTTTCCCCTGCAGGAGCAAATTGGATCAGCTTTGCTGGTTTTTTTGCCTTCCTCTGAATCAACTGTGGGTGTAGGATTATAACTTTTTTTATGGTTGAACTGGTTGGATTTTTATCTTTTTTTCAGCTAGACTAACTATGTAATATGAGAGAAGTAAATTGTAGTGAAAACAGCTGGAATCAGCAACATCCAGGTAGCAGTCGAACCTTTGAGAAGACAGAAGTAGGATCAGAAGCCAGGTAGGGGTCAATATCAGGCAGTCAATAGAGGTACCAAGTCAGCAGGCAGAAGATGAAGTCAGGACATAAGCCAGCAACAAGGAGATCAGAATGCAGAGGAATCAGGAGTCAAGCTGGGTCATGCACAAAGCAGTGAAAGGAAGGTCAGGTCACAGATCTCAGAAGCTGATCACCACCCAGCAATTTCTCCTCAATGTGTTCTTCTTTACAGCTGTAGTAAACTCAGATAAAAAAAAAAAAATCCCCTGCAATGCAATCTTATAATGTGCTCATATGCATCAACTACTGGCACATTAGGGAATACTTACCATAGAACGAAGCCCTCCAGCAGTGCACTGTAACCGGTGACAGGGCTTCCATCTTCCCTTGGTCTTCCTTCCGGGTTTGTGAGCTTTGGCCCACTGACTAGCCGAGCCTTGATGACGTCACAGGAGTCTTGGGACATGGCACAGTGCTATGAAGGAACGAAACAGGTATGCCAGTCCTTCAGAGCACATGTGCTGGCTGCCAAGAACAGCAAGTATCTCCTAAAGGGTGCACGTTTAGGAGATATTCATTCATTCAAAATCCCAAAGCAAACTTTACTACCTCTTTAAGTAGAGATATTCATGTCAATGCTAGTCAGACATGCACACCCGTTCACGCATTTTTGTGCATAACGGAACCCTGGTGTTTTGGAGCATGGTTTGTATTATGCACATTGTGCAGATTATCGGAAATGGCCATATACTCAATTCTCCTGACAAAGTTGCTTGCATTATAGGAACAATCCCATAACAAACTGCTCAAAAAAATTAAAGGAACACTTTTTAATCAGAGTATAACTTCAGTCAATGAAACTCCTGGGATATTGATCTGGTCAGTTAAGTAGCAGAGGGGGTTGTTAATCAGTTTCAGCTGCTTTGGTGTTAATGAAATTAACAACATGTGCACTAAATGAGCAACAAGGAGAAGGGTTTTTCAGGTGATTTTTTTTCCTTACTCATCTTTTCTGACTGTTTTTCACTAGTTTTGCATTTGGCTAGGGTTAGTGTCACTACTGGTAGCATGAGGTGATACCTGGACCCTACAAAGGTTGTACAGGCAGGCCAACTCCTCCAGGATGGCACATCAATACGTATCATTGCCAGAAGGTTTGCTGTGTCTCCCAGAACAGTCTCAAGAGCATGGAGGAGATTCCAGGAGACAGGCAGTTACTCTAGGAGAGCTGGACAGGGCCATAGAAGGTCCGTAACCCATCAGCAGGACAGGTTGTGCATGGAGGAACAGGATGAGCACTGCGAGAGCCCTACAAAATTACCTCCAGCAGGCCACTAGTGTGAATGTGTCTGACCAATCAATTAGAAACAGACTTCAAGATGGTGGCCTGAGGGCCCGACGTCCTCTAGTGGGCCCTGTGCTCACTGTCCAGCACCATAGAGCTTGTTTGTCATTTGCCATTTAACACCATAATTGGCAGGTCCACCACTGGCACCCTGAGCTTTTCACAGATGAGAGCAGGTTCCCCCTGAGCACATGTGACAGACGTGAAAAGGCCTGGAGAAGCCATGGAGAATGTTATGCTACCTGCATGGTGGGTCAGGGGAGGCATATCTATGGAAGGACGCACAGACCTTTAGGTATCGGGATGAAATCCTTGGACCCATTGTCAGACCCTACACCTGGTGCGTGACAATGCCTGGCCTCATGTGGGGAGAGTATGCAGGCAGTCCCTGGAGGATGAAGGAATTGATACCACTGAATGGCCCCCACACTCACCTGACCTAAATCCAATAGAACACCTCTGGGATATCATGGTTCGGTCCATCCAAAACCACCAGGTTGCACCTCAAACTGTCCAGGAGCTCAGTGATGCCCTGGTCCAGATTTGGGAGGAAATACCCCAGGTCACCATTCGTCATTTCATTAGGAGCATGCCACGACGTTGTCAGGCATGCATACAAGCACATGGGGGCCATACAAACTACTGAGTACCATTCTGAGTTGCTGCAATGAAATTTCAGCAAAATGGACTAGCCTGCTGCATTATTTTTTTACTTGCTGCATCTTTACATTCCTAACACATTACCCAGTCCATATCAGTATAGAGATCCAGCATGAGATTTTTTCTCCATCGAGATATGATGTGTTTTCAGAGTGTTCCTTTATTTTTTTGAGCAGTGTATATTATTTTCTACATTGTGCTTAAAGGGTTACTAAACCCAGGACCCTGCACTCACTATATCTGGTCTCCACGGACCCTGCACTCACTATATCTGGTCTCCCCGGACCCTGCACTCACTATATCTGGTCTCCCCGGACCCTGCATTCATTATATCTGGTCTCCCCGGACCCTGCACTCATTATATCTGGTCTCCCCGGACCCTGCACTCACTATATCTGGTCTCCCCGGACCCTGCACTCACTATATCTGGTCTCCCAGGACTCTGCATTCACTATATCTGGTCTCCCCGGACCCTGCACTCATTATATCTGGTCTCCCCGGACCCTGCACTCACTATATCTGGTCTCCCCGGACCCTGCACTCACTATATCTGGTCTCCCCGGACCCTGCACTCACTATATCTGGTCTCCCCGGACCCTGCACTCACTATATCTGGTCTCCCAAGACCCTGCATTCACTATATCTGGTCTCCCAGGACTCTGCATTCACTATATCTGGTCTCCCTGGACCCTGCATTCACTATATCCGGTCTCCCTGGACCCTGCATTCACTATATCTGGTCTCCCCGGACCCTGCATTTACTATATCTGGTCTCTCCGGACCCTGCATTCACTATATCTGGTCTCCCACAGTACACAGAACATGGAAATGCAATTATTTTAGTAAATATAAACAGCTAAATTCCTTTTCATATCAGTAGCATATAGCAGTTTTGTGACTTCTATTTGTGTCCAGCCGAGCACTGGTTAAAGCTTGTAGGAGGAGTTTTCTTTCTGCTCTTGGAGGATGCAGGATGCTGAGCCTCTGTCTGGACAGTGCTGATTGGCCCTGTGCTGATCATATGCACTCTCCCAAGAAGAAAAAAACCCTTTCTAGCAATACACACAAATCTGAGCATGTGCCGAGTGACTCTACACGATATATGTCTTATCAGGAGATAAGAGGGGGACACTAGAAGGGGAGGATCGGAGAAGTCAGGATCAAACAGTGTTTTTATACATTGCACAGAATTAACCCCTTAGGTTCCACAGTGAGTATATCAAGCATGCTTTACTGTACATACAGACTGATTTTACTTTTGTGGGTTTAGTAACACTTTAATGATCAAAAAAGATACTGCCTTTTCTTTAAATAAAAGGCTTTGACTTCTTCTGTAGAACACCAGAAAAGTACAAATACTTTGCCAGCTTTATGCTGCCCTGTCCCAACTTTTTTGAGGTATGTTGATGCCACCAATTTTAAAATTACTTAATTTTTTTGCTAAAATGGTCCATGTTCTCAGTTTAAACATTTGATATGTTTTCTATTGTGTATTGTGCATAAAATATGGATTTATGAGATTTGCAAATCAATGCATTCTGTTTTTATATACAGTAGATGTTACACAGCGACCTAACTTTTTTTCTGGAATTGGGGTTGTAAGTCAATATTCAAGTATAATGCATAAAGATAATGGCAAAACGCATTACCCCATGGCGGTCAAAAAGATTTTAGTGCAATAAACAACTAGGTTCACATATATGCGTTATATCGCATGGGATTCGCACAGGAACCGCATTGCATTCCTGTACCAATCACATGCGATTTGTGTGCGGTGTGATTGGAGCCATACATTATGTATGGTTCAAATCAAACTGCACCCGCACCAAAAAGGTACAGGACCCTTTTTTGGGTCCGCACTAGAATCGGATGGCATGGGTATTCACACCTATGTGATCCGATTCTGCACATCGCACTGCGTTTTGCGGACCGCTTATGGGGTGTTGTTAACTTAACATACACACCCACAGCGATTCGCATGAACGAGGTGCAATTCTGATGCAGTGCAGAATTCGCACAAAAAATGCTGCAAATTCTGCACTTCATCAGTGCGAACCAGGGCTAACGCAGGCCATAGACGGGTCGAAAATCTGCTGATTTTTTTTTTTTGGACGAAAAATTGGACGATTTTCGCACCGTTAGTGGGTTAATTGGTCAGACGTTTTTCCCGGCAATGATGGGCAAATCGGCCATTTGTTTTACCGTTAAAAAATCTGCGCATGAGCCGTGACCTGCAAGAAGAAGAAGAAGAAAAAGAAGCAGAAAATGAAGAAGAAAAAGAAGAAAAAGAAAATGAAGACGAAGGAAAAGAAGAAGAAATTGAAGAAGAATAAGAAGAAAAAGAGGAAGAAATTGAAGAAGAATAAGAAGAAAAAGAAGAAGAAAATGAAGAAGAAGGAAAAGAAGAAGAAGAAAATGAAGAAGAATAAGAATAACAATTCCAGTCCACTATAATAGTTTATATGAAAAGTCTTGCGGTTGCAACAATGTATCTATTTGTATCCAAATAAAAACATCTGTATCCGAAATGGATACAAATGGATACATTGTTGCAACCACAAGACTTTTTCGTGTAAAATATAATAGCGGAGCTCTCTGCAAGGGTCAGAAGTAAAAATGCCAGCCGTAGACGGGACGAAAATCGACCGATTTTTTTACTGTTGGTGGTAACGTCGGCCTATTGTTTTTTTTTTTTTTTAAATTGCCGATTTTTGACCTGTCTATGGCCTGCATTAGAGTTGATTCCTGATTGGTTACCTTTGGTTTTCGGTGGTCAGTGTTCCTGTATATTATTATTATTATTATTATTATTATTATTATACAGTATTTATAAAGCGCCAATAGTTCGCTCAGCGCTGTACATTACAAAGGGGGACAGAACATGTGACAGAACAATACCAATACAATGCAAAACTTGAGGGGATCGAGGGCCCTGTATATCCTACCTTATCTTTATTCCATCACTTGCAATTGTCTTCCAGAAACCCCCTCCTCCACCAAAGCTGGATGACCCAGGACAACTGCCTTTTTGGACACTTTATTTAAATATTGGATGTGGATAACAAAATGATATGTCAATAATTAGCCCGTTTTAGTGTAAGCACTTTTCGCGGGGTCATGGTTTTTCTGCATGAATGATATTTATCTAAGAGATGCCTGCAGCTGTTCTTGCTGAACCTTATTTAAGGTAGCAGACTCATTAAGAATCCTCTGCTTATTTGTTTAGTGGGAAATATATATCACCAGAGCTGTAAAGTGCAGATGACTGCAACTTTTACAGAGTGACCATTGTGTGGTTCATGACCTGTGACAATGGATTATGTGACAATATAACATATTAAAGAGCAATACAATACAATCTGATACAGTATAGTCTACGGTATCAAGAATGAGCCTTCTTGCATTATTCAAATGATAATTTATTACTTTGTTAAATGTATTTTCTACTGCAGCTAACATTACTGTATATTTGTTATATGGTTCAATGGACACAAAGCAGTAACTGTCACTTGTGTAATAAATTATGAAATGTCTCACTGAGATATATATGTAACACTGGATAGAAAACTAATAAATGATACAAAAAACAAAATAGGATCTGTTAAATACTGTAAATTGTAATACATATGTTTAATACAGGACAATCTTAATATCTGGTGAGAACACTCATGCAATGCGATTCAGGTGAGGATTTAAAAAAAGGGTCCCACACCTATTTGATGTGATGCGATTTGAGACATACAAAGTGTATAGCTCAAATCACACTGCACAGACATTTGCATGTAATTCACATAGGAATGTGGTGGGATTCCTGTGCGAATTACATACAGTGTGAACCTGGGCTAAATGACATAATTAATACAGTACAAGTACGTGTTTAACCACTTCGTCCAGGGTGGGTGTCATATGACCTCCTCAGGCATCATCCCAGTATGAAAAATTTAAGCAGCTGATGCTCATTCATTGATGGTACTTATATAGTGTTGTTGATTTACGCAGCGTTTTTCATATATATTGTACATTCACACCAGGCCCTAACCCTCAAGGGGTGTACAATCTAAGGTCCCCAACTCACATTCATACATACACATACTAGGGACAATTTAGACAGGAGCTAATTCACCTACCAGCATGTCTTTGGAGTGTGGAAGGAAACTGGAGGAAACCCACGCAGGAACAGGGAGAACATGCAAACTCCAGGCAGGAGGTGCTGTGGTTGGGATTCAAACCAGTGATCCTGCCAGGCAGAAGTGCTAACCATTTAGCCACCATGCTCCCATTCATGTAGAAGTGATTTGAGTTGCTATACAGCCACTTGATCACTTCCAGGGGCAGTAGAAGGGGTCCCCCCTCCTCTGCAGCCACCACCTTTCCTGGGCTCTCCAGTCCAAATTAAGGGGTCCAAGGCCACTCTGACTGGCAGCTTTTGGTGCACTGAACAGAGGGAGAGGTACTGGTGTTGTTCCTCCTTCTCTGTGAGATCAGAAACCGGAAGCAACCAGATATAGTGAATGCAGGGTTCGGGGAGACCGGATATAGTGAATGCAGGGTCCGGGGAGACCGGATATAATGAATGCAGGGTCCAGGGAGACCAGATATAGTGAATGCAGGGTCCAGGGAGACCAGATATAGTAAATGCAGGGCCCGGGGAGAGCGGATATAGTGAATGCAGGGTCCGGGGAGACCAGATATAGTGAATGCAGGGTCTGGGGAGACCAGATATAGTGAATGCAGGATCCAGGGAGACCAGATTTAGTGAATGCAGGGTCCGAGGAGACCAGATATAGTGAATGCAGGGTCCGGGGGACCAGATATAGTGAATGCAGGGTCCGGGGAGACCAGATAGTGAATGCAGGGTCCTGGGAGACCAGATATAGTGAATGCAGGGTCCTGGGAGACCAGACATGGTGAATGCAGGGTCCGGGGAGACCAGATATAGTAAATGCAGGGTACAGGGAGACCAGATATAGTGAACGCAGGGTCCTGGGTCTAGGAACACTTTAAGTACTGTAGTTTGGTCCTGTTCCACAGGAGTACACAATTTTAAAATGTGACATGTTAGGTATGAATTTACTTGGTGTAACATCATATTTTATATTTTGCCAAAAATGGGTATTATATTGTGTTTGCGTGCACTAAAATGCGTTAAAGTGTATTTTAAAAAAAAAATTGTGTTTGAAAAACTGCTGCACAAATACCATGCGACATAAAAAATTGCAACACCCACTATTTTATGCTCTAGGACCTCTGCTTAAAAAAAATAATGTTTTGGGGTTCTAAAATCTTCTAGCAAAAACGAATTTAGATTTTTACATACGGTATATATGATAAGTGTCAGAACTAGCCTGGAAGTCAAGTGGTAATCACATTTTTAATACAGTACAAAGAAAAAAAACTACTTGATCTGTACTCTCTAACTGATATTTGCTTTAAAACGGGGTAATAAAAAAATGTTGTTGATCATGTGCTGTTATTACTGCCTTTGCCGTGTGTCGGTCACTTTTCAGAGTTGAGGAAGGTACATGCACATCTACATATATGAAGACATCATGGATGGATGTATCTTAATGGTACTGATGGGATAGTACCTAAAGCAGAAGGTACTATTTCTTTCTTCAGGCCACCCTAAGGCAAACCATAGATGTTACAATTTTCTTTTCTGCAACCACGAGTTGCAGGAAAGAAAATTGCTTGATTCCCCCTTCAATCTCCATCAGTGGTGATGAGTGAATCCCTCCCATGGAGCTATTGTGTTCTACCAGTGGGGAGCCAACCCTGCTGGTCAGAACACAGAAATTATTGCCAGAGGCTATTGCCACTGGCAATAATCGGCTGCTAAAAATCTGATATGCTGGTTGTACCGAAGTCGATCGATGGATCTGCTTGGGTATAATCAGCCTGCCCATAGATATTTTGAATCTCGGCTGGTCCCTGCTGAACCGGCCAAGACTCGAACCATCAGTGGCTGGCTTTAGACATTTGTAGCTAAACTGAACCCCCCATATGAAGGGTAGAAGGGAGCTGAGTTGTTGAGTGACATTAAAGAGGACCTTCGGCTTGCTCATGCAGCGCAAAACAACAGGTTCACCTTATCCTCTCCTGCTGCATATATTTTTCTTTGTTTCTCTTCTCTACTGCTCCGTTCAGATGCAAGGAGAAACAGCTATGTGTAACCTCAAGTTAGATTTTCAGTCTGAGCTTACACAGCACTCGGCCTAGTATGGTTCAAAGAACATGAAATCATCTCTACTTTTTGCTATTGTCACCCCACTGCCATGACCACATTGCAATCTTCAGTGCACTTCAAACCATCCTTTTTTTATTTCTGTCTCTCCATTTTTTGAAAAAAAAAACGGGTCCACAGAGATCCCTGAGGAAGTCATGTGATTTGTGATGCTACGCGTCAGGCGGAAGCGTGGTGGCGTCACTTCCAGTTGGACGACAGCCGCCATTTTGGTGCACCCATCCCCATACTATTTACCAAACACGCCTCTGTGGGCCTGTGGATCTGTTTTTTTATGTGAGTAATATTTTATATGTTCTTAATTCATTAAATTGAAATATACTACACTATGGGAAGCCTCTTGTGATTTATCCCCTTGAGAATGGACCATAGGAGAGGAGTTCTTTGAGGGATTCAGATGAGGAGACATCCAGGAGAGCCGTTTTAAAATGTATTAACCCCAAGCGCTTGAGACCTCTATAGTTTATACTGTAGATCATCTTTGGAGGTGAGCGTGCTTGCTAGCAGGTGCACAAGTGGTGGTCACCAGTCATCTTATTGATTATTGAAGAGTGTTTTATTGCACAATAGACTGTATTGGGGCTATTTTTTCACATATGATTTTTTGCACATATTTTTCACTCTTTTTTTTGCTATTTGTCATGAAGGATTCTCAGCCAGGTGTTTATTATTCTGATAGTGTATTCCTATTCCTTTCACATTGATTACTATTTATATTATTCACCATTTGGCCTCTTCATTCTTGGAGAGGTTCTCTGTCAGGTGTTTATTTATTTATTGAATTTATTAATTTATATTACCATTTGCCATTTATTTATTTATTTATATTACCGATATACTGTTGTGTGTATCATATAATTTTGATTGATTGCAACTTCTCACTTTATGTTATTATCATGTGATTCATCAGTGCACATCATCACATTAGGGGAAGTTGCTGAGCCGGGTTTTTATTTTTCATCTTACCATTGTTTTCATATTGTTTATGTTTTATTTCTTCATGTCCTTTGATATCTGGAATTATATTCACCTCACTGTGACAGTGAGAGGTGCTCAGCCAGGTGTTTATGGATTAAATTCATTTCATTTTGATTTGAAATTGATCATCAGAACTTTGGTTATTGGCTTTTCACTATTTGAGTAGCACATCATTTTTAGTTTATTTACTAGGCTTGTGGGTACAATTAGGTGCTTGGTGCAACTCACCAAGTTTAAATAGTTACTGGTAGCGAAGGTTTCCTTTCCATACATTTGTCTATGTAGACAGTATACATCCACAAACAACACATGCAAGTCTTATATTTGCATAAGACAAGGAGAGTTTGTACAAAAGTGCCTAAGAGGTGCCTAAGCATCAAAATATCTAAATGCATTCCTGTCTGCTTCTGCTTCCATGCCGCCCTATAGCAGAAATGCTGCTACAGGGCAGCACAGGTGCGCAAAATCACTTATATATATATGATTTTGCAGTTCCTGGTAGGGGGTGTGTGCGTGCGCCCTATCCACGTCGCCATTCGTGGCATCAGCTGTCAATTCCCAGGTCCCGGTCAGTGATTCCAGCATCGGAAATCTCCAATTATTACCGACGGTGGCGAGGTCTGTATGTAAACAATACAGATCTATCCCCTGTCAGCTCCTGCACACTGCTTTGTATGGCTCTGCATAGCAATGTGCTTACAGTGTAAAGCACACACAGCCCACATAGTAAAACAGCACACAGTTAACCCTTTGATTGTCCCAGATGTTAACCCCTTCCTGCCTAGTACCATTAGTACAGTGTCAGTACTTTTTATTACCACTGATCACTGTATTCGTGTCACTGGGGATGTCAGTGACACCAAGTCAGTTCCTCCCAGTATCAGAATGCCCGCTGCAGTCCCACTATAAGCCCGCTGATCGCCGCCATTACTAGGAAAAAAAAAAGTTCCAGTATATATACCACCATTTGTAAATGCTATAAATTTCACGGACATCAATTAATTTACATATATTGGGATTTTTCTTATAGCAGAGACATGTAGAAGAATACATTTTGACCTAAATTTATGATGACATTTTTTTTATTTTTTTACTGGACATGTTTAATAGCAAAAAGTCAAACCTAAAGGTTTTGTTTTTTTTCAAAATTGTCAGTTTTTTATTGTTTATAGCACAAAAAAAAAGTAGAGGTGATCAAATACCACAGAAAGAAAGCTCCATTTGTGGGAAAAAAAAGGACATAAATTTCATTTGGGTGCAGTGTTGCATGACTGCGACATTGTCAGTTAAAATAACGAAGCGACGTATCGCAAACAATGGCCTGGTCAAGAAGGACGGTAAATCCTCTTTAGGGCAAGTGTATCAGTTATCAATGCCACTTGCACCCCTGCACAGGTCACTACAGTGTTTCTGGTATGCATACCCACATGACATGGCTTTCACCAATATGGCAATCACAGCCCATACAAGGAGGAACTTCTTGTCATGTTATACATTACCTGTATCTTATAAGGGAAGATAATTTAACGCAGAGCCTTCAATGCCTCATCTTTGCCCCAACGCCTTGCCATTGTGACTGGGAAAAGCTCTGATACTTCTAGGTGGTGCCAATAGTCAAAAAGAGATAATAAGCTTCTTAAATACTAAGAAGTTATGTGAAATCAGAACATCAGAGTGGAAGCGGTGGGGGTACTGTACAGTGTACCTCTAGGCACCTTCTACCAAGCAGTAGCTTTTTATACCACTTTAAAGACCCTTACATATACCCAGTGAAGTGACTGGCCTCAGCTGATACACAGAGATGAAAGAAATTCTCTCACATAGGTTGTGCCTCTTTATCTGCTGCCCTCTCTCCCCTACAGCCTTCTAAAACACATAGATCAAAAGATTTTTCTCAGCATAAGCAGGCAGGGGGCGGGGATCTGACATTGCAAACTCCAAAGCATAGAGCAGGTAACTGAGTGTAATATGAGACCTGAGTGGAAGGAATAGACAAACACCCCTCTACACAGACTCATAGAGAAACATGTACAGATGAGGCTGTCAGTCACCTGCTGTATGCTGGAGGGGGGTAGGGGCCATCTCCCAAGATTCTGTGGTGTCAACAAAACCATGCAGATAGCAGAGGAGAGAAGGGACAGAAATCACACTAGGCACTTTGGATTGAGGCAAGTGCACACTATATGCTCTGTTCATTTTTCATTTCAGAGGTTTACAATCATTTTAATCACAGGAAAATATAATAATAATAATAATAAAATAATATAATATCTAAGTAGGCTGGCTATGTTCTCACTACATACATAAGTACCTGAAATAATAAATATTTGATGCATGCTTGAGTTTGAACGGAGTACACTCTTAAAATTCTTAGACTGTTTTCTGGTTACTGCAGTACTCCTTCTTGTATTATGCCAACTCCACACTTTCAGGCACCAAAGATTGATAAATTGCCCATTATGAGTGAAACGTTTCTAGAGAGATGATGATTGATCTATAGCTCACGTTGTCGGCACGCACTGACCATCCATCTCTCTTCTAGGGAGTGCAGCATGCAGTCTTCCAGCCCAAGAGAAAATAATGTCTTTCCTCCGCATTGTAGAATGCATGGGTTGTTTGTTTTTGAGGTTCCCTTAAGAGAAATGATCCGCAATGGATGATATTATTGTTTTGAATAAAGCATATTAACTTGTCATTGCTACTCATTGAAGTGACCTAGAAACTATTTTTATCTACATTACAGAAAAGGAGAGTGGAAGTACGAGACACATGGTATTACATTATAGAACACAGTTATTAAGTGGCCTTAAGACAAATGACATCAAATCCAACCTTATACATACAGGATCCCAAGTCATTCAGTTTAGATTACAGCAGTGCTTCTCAAAGTGTAATTTCAACAGTTATAGCTACAGTATCTATACAAACACAACTATCTATAAACTCTAGAAGAAAGTCAAAACCTAGGAGTCTATTTATAAAACAAAAGTCCATAGGCTTTTATCCAGGGAATTTGTATGTACACTCGTTCTGTGCAAAATGTGCGAAGGAGCAGCGTATGGCTTAATCCTTCCTCCCAATTTTTCTTTATTAAAAGTCTTGCAATCAATAAACAAAATAATATACAGAATATACAACAATAAATAATTATATACATATTTACACAAACACAAAAATAAATATAGCAAAATCTGCTGTCAGACAAAAGCAAACCTCTCAGAATTGAACGTGTCCTTACTGGGGGAAATAAATCTTACTACAACTCACATCACTACACCAGACATCAAACCTGTGAGGTCAAGAAGCAACCCGCCCCCATTATGCATGCTTCCTCTCACTCTCTCCTCATTGGCTCTCTGGCTGTGATTGACAGCAGCAAGCTCCCTCTACTGTGTGAGCCGATAAGGAGACAGAGACCCTGGAGAGCCATGGCTCTCATGCACATCGCTGGTTCGAGCTACAGATTGAAAAGGAAAGGTCATTTTTAATAACATGAAATGACAACATGGCTTGTGTAGCAATTGTATATGTTATTTTTTTTTTTTTTACTTGCTATATTTTTTTCTTCACAAAGTGGAGTTACCCTTTAAGCAAAATTCCCTTGCAAAGTGAACAGCCTATTTGCCTTTATCAATCAACCTCATAGTGCCTTTTAACCTCTTCACGCTGGTGCCTCCCGGCCCTTTAAGATGTTTCAGACGCCTGAAGCAGGGCGGGGTTTTAGGGTCATGTGACCAACCATGATTCACTGTCACAGAGGTCACATGAATGGAAAAGGTCCCGATCGCAAGGGGAGATCGGGACCTTTCCGTGAGACACTGACATATGTGCTGGGAGCACGCAGGGAGCACGCTCTCAGCACATGTTTTTTCAAATGGTACGCAAATATGTGGCTGCTCAGCTTCTAGGCCCAGCCCGCTGAGAGGCCACATATTTGCGTACGGTCAGCATCAATGGGTTAATTGCAAGAACAATGGGAAGGGAAATGAGACAAAGAAAAGAGAAAGAAAAAAAAGAAAGAAAAAGGAAGATGGCCGAGGGAGAAATAAAGGGCGGTGTTAGGTGGAGGGAAAAGGGTGGATTCATATATGGATGCTAACTGTAAATGTGTTCAATCATATGTACATTTGTTGATAAATATACCGCAACATACTGTAAATTTTTTTAAAATCATAAATACATATAGTAATGTGGATTTCGTGCGTTATGTGTTTATTACATTCACTTCTCCTAATCTGTATAATAATGTTCCTTTATTGGTCTGTCTCCTCTGAGAGTGTGTATGTGTTTGTATGGGTGTAGCACCCTCTAGTGTGCTACTAGAGTAGTGTAGGTAAATCTATTGTGTATGACTCGTGGTACTGTGTGAATCTGTAAATTAGGTTATTATTATTATTATACAGGATTTATTTAGTGCCAACAGTTAGCTCAGCGCTTTACAATATAACGGGAGATAATACAGCAAAAATACAGTTCAATACAAGAGGGAAAGGAGGGCCCTGCTCCTTGGAGCTTACAATCTAGGAATGGGTTACTGCAGGCAGGCTGGAAGGCTTAACAGGTTGGTACTCTATTGCCTACACCTGGTTCTGGAGGACCATGGAACCTTCCAGAAGCCAGTGGGCATAAGGGGTGGAGACCTGTACTGCATGTTTATGGGAGTTTAACCAATCTGAGGTTTCGAGGCCTTGGTAGAGTGGCGGACCATCCCATAAATATGGGAGAGTCGGGTGTAAGATGGAGTGCTGAGGAGACTGTAGGTAGCCTGAGAGGAGTCCCCTAGGTCTGGTGGTGGTGGTGGTGGTGGGAGTGGCCTCCAGGCTGGGCACAGGCTTGCTAAGGAAAATCCATTCAGCATCATGGCATGAACAGAATCAAGGCCTGGGAGCAGTGGGAGCAAGGAGGACAGAGTGAGTACATCAGCACACCCAGGGATACACAAGGGGAAAGACTGCCACGTGTAGCAAGCCTTCAAAGGATATCGCTGTGCTTAATCTTTTATCCTTGTCCTGGGAGATCCTCAGAGCAGCCAGGAGGGCTGGTAGTGTCTGCAGGCCGTGGAGCTGGGAGCAGTTCTGCAGGGGAGAGGAGACATCTATGCGTGTAGTTTGCAACAAGTTAAGCTAACCCACATGGAAGAAAAATATATTTTAAATATATTTTAAAAATATTCTTCCCAAATATATTACCATATATTTGAACTGCTACAATTTTGGCCATATTCAATATATTTCAATATATATATATATATATATATGTATATGTACAATGAATGTTGAAATGTGTTTTTATTACAAAATATATGAAAAATATTTTTAAAAATACATTTCAAATATACTGTATGTCTTTAAAAGTAAAAATCTACATTTTTGGAATGCATTTACAAATATATGTAAAAATATTTGTTAAAATGACTTTTTTGTATGTTAAAAATATCTGATAATTATATTTTTAAAACTTTTTTTTTTAACATATAAAAAAGTCCTTTTAACATTTTTTTTTACATATATTTGTAAATGCATTCCAAAAATGTAGATTTGTATTTTTAAAGACATACGGTATATTTGAAATGTATTTTTAAAAATATTTTTCATATACTGTATTTTGTAATAAAAACATATTTCAACATGCAGTGTATATATATATATATATATATATATATATATATATATATATAAATATACATACATACATTTATCGAAATATATTTTGAAATATATTGAATATGGCCAAAATTGTAGCATTTTAAACATATGGCAATATATTTGGGAAGAATATTTCTAAAATATATTTCAAATATATTTTTCTTCCATATGGGAACTTTCAGAGGGACTGCGAGTCCCTAACCAATAGGGGGCTGTAGCTACTGATCTGTAATGTCTGACCGCATTTAAGGAGAAGAATAGTCTAGGATCTGTTTCTGTAAATAGGAACAAAGTCGTCCCCGTGAATTGATTCAGTCGAGTTGGGAATCCCATAATCCCTATTACCCTATCCAAGTTACATCCCCTAATAAAATAACACAAATCAAGCTCATGGACTGTTCACTGATGGTGGATGCAATTGTGGAAAATGCATATTGCTTGGCTCTTCGAAGCT
This sequence comes from Staurois parvus, assembly GCF_062004578.1. NCBI lineage: Eukaryota > Metazoa > Chordata > Amphibia > Anura > Ranidae > Staurois > Staurois parvus. The sequence goes on along the minus strand of NW_028317965.1, from coordinate 561,250 downwards.
TATAGGGACCCAGAAACACAGCGGCCCTCAAGAGAGCTACGTGGGTGTAATCCTTGCTGAGGTTGAAGGGTTAATCCACTTTTACCACAAACCGTCTATGCGGGTACCTGCTGATAAACACAAACTGTGTAGCCTTGACCAAAGGTGGATAATGCCCTATAGGTGTAGGCCATTTACATAACCCTGAAGCCTGGCCGAAAAACTCCCAGAGATGGAATCATCTGGTTGCTGGGATGTTGCTAGGACACTCCCAGCTGTTATTGCTCACCCCCCCTTTAGAAGAGTGGGCTGTTAAACCCCCACATGTGGTGCACAACCTCCTCTGTCCCAGCATTGCTGAGCTCACAGATTCTGCATCAGGGAAGAGAGAGTACTTGTGAGGGGGTTTGATTCAGCTGGGAGTATCTTAGCAACATCCTGGCAGTAAGGCAGGATGGGATGATGCCATCTCTGGGAGTATTTCAGTCAGGCTTCAGGAGGTAAGTAAATGGCCTACATCTATAGCAAGGGCATCATTTTACTTTGGTGGGAGGGGCTTAATGGGCACCATTAAACAAAATTCAGGCTTCCTTGTATTAAAGGAATGTGTTATGATTGCTGTGCCACGAGCAGGGGCGGACTGACCATTTGGAAACTCGGGGCACTGCCCGAGGGCCCGGGGTCAGTAGGGGGCCCCATGAGATGCCCCTGGTACCATTTTCATAGGCTTTTTTGAGTTTTGGCAAGGACACAAGGGCCCCATGATCCCCTATTGCCCGGGGGCCCCATGAGTTGTCAGTCCGCCCCTGGCCATGAGCAAAAGTCTCACAGACACAGCCCCAGCACAATTACAAAAAAACAAAACAAAACCTGCATTACATATGATTCGCACACACTGAAAATAAATGGAGAGCTAACACATTTTCTCAGACTACCTTAACCCCTTGCCATCCCGCTCGCAATAAATCTACTGTGAGCAGATGGCAAGAGCAGGCATCACCATGCACATGAACATTGCAGACCTGCTTCTGGGTTTTGCCCAAATCAGTTAGCCGGTTACAGCCAATGATTTTGGCTGTAAATCAGCTGATCTGCTGTACCCAATCATAAAACAGAGTCCCGTGTTTACAAACACACAGAACTCTGTACACAGAAAAGCGATCTGGCTGTTTTTTCTCCATGAATAGCAGGGAGAAAAAACAGCCAGATCTCTAATTAAAACCAGCACATATTAAACGTGTTAGGCACACAGTTAACCCCTTCCCAGCCAGTGTCATGAGTACAGTGTACAGTATTATCACTGATCAGTGTATTAGTGTCACTACAAAGGTGAGTGTTAGTGCCAGATTGCTCTCCACACTATCACAGTCCCACTATAAGTTGCTGATCACCGCCACTACTAGTACAGCATCAAACCTGCATAAATTCACACAAACCAATTAATATATACACTTACTGGGATTTTTTTACCAAGGATATTTGTCTATTTGAGGTACTTATATAGCACCATCAATTTACACAGCACTTTACACATAAATATTGTACATTAGTCCTTGTCCTCAAGCAAAGGTTCCTAAAACACATTCATACTAGGGACAATTTAGACAGGAGTCACTTCACCTACCAGCATGTTTTTGGAGTATGGTATGAAGCCCATGCAGGTACAGGGAGAACATGCAAGCTTCAAGGAGGTAGTGCTGCTAGGCAGAAGTGCTAACCACTTAGCCATTGAGCTTCTGTATGTAGCTGAATACATTTTGACCTAAATCCATGAAGAATTTTGATATATGTTTTGTAACAAAGTAGAAAATATAGGGTTTTTTTTCAAAATGTTCAGTCTTTTTTCATTTATATAATAATAAAAAAACAGTGGTGATCAAATATCACCAAAATACAGCTCTATTTGTGTGCAAAAATGATATAAATTTCAGTTGGGTACAGTGTTGCATGACCGCGCAATTGCCAGTAGCACAGTGCCAGAAAAGCAAAAAATGGCCTGGTCATGAAGGGGGTAAAACCTTGCAGAGGTTAAGTGGCTAAAGAAGAACTTCATTAATATAGTCAGAGACTGCTTAGCAACCAACAACTGTTGAGACAATGAACACTTTGGTGAGTCAGTTATAATGTACATAAATATGAATATATATTTATCGATGTTTACTAGGTTTTAGGGTTCCTACGTTGGTGCATATGCAGCTGGTGACACTTATAATTCATTTATATAATTAATTTATTTGTTTATTGTGAGCTCTTGCTGTATTTCTACCAGATAAAATGTACAATATAGTGTATATAGAGCAGGAGTCTGTAAGGCACAGTGCAGAGGTGCAATGCGATGTACACTATATTGCCAAAAGTATTGGGCCGCCTGCCTTTACACACACATGAGCTTTAATGGCATCCCATTCTTAGTCTGTAGGGTTCAATATTGAGTTGGCCCCGCCCTTTGCAGCTATAACAGCTTCAACTCTTCTGGGAAGGCTGTCCACAAAGTTTAGGAGGGTGTCTATGGGAAGGTTTGACCATTCTTCCAGAAGCACATTTGTGAGGTCTCTGCTCTAATTCATCCCAAAGGTGTTCTATCAGGTTGAGGTCAGGACTCTGTGCAGGCCAGTCAAGTTCCTCCACCCCAAACTCGCTCATCCATGTCTTTATGGACCTTGCTGTGTGCGCTGTTGGGCAGTCATGTTGGAACAGGAAGGGGCCATCCTCAAACTCTTCCCACAAAGTTGGGAGCATGAAATTGTCCAAAATGTCTTGGTATGCTGACACCTTAAGAGTTCCCTTCACTGGAACTAGGGGGCCAAGCCCAACCCCTGAAAAACAAGCCCACACCATAATCCCCCCTCAACCAAATTTTACACTTGGCACAATGCAGTCAAGCAAGTACCGTTCTCCTGGCAACCACAAAACCTAAATACATCCATCGGATTGCCAGACAGAGAAGTGTGATTCGTCACTCCAGAGAACACATCTCCATTACTCTAGAGTCCAGTGATGGCTTGCTTTACACCACGGCATCCGACCCTTTGCATTGCACTTGGTGATGTAAGGCTTGGATGCAGCTGCTCGGCCATGGAAACCCATTCCATGAAGCTCTCTGCACACTGTTGTTGTGCTAATCTGAAGGTCACACAAAGGTTGAAAGTCTTTAGCTATTGACTCTGCAGACAATTGGCGACTTCTGCGCACTGTGCTCTTCAGCATGCTCTGACCCTGCTCTGTCATTTTACGTGGCCTACCACTTCGTGGCTGAGTTGCTGTTGTTTCCAGTTGCTTCCACTTTGTTATAATCCCACTAACAGTTGAGTGTGGAATATTTAGTAGAAAGGAAATGTCATGGATGGACTTACTGCACAGGTGGCAACCTATCACGGGACCACGCTTGGAGTCACTGAGCTCCTGAGAGCGACCCATTCTTTCACAAATGTTTGTAGAAGCAGTCTGCATGTCTAGGTGATGATTTTATACACTGGTGGCCATGGAGGTGATTGGAACACCTAAATCCAATGATTTGGAAGGCTGGCCCAAAACTTTTGGCAATATAGTGTATGTGCTTATCCTCCTCCAGTCCCCACTGCAAACACTTTTGATTTTTTCTTTTGTTTTCTTTAGGGGAACGGGTACCTCTCCCATTGCCTCATTTCTTGCCTAAGCGAGAAGTACATCACCACTTCACCCCCTCCCTGCCCATAGCTTCCTGGGACATGTCACACATCGTAGGAGGCTGCATGTGCAGCGGGAAGCCACCTGTGATTCCTCAGGAAGTCACAGCCAGTTCCCATATCCAAGATGGTGGCACCAGAGAGCCGCATCGGGGAGAAGAACCAGCTGCGGTAGGGCAGTGCTAGACTCCAGGGACTAGTAAGTCAGCAGCTGTAGTATTTGTAAATGTTGACTTATAATTTTTTTTAAACACTTGCGGATTGCCTGCCCGAAATGTACTGCGGCCCATACAGGCACAGCGACGTACCTGTAGGTCTCTGACCTCTTCTGGGTACAGGACGCTTGCTCCCCTGCCCGCTGACTCCTGCTGTGATTGTGCAAAGCAGAAGTTTGTGATCTGGTCCCAGCCAATGATTCATGGCTGGGACCGGCTGTGTCCAATCATAGCCCGGAGCCCTGTGTTGACAAACAATGCAGGGCTCTGTACAGAGATAACAATCTTGGTTCTTTTCCCTGCAAAGCATGGAGAAGAAACAAAAAAATATTTAATAAGAAGCAGCACACATTACACAATTTAACACTTGTTAGGGACACACTTAACCCCTTGATTACATGAGATATTAACCCCTTCTCGGCCAGTGTCATTCCTACAGTGACAGTGTATAGTATTATCACTTATCACTGTGTTAGTGTCACTGGAGATATCAGAGTCAGTCAGTTCCCACCCAGTGTCAGTTAGTGTCAGATTGTCTGCCGCATTATCACAGTCTCGCTATAAGTTGTTTATCACCGCCATTAGTAGTATTTAAAAAAAATCCTGTATATATACCATAGTTTGTAGTTACATAGTTAGTCTGGCTGAAAAAAGACAAAAGTTCATCCAGTTCAACCACAGAAAAAAAAGTTATAATCCTATACCCACAGTTGATCAGGAGGAAGGCAAAAAAAACCGCATTAAAGCATGATCCAATTTGCTCTTGCAGGGGAAAAAATTCCTTCTTGATCCCCCAAGAAGCAATCGGATATTCCCTGGATCAACTTTACCTATAAATGTTAGTATTCAGTTATATTCTGTGTAGATGCTATAACTTTCATGAAAACCAATCATATCAATCAATATATATGTATTGGAATTTTTTTTACTAAAGACATGTAGCAGAATACATTTTGGCCAAAATCTATTAACAAATCTGATTTTTAAAAAAATGTTTCTTATTGGAAATGTTTTATAGCAGAAAGTCAAAAAATATTGTGGGTTTTTTTTCAAAATCTTCAGTCTTATTTCCATTTATATATTAAAAAATAAATAAAACAGTGGTGATCAAATACAACCAAAAGAAAGCTCTATTTGTGTGAAATAAAAAATGATATAAATTTCGTTTGGGTACAACGTTGCATGACCACGCAATTACCAGTTAAAGTATCGCAGTGCTAAATAGCAAAAAATGTCCTGGTCATGAAGCGAATAAAACCTTCAGGAGCTCAAGTGGTTACAAATGGAGACGTTCCTCTTGAATCTACTCAGACAAAGCCAGAGCTTCATTATAGACTGACTGTCCTGTTCTAGAGCCACAAGGACAAAAGTCACATATGGCCACTGTGAGCACAGGAATCATGTTCTGTTTCTCATCGAGTAAGTATTTCTCCATTGACCAACATCTGACCCCAGCAAAACGCTGTTGTTAAACGTAATCTCATTCCCTGGCTGCTGCAGGCCTGTCTGCCAGCACAGTGAGATGGTAACAACAGAACAAAGGGGACTTCATCTTTTGTCTTTGCTAACTGGATGAAGACAGTTTTATTTCCTTCCTTTGTTGGAGAATGGCGCTTGAACTGAAGTTATATGAATTAGGATCTTTATAGCATCGTTCATTATTACCTGCAATCCTCAAATTTTGTGCATCTACAGCAATTTTTCCTTTTGGTTTTGGAGAGACCATAGAAATGTTGGATACTTTATCAGATTTATATTGATCTCTATTCGTCCAGGGGACCATAGTCACAATGACACAAATTAAATCTGAAGTTTAGGGATGGCAAGTTTTACTTAGTTACATTGGCTTAGCTTGAATCATTGTAAGTATGTATGTGCCATACCTGGGATCTCCCATGAAGGTGGAAATCATTGGAGTAGGCAGGACTACAATAGTGATTGCTGATAGCTTCCAGTTTCTGTGCTGAGTGGCTGCCCTGCTGCCAGGGCGGTGCTACCACTAGGCGAACTAGGCAGCTGCCTAGAACCACTGCCGCCTAGGGCACAGCCACAGCCACTGGTTTTCCTACTCTCTGTCATGGCCGGATCTAAGAGGGTGCTGGGGTAGGCTACACTCCCCCCCCCCAGATTTCATCAGTGCCCCCCCCCCAGGCTGGTCTTTCCATGAACTCTGTGCTTGGTCTCTGAGTGCCTTCCCCCATTCCCGCACTCATGGCTGGGGCAAGGGGATAGCAGCCTGGAGCAGTGAAGCCTGCAAAGGAGAAATGACAGGAGAGAGCCGGGAGGTGCGGGCTGTGCTCTCCCCCTCCTGTCAGTGGAATGATCCTCCATAAAGCAGATGACAGAATCGCTCTTGCATTGGCATGTTCAGTGTTTGATTCATTCCCTGGCTCCCTGCTGCTGGGAGATGAGGAGTTACTGGAGGAGAGAGGGGGCAGGGTAATCAAACTGTGTACAGTCCAATCCAAAAGCAATCCTGTGTCATCTGTTGTTTGGAGGATCGCTCCACTGACAGGAGAGGGAGCACCACCTGCACCTCTACCTGGTTTTCCACCTGTAAGTTCAGTGGGGTGGGGGGCTTACAGGCCGGGGGAACTATACACAATGAAAGGTGGGGGGAGTAACAATCATCTGTGATGAGGTGAGAGGTTTATGCAGGAAGGGGGTTGGAGGCTATTTGTGCTGGGAATGGTAATGGGGATGATTGGGGGGGGGGGGAGAATGCTGCTAGGAGAAGGAATGGGGAAATATGTGCTAGGATCAGGAGGGAGGTTTGGGGGGTTATTCTAAAGGGGGGGGGGGATTTGGGTAAGCTGGGATCTTATGTTGGGAAGGATAATTTTGAGGAGTTTCAGCTAGAAGAAGGATTTGGGGGAATTTGTCCTAGGTGGGGGGATTGAAGGAAGAGGATAGGTGCTAGGAGGGGGATTTGTGCTAGGAGGGAGATTGGGGGGCAATTTGTGCTAGGAGAGGGTATCTGGGGGATTTGTGTTAGGAAAGGGGTTTTGTGCTAGGAGAGGGTATTTGGAGCATTTGTGTTAGGGGGAGGCATTTGGGGGGATTTGTGTTAGAAGGGGAGATTGGGGAAGGATTTGTACAAGGAGGGGGGATTTGGGTGAAATTTGTGGTAGGAGAGGGAATTGGGGGGGGGGGTTGGGTAAGGGGGGAGGATTTTATGTTGGAAAGGGTAATTTGGAGGGGTTTTAGATAGAAGAGGTATTTCGGGAAATTTGTGGGTATTGAAGGAGGAGGATTGGTGCTGGGGGGGATGGGGGGGTGCTAGGAGGGGGGATTGGGGGGGCATTTGTGCTGTGTGAGGTGATTTTGGGGATTTGTGTTAGGAGAGGAGAGTGGGGGGGGAATGTGTGTTAGGAGGGGGGATTGGGGGGGGGATTTGTGTTAGGAGGGGGGAATGGGGGAGAATTGGTACTAAGTGGAGGGATTGGGGTGGAACTTGTGCTAGGAGAGGGGATTCGGGTGGTTGTGCTAGGGAGAGGAATAGGGGTGATTTGTGCTAGGAAAGGGATTGGGGGGAATTTTTTCTAGGAGATTGGGGATAGGGGATAATTGAGATTGGAGGGGGGGCGGAATTGTGCTGAGGGGGATTGGGAGGGGTTGTGCTAGGAAGGGGGATATGTGCTAGAAGGGGGGGTTTAGGTGGGGAGGGAGGATTTGTGCTGGGAAAGTTAATTTGGAGGGGATTGTGCTATGAGGAGGGATTGGGGAGATTTATGCTAGGAAGGGGGTTTTGGGGGAGAGGATTTGTGCTAGGGTGGAAAATTTGTAGGGAAAGAGGATGTGCACTAGGAGGGGTGAAACAGAACTACCGATGAAGTTTTCTTTTTTTGGGGGTTGAGGGTGCATGCAGCTGATCTTACCTAGGGCAAAAAATAGTCTAGTACCAACCTGCCTGCTGCCCTGCTGCTTATTGACCACAGGAGGTTACTCTCTGATTGGACAAGGTGGAGATAATGACATCACTGTCTGCCTCCCCACCTTGTCCAATCAGAGAACTAATTGCATTCATTGAAAGAATGCAAAGTATTCCCTGAATGGAGACTGTGCTGAGCGAGCAACCTGTTCACAAAGCAGCAAGGCAGCCGCTTAGAAGCTAGTGGAGACCCAGAAGCTAGTGGAGATCACTGGAATAGTAGTGCCTTCTACCATGGGGTCCCACAGGCATGGCACATACACACTCAAACTTTGAAAACCATACAGCAGCACTCAAAAACACCCAAGTGTAGTAAATATGCATACAATTTTGTTGAGCTGAGCCTTTAAAAAACATAAATCAATTAAAAGTGTTTAAACACCCAAAAAGTGTCAAATACATTCATTTATGGCCTAGAAGTCCACTAAAATGTCCATCAAACCAAGATTATGTGAAATTAATGACAAAATCCTTGTGAGCCCCCTGGTGAGTTCCACCACCAGTAGCATACACAGCCTGTTACCAATGAAAAGGACCCCAAATGGATGCTTAAGAACTGCTGCAGCAATTATCACAGATCTCAGCCCCTTGAGAATGTCTAATATGACAAAACGCATCAGGGCGGAGCCTGTACTCACATCATAATGCCGCCGCTTCCTTGGCGGAGTTTGTTGATGCGCTCTTCGTTCATTTACTATCGTGAGTAACTTTTTAAAGCAATAGTAAAGTCCTAAAAAAAAGTTATTTATTATAATAGGCTAATGTTATAATGTGCTAGTATGCACCCTGGGGCGGACTGACAATCCATGGGGCCCCCTGGGCAATAGGGGATCATGGGGCCCCTGTGTCCTTGCCCAAACTCAAACAAGCCTATGAAAAAGGTACCAGGGGCATCTCATGGGGCCCCCTACTGACCCCAGGCCCTCGGGCAGTGCCCGAGTTTCCAAATGGTCAGTCCGCCCCTGTATGCGCCTCATACTAGCACATTATGAAATACTTACCTTAAAATGAAGCCTTTCAATGGCACGGCATCACCGCTGACAGGGCTTCCATCTTCACATGGTCTTCCTTCTGGGGTCGCGGGCTCTGGCCGTATGAATGGCCGAACTGCAATGATGTCACTCCCGTGCATGCGAGTCATGGCCCGGAACGGAGCTCTAAAGGGAAGGCATGAGTATGAGTGGTGTCACCGGCTGCACCCCCTGTGAATATCTCCTAAACGCTGCAATATTCACTGTACCTGCAGGTAAGCCTTATTATAGCAGGTTTACACTATGCGATCTGACATTTGTTCTTTTGCCAGATTATGATATGCTGAGCAGAGGAGGTCATTAGATGTAATTCTTGCTGCTGCACCCTGAGAATCCCAAGCTTTGAGGTATGATTGCTGCAACAGGTCTTAAGTATCCATGTGCAAATTAAGACCCCCTACAGGGGTTAGACAAAAAAATGGAAACACTACATGATTTGCAGGTGTGAAAGTGAGGACAACTGCTGGAAAAGTGACTGCAGAGCTCAATCTCAGTCTTCATGGGACTCAGTCTTCACGAGACTGAGCTCTGCAGTCACTTTTGCAGCAGATGTTTTCTTATTCCGGGTCACAATCCTGCGCAATGTCCTTTTGTCTCTTTCGGTCGGTTGACCATGTTGACCGTGCTTATGATTATCAGATGACGTTTTCCTGGAAACTGTATACGGCGTCATAACCTTTGGTACTGTAACTCGCGACACGGCAAATTAATTGGCAACTTCAGTCACAGAGGCACCAGCTAAGCGGCACCAACAAACCAATTTGCCTTTTTGAAGCTCAGTAAGCTCTGACACGACTCTTACTAGCAGCGCACACAGCGAATGATGAAAGTCAGGCTTCCCACCTGTTAGCTAGGTGTCTCATCACACAGCAGAAGCAAAAGAATGTTACATCACTTACACTTTCAACATGAAACAAGTCATCACTTTTAAACCTGCAAATCATGCAGTGTTTCCATTTTTTTGTCCAACCTCTGTATAATTTGGGGTCTTCTTCATTGGTAAGAGGCTGCGTATGGCATTGGTGGTGGAACTCACCAGAGGACCCACAAGGATTGTGTCATTGATTTCACAATATCTTGGTCTAATGGACTTTGTAGTAGACTTTTATGCTGTAGACAAATTAATTTCACACTTTTGGGTGTTTTAACACTTTAAAGCGGAGTTCCACCCAAAAGGGAAAGTTCCACTTTAATGCTTTGTCCCCCACTCCCCATTAAGGATTGGCACCTTTGGGGAGCGGGTACCTGAATTTGACAGGTACCTGCTCCCACTTCCACTGTGATCGCCTAGGCCAGGAGTAGGCAGCCTGCGGCTCTATAGCTGTTGCTCTGCTCTTGGTCACAGCACTGGACCAGGATCGGGTTCAGTTGAGTATAAGGGGGGCTGAGGGGGGAGCTGCACACTGAAAGTTTTTGCATGCATGAAGCTAAAAAACCTTCAGCCTTTAGAACCACTTTAATCCCCCAGGAGGGTAGGCTGCAGGAGTACGAGATGAAAATGGCGCTGGGGCCACAAAGGAAAATTTTAAAAATAGAACAAATCATAGAAAAACCCCCCACAATGTTTAGCTAGAGGAGGGGCTGGCCGAGGTAAGGTCTTAAAAGGTAAGGTCTTAAAAGAGAAGTATGGCCTATGCTTTTTTGGTCATACTTCTCTTGTGGGTCACAGATGTGCAATTACTTTTGTGCTCCTGTAACCCAGAATCAGTGAACAGCGTGCTAAAGCCGCTGTCGGCTGACATCACAAAGCCGCTCCAAGCTCTGGAAGTATCCAGACAATATTATCGGGATTCACCCAGCTTCCTGATTGACAACTGGCTCCAGCTCTCAGCCCTCGGCTGTGCCTTCCCCCTCTCCCGCCTGGTGCTCCAGTGTGCGATGGAGGGGCAAGTAACTGCTCAATTCTTAGGCTTAGAGTTCTATACGCATCCTTAAAATCCCATTCCCAGGTCTACTTTAAATAGTACCTTTTTTTTAGAGATCTATACATCAGACCAAAAAGAGAGACAACTGAGAAGGAAAGAGGACAGAGGGATTTGGTCCAAAGAGGGACAGTCCCTCTAGCTGAGATTTGGGAGCCATGAATTCCGCTCTACAGCATAATCCTCTCGCAGATGAATATATCAGCTTTATCTGTCAGATTCCATTCAATTAATCAGAAAACACATCTGAGAATCAACTTCATTGTACATTTTATTAATGTAATATAAATTCATCTTTTTATATGATTCCTCAGACTCTGCCAATTGCCCATCTCCAAATTGTGCAATAAATCTTAAATTCTCTGCTTCTTATCTTCTCTCTTTTATATTTTAGAGACCTAAACAAAAAGTCTGTAGGGAAAAGATGCCGTAGTCAAAAAGTGCAAAACCTATAACAAGCAGTTACAATGACCTAGGTATATCTGTAATGTCTTCTCTTCATATCTACAGACAGTCATTGACCAATCAGTGCCCCCCATTTAGGGCAGGTGGGTAGCAGTTTTTTTTAATAACCCCCTCCCTCTCCCATTAGAGAATTTACCCAGCGGTGCAAACCACCATGTAATAGCAAATGGGTCAACCAATTTACCCCTTAGACATCAAACGCTGCATCATGGAAGGAAGGAGAGAAAATCATATCTTCCCTATGCCCAGAACTGGTTAAATCGCTTTGCTTAAAGGTTCACCTTTACCAGAAAAACTGCCTATGGAGGTAAAGGGTATGTAGATAAAAGAAAAGCATACAGCTTTGACCAAAGTTGAACAAAGCCCTTCATATAGGCGTAGCCCATTTACATACCTCCTGAAGCCTGACTGGAAAACTCCTAGGATGTTGGTAAGAGATGCCTAGTTGTTGACCTTCACCATCACAAGAGTGAGCTCTCAACCTCTCAGCTCAGAGCTGCTGCATCAGGGGAGAGAAAACCCATGTGAGAGGGGTGGAATCCAAGAAAGAGCTCACTCCTGTGATGAGGGAGATGAACAGTAACAGCTAGTTGTCTCTTAGCAACGTCCTTAGCAACATCCTAGGAATTTTACAGACAAGCTTTGTGAGATATGCAAATGGCCTACACTTATAGTAAGGGCATTATTCAACTTTGGTCAAAGCTGCACATTTTGTTTTTATCTACAGACGCCCCTTTTCTGCATTGGCAGTTTTTTGCCAAAGGTGAACTATGACTTTACCTTGGAAAATAGGACAGCAAAGGAGCAATGTTAGCCGCTTTCCCGCCACCCTATAGTAGAACTACTGCTACAGGGCGTCAGGGCTGCGCAGAATCATGTATATATACGTGATTTGCATTTCTGGGTAGGGGGCTAGGGCCATTGGTGGCTAGGGATGTCAGTCACTGGGTCCCGGCTGGAGATTCACTGCCAGCACCCGGCAATCATAGTTACATAGTTAGTTTGGCTGAAAAAAGACAAACGTCCATCCAGTTCAACCATTAATAAAAAAATTATAATCCTATATCCACAGTTGATCCAGAGGAAGGCAAACAACCCAGCAAAGCATGATCCAATTTGCTCCTGCAGGGAAAAAAAAGACAAAAGTCCATCCAGTTAAAAAAAAAAAGTTATAATCCTATACCCACCATTAAACCACAGGAAGGCAAAAAAAAAAAAACCCCAGCAAAGCATGATCCAATTTGCTCCTGCAGTGGAAAAAATTCCTTCCTGATCCCCTGAGAGGCAATCGGATATTCCCTGGATCAACTTTACCTATAAATGTTATATCCAGTTATATTCTGTGTATCTAAGAAACAATCCAGGACTTTTTTTAAAGCAATCCACTGAGCTGGCCAGAACCAACTCTTGAGGGAGTCTATTCCACATTTTCATGGCTCTCACGATCATCAAGGAAAGCTGACATTTAGCCAGGTCTCTCTCCTGCCAGCAAGGACATTCTGCTTTGTATTTCTCTGCATAGCAGAGAAACACAAAGCAGCATGTCTCCCTAGTAAAACACACACAGCACATCATGTAAAACACACACAGCACATCATGTAAAACACACACGGCACACAGGTAACCCTTTGATCTCCTCAGATGTTAACCCCTTCCTGCCCAGTGTCATTAGTAAAGTGTCAGTGCTTTTTATTAGCACTGAACACTGTAGTGGTGTCATTTGGATGTCAGTGGCAGTTAGTCAGTTCCCCCCCAGTGTCAGAATGCCCGCCACAGTCCCGCAGTCCCGTTATAAGTCGGTGATTGCCGCCATTACTAGTATAAAACAAAAATAAAAATTCTAGTATATATACCGCCATTTGTAAATGCTATAACTTTCATGTAAACCAATTAATTTACACATATTGGGATTTTTTTTTAGCAAAGACATGTTGCAGAAAACATTTTGGCTCAAATTTATGACGAATTTTAATTTTTTAAATTATTTTACTAGACATGTTTTATAGTAAAATCTCAAAAATATTGTTTTTTGTTTTTCAAAATTGCCGGTCTTTTTTTTTTTCATAGCACAAAAAATAAAAAATGCGGAAGTGATCAAATACCACAGACAGAAAGCTCTATTTGTGGGAAAAAGGACATAAATTTCATTTATGTACAGTATTGCATGACCGCGCAATTGTCAGTTAAAGTAACGCAGCACCGGATCGCAAAAAATGGCCTGGTCAGGAAGGGGGGTAAATCCTCTGGAGGGCAAGTGGTTAGGATATGTTGCAGGGATGGATAGGGAGGGAGAGCTATTACAGTGTATTTAAACCAAAGAACAAAAAAATTATTCATTGCAGCCTACCAGTTCTTAGATATGGTGTCTGCATTCAATTTTCACCTGGTGATCCTGCCAGTAACACACTAATAACTTTCAAATCAAGAGCTTTGCTAGGATTGTAAAAGACACGGGGCAACTCTGGCCAGCCCATGGAGAGCAAGGATGTGGTGTACTCATGAGCATTGGTGAATAGTGGGTGTGGCCAAAATGTGGGTGTTGCCCAAAGGGGCATGAATAAATAAAACATGAGTCTACTCACTATATGCCTGACACACATATGCCACAGTCCTTGTACCCATTAGACACATATAAACCTCAGCACAATAGCTTTTTAGAAAAGTTAAACTGTTTCAGTACATATGCATTTTTGCACACTGAAAATAGACATACTTTCTATCAGGGGTGTGTAATGCACAAAGTGCAGGGGTCAGGGGTGTGTAATACATGGAGTTCAGGGGTGTGTAATGCACAAAGTGCAGGGGTCAGGGGTGTGTAATACATGGAGTTCAGGGGTCAGGGGTGTGTAATGCACAAAGTGCAGGGGTCAGGGGTGTGTAATACATGGAATTCAGGGGTCAGGGGTGTGTTATGCACAAAGTGTAGGGGTCAGTGGTATGTATAGTACAAACTACAGGGGTCAAGAGTATACAAATCACAGATCAGCCAGGGGTGTGTAAAGAAAAAATGCAAGGGGTAGGGTTGTGTAAAACACATAGTGCAGGGGCCAGTAATGTTTAACATGAGGGTCAAGGGAATTTCTCTACAGCATGCTGGCAGGGGACAGGTTTTTCTGCTCAGACCATGGCTGCTTCCTAAAGAAAGCGAACTGTCAGTCTTTGAACACCCTATATTTTAATACACTTGGAGGTCTATACAGCTGATTTGAGCTTAAAGCGGAGTTCCACCCAAAAGGGGAAGATCCGCTTTAAAGATTTGTGCCCCACTGCCCATTAAGGATTGGCACCTTTGGGGAGTGGAGGGGGGGAACAGGTACCCGAATTTGACAGGTACCCGCTCCCACTTCCGCTGCGATCGCCTAGGTGATCGGAAACCAAAGTTGTCCTCCTACCCTTCCTCCCCAAAGTCTTGTGGGACACGTGACAGGTCCAAGAAGACGACAGGGCCATTCAGGAAGCGCAGTGCTACTCACGCATGCACAGTGGGCACCTGGCTGTGAAGCTGCAAGCTGTCACAGCTGGGTGCCCACACTGAAGATGCCGACGCCTTGAACACAGAACGGCATGTGAAACGGGCTGCGGTGGGGGCAACGTGGGATCGTGGGACAGGTGAGTGGCTGTTTTTTAACCACTTCCCGACCGGCCGTTGCATATAAACAGCCGAACGGTGGCAGTGCAGGGTCGGGTGGCCGTTTATAAACGGCCTCCCCGCACCCTGCTTGTGCGCGCTCCCTGGGAGCGCGCAGCACCGCGATCCGGTGTCCTCCGGACATAGTGAAACACCGATCGTCGGACGGGACCTCTGTACGAGGTCCCGATCATGTGATCACATGCAAAGTAGTAAGCAAGATGTCACATGTGACATCATTGCTTACTACGTGTGAAATCTGTGAATGATCACAGAGGTCACATGGTACAAGACTATTCACAACAGGCTTGTACGATGTGACAAGCTGTGATCAATCACAGCTCACTCAGTACTTCTCAATGAGTGCAAGAATGCACACAGAGAGAAAGAGAAATGATTGCTTTTACATCCTATATGGGTGTAAAAGAAATGTGTAAAAACAAAAAACTTCATCACCCCCCACAAGTAGTACAGTGTCACCATGGTGACAATGTACTGCTAGGGTGACAGTATGTAAAAAAATAAAATAAAAATGTAAAAACAAAAGTTTAAAAATTATAATTTTTGGTTATAATCTAAAAAGATAACGGAATAAATTTTGGCAAGGATTTATGATGAAATATTATTTATTTGCAAAATTTTATAAAAAAAACACTTTTTTTCAAAATTCTTGGACTTTTTCATTTACATAGCAAAAAAAATAAAAATCCCAGCGGTGAATAAATACCACCAAAATAAAGCTTTATCTGTCTATAAAAAATGGTAAAAAATTCATTTGGGTACAGTGTTACATGACCGCGCAATTGTCATTCAAAGTGTGATAGCGCTGAAAGCTGAAAATTGCCCTGGTCAGGAAGGGGGTAAAAGTGTCCGGACTGGAAGTGGTTAAAAGTCAGCAGCTACAGTTTTTGCAGCTGCTGACTTTTATTTTTTTACAGAGTGAGTGGAACTCCGCTTTAATATTCAATTGAGCTTTAACTATACTTGAATTTGTATCTACTAGCGTATGACTAATCTCTTGATTGTAAAGTATTGAAAGTGAGGGACCTGTCAACACAGGGTTAATCCTACACCACCAAACAATTAAAATGTCAGTGGGCGCCCCCTTACAGTTTTCCGTTCCCAAGGCAGAAAGTTCAAATATAATCCCAAGAATCTGTATGTTCATATCCTTCATTTAAAGAAAAGAAATCCGGTGCTGGTAATCGTTTTTTGCTTGAAAGTTAATTGTTTTAAGCGAGTTCTTTTTCTCTTCTAATTGGGAAGTATTGATTCTTCCTCCTCTGTCTTCACGTTAACGTGGTTTTGTTTTCCAATCTGAATCCACCGCCACACTGCACCTTCCCAACCTTGAAAGAAAGAGTCGTTACAATCTATCAAACCAACTCTTCTGTGACCAGAAAATACGTCTGTGGACTTCCCTGGGGGACCATTTGCAATTTACAGTGCTTCAGAGACTATCATATGGGGAAGTGCAAAAGGCTTCTTATTGTAACCTTTATTTAAAGTATATCTAAAGTCAAAACTCCTTTTTTTATATTTTGAATAGAGTAGGAGAAAGTTTAAATCACTATCGGCTTTTTATTTGCCATCTCGTTAGGGCACATGTGTCTAATACAAGGACATTTCATGTGGTCCTCACACATCTCCTGCAGCTGCGACCCCCCCCCCAGGGGCGGACCGACAACTCATGGGGCCCCCCGGGCAAGAGGGGATCATGGGGCCCCTGTGTACTTGCCCAAACTCAAAAAAGCCTATGAAAAAGGTACCAGGGGCATCTCATGGGGCCCCCTACTGACCCCGGGCCCTCGGGCAGTGCCCAAATTTCCAAATGGTCAGTCCACCCCTGGACCCCCCTTGCCTCTGCCTCAACCTTGTATCAGCAGTTGGTAGCAGAGAAGAGGATTGAACTCCTTCTATGGATCCTGTGCTTCTCTGTACAGCTGCAGAGAGGCTTGTCTCTGCTCCCCCCCTCCCATCTCAGCAGTCAGCAGCAGAGAGGAGGACAGAACTCCTCCTACAGATCCTGCACTTCTTTATGCAGCTGCAGCACCCCCTCATTTCTGCCTCCCCTGGTCTCAGCATTCACCAGACTCCAGCAGCTGACTCTAGCCCTCCTCTGGTCCTCCTCCAGACCCTGCACTTTCTGCTTCCCAACTTTGCCCACCACTTCTTTCTAGAGGCAGCACAAGTGGGGGTTGCACTGTGATGTAAGGGACTCAGGGGGACTCTTCACTTTAGATGATGGGGGAGGGTGGCTCTTGACATCTGATGTAAGGGGGGGGGGGGGGTTCTCTGGACATCTAGTCTTATAGATACAACTCATCAAGCACAACTATAATGCTGATGCAGCCCGTGATGAAGTTGAGTTTGACACCCTGGCATTAGGGAGATTTCCCTTCACTTCCTGTTCTGTAGATCCAACAGGTGAGAGGATATCTTTCCGCTTTGAAGCAAATCCCTCTGAGACAGATGTAAGTGGAACTAGTGTCCCCATTGGTGGCAACTCAAAATGTTGGATTCCATATGACATTGGTGATCAGGACAGTTAGAGAGAATGAATCTACCTAATGGGGGGCACAGACATCAATTGTAACCTGACAGTCATTCCCACTCCTTGCCTAGTTATCCAAATCTAAAAAAAAAAAAAACAAAAGTGAAAAGGAAGACTTTCACAGCATAACCAAAAAAAAAAAAGAACGAAGGCACTAAGTTCACAGTGTGGTAATCTAGAACAGCGTTTTTCAACCACTGTGCCGCGGCACACTAGTGTGCCGTGAGATATTGTCTGGTGTGCCGTGGGAAAAATTGCAATTTCATCCGTAACATGTGGCCTCGGCTCACAAATAGACCAATCATTAGAACAGCAATGGGCAAACTACGGCCCGCGGGCCGTATACGGCCCGGCGGACCTTTTAATCCGGCCCGCGGAGTGTGATACTGTCAGGATGATCTGTCCCCCTCAACGTATCTGCGCATGTTTCGGAGATCGCCGATCGGCTGCTAATGCCTGAAACTGGCACATGCGCAGATACGTCGAGGGGGACAGATCCTCATAGGAGACAGATTTTCATGCTACACCGGAACGGCGAGAGGAACGCGCGGAGCAAAGGTAAGTGAATTGACACAGGGGGGGCTTGGGGACTTAATATGGGGGATGAATTACTATGGGGGATTAATTACTATATGGGGGATGAATTACTATGGGGGATGAATTACTATAGGGGGGGATGAATTACTACAGGGGGGATGAATTACTACAGGGGGGATGAATTACTATATGGGGGATGAATTACTATATGGGGGATGAATTACTATAGGGGGGATGAATTACTATATGGGGGATGAATTACTATGGGGGATGAATTACTATGGGGGATGAATTACTATATGGGGGATGAATTACTATATGGGGGATGAATTACTATATGGGGGATGAATTACTATGGGGGATGAATTACTATATGGGGGATGAATTACTATGGGGGATGAATTACTATAGGGGGGATGAATTACTATGGGGGATGAATTACTATAGGGGGGATGAATTACTATGGGGGATGAATTACTATATGGGGGATTAATTACTATAGGGGGGATGAATTACTATGGGGGATGAATTACTATATGGGGGATGAATTACTATAGGGGGGATGAATTACTATATGGGGGATGAATTACTATGGGGGATGAATTACTATGGGGGATGAATTACTATATGGGGGATGGATTACTATGGGGGATTAATTACTATATGGGGGATGAATTACTATGGGGGATGAATTACTATGGGGGATGAATTACTATATGGGGGATGAATTACTATATGGGGGATTAATTACTATGGGGGATGAATTACTATGGGGGATGAATTACTATATGGGGGATTAATTACTATGGGGGATGAATTACTATGGGGGATGAATTACTATATGGGGGATGAATTACTATGGGGGATGAATTACTATATGGGGGATTAATTACTATGGGGGATGAATTACTATGGGGGATGAATTACTATATGGGGGATGAATTACTATGGGGGATGAATTACTATATGGGGGATTAATTACTATGCTTACTATGGGGGAATATTACTATACTTACTATGGATGACACATACACATCATTCATCTACTCTTGGTCCGGCCCCCGGGTCCAATTATAAAATATTTTATTATTTCATAATAAAGTAATTATAAAATAATTTCTTTGTGTTTGATTCCTATTCAAGATAATTACTTTATATATAGTCAATATAGGCACAGAGGTACATTTTTTTAACATTTTCTAATTGTGGTGTGCCTCGTGATTTTTTTCATGAAAAAAGTGTGCCTTTGCACAAAAAAGGTTGAAAAACACTGATCTAGAACAGCTAATCAGAATGGACTTAAAGTGGAACTAAACCCTCCTATCCTTAACAGCCATGGCAGTACCGAACCAGGGTCATTCAGCGCCCAGGACAAGAATCCAGAATTATGCCCCTCCCCCACTGTTAATACATGCCATACCATGGGTGTACCACTCTGTGTCCATTCTTTTCCCCCTTGCTCATCTATGCCCAGGGGAGCTGCCCCTCCTGCCTACCCCTTGTCCCGACCCTTATCCAAGGAAGCTGCCATCTTAGCCTCTGATTAATCTGCAATAGTGCTGCACATGTGATCAGTTATGACACCAGCCATTTGATTGCTTGACAGTTCAGGTAGGGGCACAAGCAACTGTGACAATTCTTATTTATGGCACGCCTTAAAAATAACTGCTTAGGGAAACTGTCAAATCGATGAGTTTAGCTCTGCTTTAACAAAAGCTCGGCTGGTATGAAATGGATTTTACTTAGTTGTTTGGGTGGCTACATTTCTTGGTATTGCTTCTTTCCCTTTTTATTAAGTGAGCCTTATGGTTGATTCAGTGAACCTGAAGATCAATGATGGTCTGCAAAATGCGGCAATCTATAATACGGATCACATTTCTGATTGGCTGCTATGTTGATGTGTGAAGTGTAGACGCTCTCAGCGATCCATACTTCCATAAGTTCAGAGCAGTAAGAACATTTAAAGAAGCCTTCCGGGATAGCAATATGAGGGCATATACAGTGAAGGAAATAAGTATTTGATCCTCTGCTAATTTTGAATGTTTGCTCACTCAAAAAGAAATGATCAGTCTAAAAATTGAATGTTCGGTGTATTGTAACACAGAGAAACAGAATAGCAACAAAAAATTCAAAAGAAATGCATGTCTAACAAATTATGCACTGATCTGCATGTTCATGAGGGAAATAAGTATTTGATCCCCTATCAATCAGCACGATTTCTGGCTACCAGGTGTCTTTCATACAGGTAACAAGCTGAGATTAGAAGCAGTCTCTTAAAGGGAGTGCTGCTAATCTCATTTTGTTACCTGTATAAAAGACACCTGTCCACAGGAGCAATCAAACAATCACATTCCAAACTCCACCATGGCAAAGACCAAAGAGCTGTCCAAGGATGGACTGTATTCAATATAGCATAAAAGACCGCTACGTCCCTAATTTAACAAATCCGTCCTATTTAGGGGATTTTAATGCAGCCAAATAGAAAAGGTTTCTCTTAAAATTACAAAAACTTTATGGGTACAAAACAATTTAAAACACAACACATCCTAAAAGCACCAAAGAGCTCTGATATACAGTTGTGTTCACAATAATAGCAGTGTGTTGAAAAAAGTGAATAAAGCTCAAAATCCTTCTAATAGCTTTTATTTCCATCCACACAAATGCATTGGGAACACGACACATTCTATTCCAAATCAAACATGAAGAAAAATATATCAAATTTGTGTTGTTCCACTAAAAAAATTGAAGAAAAGTGAATATTAAACTGTTAAAAAAAATCGCAGTGTTTGTATTCTTCTTTACAAACTCAAACATTCACTATATAAACTGAAAAATGTTTGAAGATTTTGCTTTCCTTTGAATGACTTCATGAATATTTGGTTGTAGTCGCACTGTTTCTGAGAACTGCTGTACATCTGTGTTGCATGGAGTCACCCAACTTCTGGCCCCTGTGAACAGGTATTCCAGCCCAGGATGATTGGACCACATTCCACAGTTCTTCTCTATTTCTTGGTTTTGCCTCAGAAACTGCATTTTTGATGTCACCCCACAAGTTTTCTATTGGATTAAGATCCGGGGATTGGGCTGGCCACTCCATAACATCAATCTTGTTGGTCTGGAACCAAGATGTTGCACGTTTACTGGTGTGTTTGGGGTCGTTGTCTTGTTGGAACACCCATTTCAAGGGCATTTCCTCCTCAGCATAAGGCAGCATGACCTCTTCAAGTATTCTGATGTATTCAAACTGATCCATGATCCCTGGTATGCGATAAATAGGCCCAACACCGTAGTATGAGAAACATCCCCATATCATGATGCTTGCACCACCATGCTTCACTGTCTTCACAGTGTTCTGTGGCTTGAATTCAGTGTTTGGGGGTCGTCTGACAAACTGTCTCCGGCCACTAGACCCAAAAAGAACAATCTTACTTTCATCAGTCCACAAAATGTTGCGCCATTTCTCTTTAGGCCAGTCAATGTGCTCTTTGGCAAATTGTAACCTCTTCAACACGTCTTTTTTCCAACAGTGGGACTTTGCGGGGGCTTCTTGCAGATAGCTTGGCTTCACATAGGCGTCTTCTAATTGTAACAGTCCTCACAGGGAACGTCACACCTTCTTTCATCTTCCTGGAGCTGATTGTTGGCTGAGTCCGCGCCATTTTGGCTATTCTTCTATTCATTCCAATGGTAGTTTTTCACTTTCTTCCATGTCTTTCAGGTTTTGGTTGCCATTTTAAAGCATTTGTGATCATTTCAGCTGAGCAGCCTATCATTTTCTGCACTTCTTTATATGTTTTCCCCTCTCCAATCAACTTTTTAATCAAGGTACGCTGTTCTTCTGAACAATGTCTGGAACGACCCATTTTCCTCAGAATTTCAGAGAGAAATGCACTGTAACCAGCATGTACAACATTTGCTGCCTCCCTTCCTTAAATAAGGGCAATAACTGCCACCTGTTTTTCAAAGAATGAATGACCTCACTAATAGAACTCCACACTGCTATTATTTTGAACATGCCCCTTTCAATTAGTGATTCAATGACACAGAATCAGCAGCATGCATGTCATGACTGTTGGGTCTGTTGGATTTCTATTACTCTACTACATCTGCTAGTAAATTATTTGCTATGTAGAAATATCATTTCTACCAAAAACAGCGATTGATCCGGTTAGTGATGTCTGACTGCTATTATTTTGAACACAACTGTAATACCCAATTACAATGAGATATGTAGCACTACCCTCACAAATGCATCTGAGTTTGATTCGGGTTCCCCTATACTCTGCACGGCCAGGCAACATGCATTTTCCAGTGCTAAAATACGTGAATGATATTATAGTGAAATTAAAGTGCAGAGTCAATCTGACATATAGTGAAAATAAAAAAAAGGCTATTTAAACAAGGCCTGTGTAAGACGTCAGCAGTGAGCGGACCCCTGAAGACATGCATGTGCACAAAACGCGTCGGGTGGAGCTGCACTTACTGAGGTCACGCCGCCATT
This sequence comes from Staurois parvus, assembly GCF_062004578.1. Taxonomy (NCBI): domain Eukaryota; kingdom Metazoa; phylum Chordata; class Amphibia; order Anura; family Ranidae; genus Staurois; species Staurois parvus. The sequence continues at coordinate 538,822 of NW_028317965.1, read as the reverse complement.
GCCAAAGGTTGGAATAGCGGCCATGTTGCTATTCCTCATAGGAGAGGGTCCACTTCTTTTTTGCCCTTGGCTGAGCATCCCTTGCAGAGGCTTCAGTGCTGTTACCTGTACCCAGATGAGATGTGCTTACATGCTGTTTACCAGTAGATGTGTGGTGAGTGTACATCTGACAGAGGAGGTGGATTCCCTATTTGATCACTTCACAATATTCACCGTGATTGCCGCACTTATATCCTTATGGACAATTTATAGCTCTTACTCCACTGATATTTTATGGACTTTATATATTCTCACTTTTATGCTGCACTTTACTGTTTCACATTTATTGAATGATTTATTGAACATTTTTTTAATTTGATTTTTATATGTTGCATGTGACTGTTCCGCTGAAATTTTATTATTTTTTTTCACTATATGTCAGATTGACTTTGCACTTTATTTTCACTATAATATCATTCACTTATTTTAGTGCTGCACTTTGTGTATATTTATCCATAAGGAGTTGTTACCTATACCTTGATGCTAGCTGCTTTATAATTCCAGCGCTCGCCTACACTTGATATTTAAACAGGCATTTTCCACACTTGTACTTTTAGAGTCAGTAAAACAGTCCTTTGTGCTGTTTTTTTAGTTGTTTCTTTTATTAACAACTTGCATGGAGTCTAGGGGTATATGGGATGCCTAAGGAACTGTAGAACTCGAGGACAAACCTCTAAGCAACTATGTACAGAGTGGAATGGCAAAAATAACTGTCACTGTCCTGTTTTTGGTGTGCCCCCTCAGATCCCTGATGAATCCTCCTCTTCACCCAACTGTGCTGAGGGTATCCCTGAACAAGAGGGTCCCAAGAGCTTGCAGTTAAGCAGTCCCAGATGAAGACCAGTTGGGTATTGCATCTGACTGCCCTGTCCCCCTATCCGGCCCAGGGGGTGTAGGAGTGCTCACACTGTCCTGTCCGGTCAGTGTGATGAGTTGGCAGTTGCTTTCACTGATGTTGACTCCAGGGGCAGACTGACCATTTGGAAACTCGGGCACTGCCCGAGGGCCCGGGGTCAGTAGGGGGCCCCATGAGATGCCCCTGGTACCTTTTTCATAAGCTTTTTTGAGTTTGGGCAAGGACACAGGGGCCCCATGATCCCCTATTGCCTGGGGGCCCCATGAGCTGTCAGTCCGCCCCTGGTTGACTCTTTACCATGTGATCAGCGCTGCCAATGTCTGAGAAAAGGAAAGCTGATAACCGGCAATCCTGTGACAGGGATATTTACACTGATAGTCAGGGCACTGATCATCAGTGCCCTGATGATCAGTGCAGTCCCATCAGTGCAGCATATCATTACCCATCAGTGGAGAATATCAATGCAGTCCCACCAGTGCCAATCCCTGTCCATCAGTGCAGCATATTAGTGCTAATCAGTGCAGCTTATCAGTGTCCATCAGTGCCACCTATCAGTGCCCATCAATGCTGCCTCATCAGTGCCTCTTCATCAGTGCCCATAAGTCCCCATCGGTGCAGCTCATCAGTGCCCATCAGTGCAGCCTATTGGTGCCCGTCAGTGCCGTCTCATCAGTGGCTATCAGTGCTGCCTCATTAGTGCAGCTGCATCAGTACCCATCTGTGCAACCTATCAGTGCCCATCTGTGCAGTCTATCAGTGCCCATCAGTGCAGCCTATCGGTGCCCGTCAGTGCCGCCTCATCAGTGGCTATCAGTGCTGCCTCATTAGTGCAGCTGCGTCAGTACCCATCCGTGCAGCCTATCAGTGCTCATCAGTGCAGCCTATCAGTGCCCATCAGTGAAGAAGAAAATGTACTTATTCGCAAATTTTTATATCAAAAACTATAAACTATGATTTTTTTTTTCAAAATGTTCAGCCTTTTTTCATTTGTTTAGCAAAAAATAAAACCCCAGTGGTGATTAAATACCACCAACAGAAAGCTCTCTTTGCACAAATTGTCGTTTGGGTACAGTGTTGCATGGCCGCGCAATTGTCATTCAAAGTGCGACAGCACTGAAAGCTAAAACTTGGCCTGGGCAGGAAGGGGGTGAAAGTGCCCGGTATTGAAGCGGTTATGGGTGTCTCTCTTTATAAAAACAGAATGTTTTAGCATGCATTTAAATGCACACAGAAATGAGACGCCGACTCGTGTGAAGTGCAGAATTTTGCATTTACCTCGCCGCGTTTCCTCCACCAGCTCTATCACTAGTCGGTTAAGATGAAGCAAAGCTCTGGCACATGAAGCCTAGCCCGAGGACGTCTTCCTGCGTTGCTTTGTAACAGTGACACATTCTACTGATACTGGCAGCGCTTCACAAGACTCTTCCACTTGTCTTATCTAATACAGACAGGAATGAGGGGGAAGAAATTCCAGCAGCATTATCTGCAGGATCAGCTGGGGAAGGAGCACATTTCTGCTCCCATCATTTTCTCTTTCCAATTAAGCCTGGGTTCACATATATGCGGTGCGGTACATCGCATTTGATGCACACAGAAACCGCACCGCATTCCTGTGCAAATCACATGCAATTTGTGTGCGGTGCGATTGGAGCCATACATTTTGTATGGCTCTATTCGCACAGCACCCACACCAAAAAGGTGCAGGACCCTTTTTTGGGTCCGCACTAGAATCGGATCACATGGGTATTCCCACCTATGCGATCCGATTCTGCACATCGCACCGAGTTTTGCTGACCGCTTTCAGGGTGTTGTTATCTTAACATATACACCCGCAGCGGTTCGCATAAACGGGGCGCAATTCTGATGCGGTGCGGAATTTGCACAGAAAATGCTGCAAATTCCACACTATATATAAAAAGTGCAGCGCTTGATAATAAAACCAATGAGAATAAAGGCTAATTAAACTGCAAATATAAATATATATATATGAATGAGTTCAAAGTAGAAGAAGATAGTCCTGCAATTCCATATAAGGATATAGGTGCTCAGGTGACTTAGAGATCCTGGTATCTGTGTGGTAGTGGTAAAGCAATGCGCACTCACCGGATGCGCATAATAAATGCGCTTTTGTGTATATATAATCCAGATGTCATCTGATGGTGGGTGGTCCTCCCTCAGTTAGGTGTGAGGCTGGTGATCCTCTTCCACTAGGGGTCCCCCTATTAGCTCCTGGTGGGTAGTATCCCTCTGATTAGGCTGGATAACAGCAATTCGTCCTGGGAGTGTGTCTGTGAACTAAAGTACTCCCCCAGGGGATGACAAGGATACTCCCATAGTGTAGTAATTTTAAAAGAATTTTTATTGTGATGCATCAGGTAAAAAACAAATAAGAATAGTTGCAGACATTTATCTGTTTAAGAACTAACCGTCTGGTATAGTAAGATGGCCGCCAGAGCTCTGCATCAGTGTGAACCAGAGCTAAAATAAAATACATATATGATCTGTGAAGATGATGACTAACAGCGCATGCGCAGGTTTATATAATAAGGTGAGGAATAGTGTGCAAAGGGTTCCAATGCAACTAATCAGACCTTTTCAGACAAGACCGGGTTATGGTACCGGGATTGATTACCGTGCTGTACACATCATCAATGCCTCTAGTGCCGTCCTATTGAATAAGGACAATGCTGACATTTGTAAAGGAAATATATGTATATTGTAGCCTTCAAGTGGATGTACGCTCTTACAGGTGCCCAGTGCAGTGACTGGTCTCAGATGATTCACAGAGATAGATTTAGGCCTGGTTCACACTACATGCATTCCAGTTGCATTTTTTCTGCATTCAAAACGCACAGAAAGTAGGTTATATGGTTGTCAATGTCATAGTTCACATCTGTGCTTGCAGTTCCAGTGCGTTCCGGGTGTAGAAAAACAATTAGAACAGGCTGCATTTTTTCCGCACAGAGCTGTACTGGAATGCAGTAAAATGCATCAAAAATGCACCAGAATGCACCAAAACACACCAAAAACGCACCGGAACGCACATGTCCCATTTAAATTGGAGAAAAAGAAAGGGGAAAATTAACTGGAAATGCATAAAAAACGCACTGGAATGCATCAAAAATGCATCAAAAACGCACATGCAAAAACGCATTCAGAATGCATCTGGACTGCGTTTCTACAGTGTGAACCATCCCTAAAGGACAAGTAGGGCCAAAGCTCCTTTGACCATACTTCTATGGATTATGGGACTGCACATACAGTCAGGTCCATAAATATTGGGACATCGACACAATTCTAACATTTTTGGCTCTATACACCACCACAATGGATTTGAAATGAAACAAACAAGATGTGCTTTACCTGCAGACTGTCAGCTTTAATTTGAGGGTATTTACATCCAAATCAGGTGAACGGTGTAGGAATGACAACACTTTGCATATGTGCCTCCCACTTGACAAGGGACCAAAAGTAATGGGACAGAATAATAATCATAAATCAAACTTTCACTTTTTAATACTTGGTTGCAAATCCTTTGCAGTCAATTACAGCCTGAAGTCTGGAACGCATAGACATCACCAGACGCTGGGTTTCATCCCTGGTGATGCTCTGCCAGGCCTCTACTGCAACTGTCTTCAGTTCTTGCTTGTTCTTGGGGCATTTTCCCTTCCGTTTTGTCTTCAGCAAGTGAAATGCATGCTCAATCGGATTCAGGTCAGGTGACTGACTTGGCCATTGCATAACATTCCACTTCTTTCCCTTAAAAAACTCTTTGGTTGCTTTTGCAGTCTGCTTTGGGTCATTGTCCATCTGCACTGTGAAGCGGCGTCCAATGAGTTGTGAAGCATTTGGCTGAATATGAGCAGATAATATTCCCGAAACACTTCAGAATTCATCCTGCTGCTTTTGTCAGCAGTCACATCATCAATAAATACAAGAGAACCAGTTCCATTGGCAGCCATACATGCCCACGCCATGACACTACCACCACCATGCTTCACTGATGAGGTGGTATGCTTAGGATCATGAGCAGTTCCTTTCCTTCTCCATACTCTTCTCTTTCCATCACTCTGGTACAAGTTGATCTTGGTCTCATCTGTCTATAGGATGTTGTTCCAGAACTGTGAAGGCTTTTTTACATGTCGTTTGGCAAACTCTAATCTGGCCTTCCTGTTTTTGAGGCTCACCAATGGTTTCCATCTTGTGGTGAACCCTCTGTATTCACTCTGGTGAAGTCTTCTCTTGATTGTTGACTTTGACACATATACACCTACCTCCTGGAGAGTGTTCTTGATCTGGCCAACTGTTGTGAAGGGTGTTTTCTTCACCAGGGAAAGAATTCTTTGGTCATCCACCACAGTTGTTTTCCGTGGTCTTCCAGGTTTTTTGGTGTTGCTGAGCTCACCGGTGCGTTCCTTCTTTTTAAGAATGTTCCAAACAGTTGTTTTGGCCACGCCTAATGTTTTTGCTATCTCTCTGATGGGTTTGTTTTGTTTTTTCAGCCTAATGATGGCTTGCTTCACTGATAGTGACAGCTCTTTGGATCTCATCTTGAGAGTTGACAGCAACAGATTCCAAATGCAAATAGCACACTTGAAATGAACTCTGGACCTTTTATCTGCTCATTGTAATTGGGATAATGAGGGAATAACACACACCTGGCCAAGGAACAGCTGATAAGCCAATTGTCCCATAACTTTTGGTCCCTTAAAAAGTGAGAAGCACATATGCAAACTGTTGTAATTCCTACACCGTTCACCTAATTTGGATGTAAATACCCTCAAATTAAAGCTGACAGTCTGCAGTTAAAGCACATCTTGTTTGTTTCATTTCAAATCCATTGTGGTGGTGTATAAAGCCAAAAATGTTAGAATTGTGTTGATGTCCCAATATTTATGGACCTGACTGTAGTTCTGCATTTCTGTGATCTGTCTTCAGCCAACAACAGGTAATGCCCCTTCGACTGATGTCATTCAGCTAGTCCAGACTCTGGTGAGATGCCAGCTTTAGGGTCGCAATCCACCCAGATGCCTGGACCAGTGCTGGCTCAGCCTCTCAGTGCCTCCCGCCCTCTGCACAGCCTGGAGCTCCAGTATTGTTTTTACTAAAAATTTATATCCTAGACCTTTGCTCTAATATAAAATATAAATTGGAACTGCCACCATTTTATTCTCTAGGGTGTCTGCTTTAGAAAATATATAGTGTTTTATGCCCTATGTAATCTTCAGAGCTTTTATATATGTGTGCAAAAACCGCAAAAACATCCCTGGCAGTGAAAGGGTTACGCAAAAAAAGATATATTTCTATCTACCTGTCTGTCTGTCTATGTGTATATACTGTATGTCTGTCTACCTTTAAGTACAATCCCTTCATTTACAAATTATCTATCTATTCCAATCTATCTATCTATCTATCTATCTATCTATCTATCTATTCCAATCTATCTATCTATCTATCTATCTATCTATCTATTATCTATCTATCTATTCCAATCAATTATTCTATCTATCTATCTATCTATCTATCTATCTATCTATCTATCTATCTATCTATCTATCTCCTAGATTGTAAGCTCCAAGGATCAGGGTCCTCCTATCCCTCTTGTATTGAACTGTATTGTTGCTGTATTGTCTCCCGTTATATTGTAAAGTGCTGAGCAAACTGTTGGCGCTATATAAATCCTGTATAATAATAATAATTATTATTATCATTATCTATCTATCTATCTATCTATCTATCTATCTATCTATCTGTCTAGGGCTTTTTCCTCAGAGAATAGGTGCAGGAACTGCCCCTTCTGAGTCACTTCTTAACTCCACCCCCTCCAACCTCAAACAGTAGACCCTTTCTTCAGCAGTAGATCTCTTAGAGCAACAATTGACCCCCCCCCCCAGCAACAACAGACCGCCAAACAAAAAGTGATCCTCTCTAGTGACAATAGATCTCCCAGCAGCCATCAATAATAGACCCCTCCTTTGGGAGTAGATCCCTTCCAGCAACAATTGACCTCTCTAGCAACAATAGACCCCAGCAGAAACAACAGATCCCCCAGCAGCTAGCATCAATACACTCTCTAACAGCCAGCAACAATTTCCCCCTCCATCAGCAGTAGATCGCTTATCGCTTCCAGTAACAACTGACCCCCCAGAAACAATAGACCTTCTATCTATCTATCTATCTATCTATCTATCTATCTATCTATCGAGGGCTTTTTTCTCAGAGAATAGGTGCAGAAACTGCCCCTTCTGAGTCACTTCTTAACTCCACCCCCTCCACCCTCAAAACAGTAGACCCTTTCTTCAGCAATAGATCGCTTCCAGTAACAATTGACCCCCCAGCAACAATAGAACTTCTATCTATCTATCTATCTATCTATCTATCTATCTATCTATCTATCTATCTGTCTGTGTATCTGTCTGTCTGTCTGTCTGTCTGTCTATCTATCCATCTAATTTTCTACAATCCCTTTATATACAAAAACATTAATTTCGTACTCTTCCCTTCAGTCGCACTCTGCGACCTTTTCAAATGACTTTTGGTTGGCGCTAAGACCCTCTAGTTGTTCTCGTTTATCTGTTTTGGTTGTTAGGAGCATCTACTGAAGTAGAGGTAATAATTAACTTGTGTTAATGTAAAGGGAGGAGAAGGGAACTGTACAACTGAGCGAGCCGAACAACAAGGTCAAATGCTGACTGGAAAACCGTAAAATCTCCGGGGATGTCTGAGCGGGGGAAGAAGCAGAAAATGTATAATTGAGAGTTATAGAGTACTGCAGGGAAAATACTTTGCTTTATGCTCCCAAAGAGGACTCTGCTTTAATGAAAAATATATAATGTTTTATCTGCTGTTCAAATTACATACAGGAGGGCAAGATTAGAATCTTGCATGCCCCTGACAGTGGAATACATATGGGGGGTTTTTCCCAGTGAGAAAAGGTTTGTACATTTTTTCCTAAGATATGAATGTTTTTGACAAATACACCTTTCATATATTGTTTAGGCCCCTTTCACACAGGCGTTCTGTATGTCCGCTTTTCATCTCTCCATTTATGGAAGAAAAATAGACACCCATGTATTTCTATGGACTAGTGGATGTAAACGGATGATTGTCTGCTTACATTTGTTAATGTTTGTACCTGTTAACATCCATTTTTTTTTAACAGAAGAAAACCCTATTTTTCTTCTGTAAAAAAAAACGGAATGAACGAAAAAAGGATGTAAGTGGATGTAAACAGATGAAAAACAGATGTAAATGGATGACAGCAGACTAAAACTGATGTAAACAGATGAAAAACTGAAGTAAACAGATGTAAAACGGATGAAAACTGGATGAAAAAACTAATGTAAACTGATGAAAAACAGATGTAAACTGGTGAAAAACGGATGTAAACTGATGAAAAACGGATATAAACTGGTGAAAAACTGATGTAAACTGATGAAAAATGGATGTAAACTGATGTAAGCTGATGAAAAACGGATGTAAACTGATGAAAAACAGATGTAAACTGGTGAAAAACTGATGTAAACTGATGAAAAACGGATGTAAACTGGTGAAAAAGTGATGTAAACTGATGAAAAACAGATGTAAACTGGTGAAAAACGGATGTAAACTGATGAAAAACAGATGTAAACTGGTGAAAAACTGATGTAAACTGATGAAAAACGGATGTAAACTGATAAAAAACTGATGTAAACTGATGAAAAACAGATGTAAACTGATGTAAACTGATGAAAACCGGATGTAAACTGATGAAAAACAGATGTAAACTGGTGAAAAACTGATGTAAACTGATGAAAAACGGATGAAAACTGATGTAAACTGATGAAAAACAGATGTAAACTGATTTAAACTGATGAAAACCAGATTTAAACTGATGAAAAACAGATGTAAACTGGTGAAAAACTGAAGTAAACTGATGAAAAACGGATGTAAACTGATGAAAAACAGATGTAAACTGGTGAAAAACTGATGTAAACTGATGAAAAACAGATGTAAACTGGTGAAAAACTGATGTAAACTGATGAAAACCAGATGTAAACTGATGAAAAACGGATGTAAACTGATGTAAGCTGGTGAAAAACTGATGTAAACTGGTGAAAAACTGATGTAAACTGATGAAAACCAGATGTAAACTGATGAAAAACGGATGTAAACTGATGTAAGCTGATGAAAAACGGATGTAAACTGATGAAAAACAGATGTAAACTGGTGAAAACTGAAGTAAACTGATGAAAAACAGATGTAAACTGATGAAAAACGGATGTAAACTGGTGAAAAACTGATGTAAACTGATGAAAAACGAATGTAAACTGATGAAAAACGAATGTAAACTGGTGAAAAACGTATGTAAACTGATGAAAAACAGATGTAAACTGGTGAAAAACTGATGTAAACTGATGAAAAACGGATATAAACTGGTGAAAAACTGATGTAAACTGATGAAAAATGGATGTAAACTGATGTAAGCTGATGAAAAACGGATGTAAACTGATGAAAAACAGATGTAAACTGGTGAAAAACTGATGTAAACTGATGAAAAACGGATGTAAACTGGTGAAAAAGTGATGTAAACTGATGAAAAACAGATGTAAACTGGTGAAAAACGGATGTAAACTGATGAAAAACAGATGTAAACTGGTGAAAAACTGATGTAAACTGATGAAAAACGGATGTAAACTGATAAAAAACTGATGTAAACTGATGAAAAACAGATGTAAACTGATGTAAACTGATGAAAACCGGATGTAAACTGATGAAAAACAGATGTAAACTGGTGAAAAACTGATGTAAACTGATGAAAAACGGATGAAAACTGATGTAAACTGATGAAAAACAGATGTAAACTGATTTAAACTGATGAAAACCAGATTTAAACTGATGAAAAACAGATGTAAACTGGTGAAAAACTGATGTAAACTGATGAAAAACGGATGTAAACTGATGAAAAACAGATGTAAACTGGTGAAAAACTGATGTAAACTGATGAAAAACAGATGTAAACTGGTGAAAAACTGATGTAAACTGATGAAAACCAGATGTAAACTGATGAAAAACGGATGTAAACTGATGTAAGCTGGTGAAAAACTGATGTAAACTGGTGAAAAACTGATGTAAACTGATGAAAACCAGATGTAAACTGATGAAAAACGGATGTAAACTGATGTAAGCTGATGAAAAACGGATGTAAACTGATGAAAAACAGATGTAAACTGGTGAAAACTGAAGTAAACTGATGAAAAACAGATGTAAACTGATGAAAAACGGATGTAAACTGGTGAAAAACTGATGTAAACTGATGAAAAACGAATGTAAACTGATGAAAAACGAATGTAAACTGGTGAAAAACGTATGTAAACTGATGAAAAACAGATGTAAACTGGTGAAAAACTGATGTAAACTGATAAAAAACGGATGTAAACTGATGAAAAACGGATGTAAACTGATGAAAAACTGATGTAAACTGATGAAAAACAGATGTAAACTGATGAAAAACGGATGTAAACTGATGAAAAACAGATGTAAACTGGTGAAAAACTGATGTAAACTGATGAAAAACGGATGTAAACTGATGAAAAACTGATGTAAACTGATGAAAAACTGATGTAAACTGATGTAAACTGATGAAAACCAGATGTAAACTGATGAAAAACAGATGTAAACTGATGAAAAACAGATATAAACTGGTGAAAAACTGATGTAAACTGATGAAAAACGGATGTAAACTGATGAAAAACAGATGTAAACTGGTGAAAAACTGATGTAAACTGATGAAAAACAGATGTAAACTGGTGAAAAACTGATGTAAACTGGTGAAAAACTGATGTAAACTGATGAAAACCAGATGTAAACTGATGAAAAACGGATGTAAACTGATGAAAAACGGATGTAAACTGATGTAAGCTGGTGAAAAACTGATGTAAACTGGTGAAAAACGTATGTAAACTGATGAAAACCAGATGTAAACTGATAAAAACGGATGTAAACTGATGAAAAACGGATGTAAACTGATGTAAGCTGATGAAAAACGGATGTAAACTGATGAAAAACAGATGTAAACTAGTGAAAACTGAAGTAAACTGATGAAAAACAGATGTAAACTGATGAAAAACGGATGTAAACTGGTGAAAAACTGATGTAAACTTATGAAAAACGAATGTAAACTGATGAAAAACGAATGTAAACTGGTGAAAAACGGATGTAAACTGATGAAAAACGGATGTAAACTGATGAAAAACTGATGTAAACTGATGAAAAACAGATGTAAACTGATGTAAACTGATGAAAACCTGATGTAAACTGATGAAAAACTGATGTAAACTGATGAAAAACAGATGTAAACTGGTGAAAAAGTGATGTAAACTGATGAAAAACGGATGTAAACTGGTGAAAAACTGATGTAAACTGGTGAAAACCAGATGTAAACTGATGAAAAACGGATGTAAACTGATGAAAAACAGATGTAAACTGATGAAAAACGGATTTAAACTGATGAAAAACAGATGTAAACTGATGTAAGCTGGTGAAAAACTGATGTAAACTGGTGAAAAACTGATGTAAACTGATGAAAACCAGATGTAAACTGATGAAAAACGGATGTAAACTGATGAAAAACAGATGTAAACTGATGTAAGCTGATGAAAAACGGATGTAAAATGATGAAAAACAGATGTAAACTAGTGAAAAAATGGATGTAAACTGGTGAAAAACTGATGTAAACTTATGAAAAACGAATGTAAACTGATGAAAAACGAATGTAAACTGGTGAAAAACTGATGTAAACTGATGAAAAACAGATGTAAACTGGTGAAAAACTGATGTAAACTGATGAAAAACGGATGTAAACTGATGAAAAACAGATGTAAACTGGTGAAAAAGTGATGTAAACTGATGAAAAACGGATGTAAACTGGTGAAAAACTGATGTAAACTGGTGAAAACCAGATGTAAACTGATGAAAAACGGATGTAAACTGATGAAAAACAGATGTAAACTGATGAAAAATGGATTTAAACTGATGAAAAACAGATGTAAACTGATGTAAGCTGGTGAAAAACTGATGTAAACTGGTGAAAAACTGATGTAAACTGATGAAAACCAGATGTAAACTGATGAAAAACGGATGTAAACTGATGAAAAACAGATGTAAACTGATGTAAGCTGATGAAAAACGGATGTAAAATGATGAAAAACAGATGTAAACTAGTGAAAAAATGGATGTAAACTGGTGAAAAACTGATGTAAACTTATGAAAAACGAATGTAAACTGATGAAAAACGAATGTAAACTGGTGAAAAACTGATGTAAACTGATGAAAAACAGATGTAAACTGGTGAAAAACTGATGTAAACTGATGAAAAACGGATGTAAACTGATGAAAAACGGATGTAAACTGATGAAAAACTGATGTAAACTGATGAAAAACAGATGTAAACTGATGTAAACTGATGAAAACCTGATGTAAACTGATGAAAAACTGATGTAAACTGATGAAAAACAGATGTAAACTGGTGAAAAACTGATGTAAACTGATGAAAACCAGATGTAAACTGATGAAAAACGGATGTAAACTGATGAAAAACGGATGTAAACTGATGTAAGCTGATGAAAAACGGATGTAAACTGATGAAAAACAGATGTAAACTAGTGAAAACTGAAGTAAACTGATGAAAAACAGATGTAAACTGATGAAAAACGGATGTAAACTGGTGAAAAACTGATGTAAACTTATGAAAAACGAATGTAAACTGATGAAAAACGAATGTAAACTGGTGAAAAACGGATGTAAACTGATGAAAAACAGATGTAAACTGGTGAAAAACTGATGTAAACTGATGAAAAACGGATGTAAACTGATGAAAAACGGATGTAAACTGATGAAAAACTGATGTAAACTGATGAAAAACAGATGTAAACTGATGTAAACTGATGAAAACCTGATGTAAACTGATGAAAAACTGATGTAAACTGATGAAAAACAGATGTAAACTGGTGAAAACGTGATGTAAACTGATGAAAAACGGATGTAAACTGGTGAAAAACTGATGTAAACTGGTGAAAAACTGATGAAAACCAGATGTAAACTGATGAAAAACGGATGTAAACTGATGAAAAACAGATGTAAACTGGTGAAAAACTGATGTAAACTGATGAAAAACGGATGTAAACTGATGAAAAACGGATGTAAACTGATGAAAAACTGATGTAAACTGATGAAAAACTGATGTAAACTGATGTAAACTGATGAAAACCTGATGTAAACTGATGAAAAACTGATGTAAACTGATGAAAAACAGATGTAAACTGGTGAAAAAGTGATGTAAACTGATGAAAAACGGATGTAAACTGGTGAAAAACTGATGTAAACTGGTGAAAAACTGATGAAAACCAGATGTAAACTGATGAAAAACGGATGTAAACTGATCCGCTTTGTCTTTGAAAAAACCTGACTGAACTGATGAAAAAAATGAAATGCCCGTGTTAAAGGACCCTTAACCATTTCAATACCATGTGATTTTACACCTTCCTGCCCAGGCCATTTTTCAGGTTTCAGCGCTCTCACACTTTGAATGACAATTGCGCGGTCATACAACACTGTACCCAAACTAAAATTTGATCATTTTCTTCACACAACTAGAGCTTTCTTTTGGTGGTATTTAATCACCGCTGGGGTTTTTATTTTTTGCTAAATTAACAAAAAAAGACCAACATTTTTGAAAAAAAAACACATTTTTCTTTGTTTCTGTTATAAAAGTTTACAAATAAATCATTGTTCTTCATAAATTTAGGCCGAGATGTATTCTGCTACATGTCTTTGGTGAAAATAACCCAAATTAGGATGTATTTTTTAGTTTGTAGGAAAGTTATAGAGTTCACAAACTATGGTATAGATCTGAATATTGATCAATCCTGAAGTACTGACAGCCAATCTAATTTCTTGAGGTCCAAGAATGTCAGAACAGTACAGATATCCCCCAAATGACCCCTTTTTGCAGAGTAGACAGTCCGACGTACTTCATAAGAGGCATGGCGAGTTTTTTGAAGTTGTATTTTTTTGTCATAATTTTTCGGAAAATGAAAAAATTAAAAAAATTATTTTCACTATTTTTTTTTTTACATACTGTCACCAGTGCAGTACAGCGTCATCATATAACTGGCATGGCGGTGAACAGGGACACTCTGACTGGTGACAGTATGAAAAAAAATATATATATATATATATTTTTTTTATTATATTTAATTATTTATTACATTTTTTTAAAGATTTTTTTTCATATTTTACTATGACCAAAGTAGTACAATGTTACCATAGTAACATTGTACTACTTTGGGGGAGTGATCAGTATTTTTTTTTTTTATACACAGTTTGCTTATAGCAAAGAATTACTTTGCTATAAGCAAGCATTTAGCTGAATGAAATCGATTCATTCAGCTTTTTTTTTTTTTTTTTTTTTTTGTGCTTAGCTGTGATTTGGTCACAGCTAATCACATGACATGTGCATGTGACCTGCTGTGACCATTCACAGCTAGGCACTAGTATACAATGGATGGCATCATGAATGAAGCCATCCATTGTATACAACTATCATGTGACCTGCTGTGATTGGTCACAGCAGGTCACATGGTACCAGCTACGGGAGCCGGTACTCGGATCTGTCATCGGCCGTGTCCGAGGTGCACGGCCCGTGACAGATCCCGCTGCTGCGCCGCTCTGCTGTGCCGCAAACTGCGCATGTGTGGGAGCACGCCAAATGGCGTGCACCCGGAATACAGGAGCGCATTTCAAGCCGCCAAACGGCCATTGGCCGGGCGGCTAATGGTTAAAGTATATGTGAATCCTCACCTTGTAAAACAAACTACTGAGTTTAAAATAGAAATAAAAAGCAAAACATTTGTGTATATAAATATAAAAAATATATAAAGTTAGAAAGATATAAAAAAAAAACAAACATTATAAATACATTTGATCAAGTGATCACATTGCCTCTGTTCTCAGCTGCATAGAGAGGAGTAACAGCAGCACACGAATCTTCTCAGTGAATGGCTGTGCGCAGGAGGGGGTGTGTTGGTGTGTCAGCACAAGACTGATTAGAGAACAGGCTGAGTTCCCAGCACAGCTAGAGAACTGACCATGCTGTGCTCTCATGCATAGTGTGATTAATTTTTAATAGGAATGCAGAGGGACTGGCAGGAACACCGGGGATTTCATTCAGAGGAAGCAATACAAAGAGAACAGGATGCTTTTTCATAAAAGCACATGGTAGAGCAGGCACAGGGGCGGACTGACCATTTGGAAACTCGGGCACTGCCCGAGGGCCCGGGGTCAGTAGGGGGCCCCATGAGATGCCCCAGGTACCTTTTTCATAGGCTTTTTTGAGTTTGGGCAAGGACACAGGGGCCCCATGATCCCCTATTGCCCAGGGGCCCCATGAGATGTCAGTCCACCACTGAGCAGGCACATATCAGGAATATGAAATGCTGGGTTGACATATTCTTTAATGACGTTACTCTTTATCATGATATGTAGTTAAAGATATGTTGCCTCCTGAACATCTGTTTTGACCGCTGATAACCCACCGCAAGCACATGCTTTACTTATGATTGTAGCACGGTTCCTGGAATTGGTAGCACCTGGCAGTGGTTCCATCTACCAAAAGCCAACATGTTGTATACATTTTTCTGTGCCAGTGGCAATGGGTACTAACATGGCTAATACCCATGTTCATTTGTGGCTGTGTGGTTGTGGAGCGGGGGGGGCATGAGTAAAAATGCAGATCAATGGCCTGTTTATACTGGCTGTGTATACAAGGCCTAAGGCTCTTTGAGTCTCCTGGACGTGCAACAAAATAGAATTTCAGAAATGTGCTGCAAATGTGCATCATGCTTGCTGTGCCATTATTCATTAGTGGCAACCCAAACGTGGCTAGCAGAAAAATGCTAACCATGGCAAACGCACTACAAATGTGCGAAAATGCACATTGAAAAAATGCGTGGCACAACGGTACATGCCCAAAAAGGTTCTGGAGCTTCTTTGGCACATTTTTCGTGCATAGGGCAACCAATTCAAGTGACTGGGCTGCCCTATATGCGATGTGCAGAAACGCTCAAAAAATGCACGAGTTCCCACGCTGAGAAGGTGTGAATGCAACCTTAAACCAGGACCACATTGATTATTTTCAAACTTGGAGACTAAACAAATTCTCTTTGTGCAAGTATCGATTTTGCTTTGTGCCACTCTAGGAGTTTGTTGGGCAATTGTTAGGAAATTCATCTCATGAGATTAATCTATTTCTCAATGGGAAAAATCATCCAGTTATCTAATAGATTAGCATTTAATGATTGATTAATATCCTAATCTCACTGAAGTTTATGAGGGAGAAGAGATGAATCACTATAAAATTAAATAGAGATATTATGTAGCAAAACTGAGCAATGAGGGCTACGCAGGCAATTTTTTTGTATCTTAGTCATAGTTCAATAAGTACAATAAAATCCGCAGGTAGCTTGTTTTGTTGATTTTACGTCAACAGTCACTCAAAGGCAGCTGGTCGTCTAAGAGATAGTTACTGGTTCCTAGAGCTATGGTTGAAATAGAGTCATGAAAAAGTAGCAAAAAAATCTAAAAAAATGAATCTGAATCTAAAGGTAGTGGCACTTACTGGACTGGTGAGAAGAAGCGGGCAGATGGGAAGGAGTAAGTAAGGAAGATCCAGTTGGAGTAAACAAAATCCAGCTGGAGATCTGAAGTCATTGTGTGAGCATCCCTCCCTCCTGCCCTATTTATCAACTCTGGATGGTCTGCCTTTCGGTCATAGAAGAAGGTGGCGGTTTGGAGTCTATGAAGGTGGTTTAAGCCTGGTATTTTTTGGAAATACAGTGGGGATCCACCTTTGGTATGGTGTCCCCTAGCTGGTCCAGTCAACACATAGTGACCAGGTAGTTGTAGACCAGTACGTGTGTGAGGTCAGTTGAGATAGTCCCCAAGGTAGTGTTTTGCGGCTATGACATATCATAGTTAACTGGTGCCACGGACACAAGATTTTTGGTAGAGTTATATGATGCCTTCAAAGACCTGAACCCTGATTAGCTTTGTAATTTTATAATTTGTTATTTAAGTTTTTTATATTATTTATAATAAAATGCTGCTATGGCCATTTAACTTCACTTTAGAGTAGTGTGGGGTTTTTTTTGTGGGCTAGTTAGAGTTGAAATGATGGTCAGATGGGAGTTGATAGGTGGGTGACCTCTGATCTACCCTGGTCATGCATGCTTGTCCCAAGTCAAGGATTCTTTAGCTTTCTGGTGCCCAACATTTTGCCTGAGGGCAGGATGCGGTCTCTTTGGTATATGGTGTGTGACCTTTGGATCTGAGTAGTTTGTATTGGGAATATTGATTAAGGTAATACCACTGATCTCTACCAGACTCGTGTAACATGTTCCACGTTTCGCATTGCCTTCTGTAGCATTTACACAATAAAATTGTGATCTGGTCCCCAGTGATGAAAAAACCCACAAATTTGTGCAATTTCTACTCCAATACTCACTAAATACCCTAAATAGAAAATCAAACCTTTCACCCTTGAAAGTATGTATAAATTATTATATAAACTTTTCCAAGTGCTCTCAATACCCACCCAAAATACAATAAATAAATAAAATAAATATATAAATCCATAAATGTCCCACAACTTAATAGATGTCCCAAAATATTTTCATATTCCAAAAATATCTGTGTGAATATTCCAAATTGGTTTGTAGATAATCCGGTGTAGACTTTACAAAATCTTCGTGAACCTCAAAACAAAAAAACTTAAAATAGTGTATTACCCTTTGACTTATAAATAATAGAGTGAATCATGTGTATCATGCGAAATCCATAACGTGCACACTACACACGTGAGAAAAAAAAATTAAAATATATAAATATATATATAATAAATAAATAAATGTAATTAATATATAAAAATAATTAAATAATTTACAAAAATAATTTATATTTCTAGTAGTGAAGATAACTAATCCCCAAAAACAAATAATACTACACGTGATAACCTCCATGTACTGAAGGCTAATAGTGAACACTGCAAACAAAGTGACAAATCAAGTGTTATCCTCCACTGGTGAAAGATGGATAATTACCCTTCTGAGCAATAGGCTAAACATAGGATAGTGGCAATCTCCAATGTTCCTATTTCTCCTCTTGTTTTACTCTTCCATATCCTCTTAGAGCAAAAAAGGAGAGATTCAGCGGTATGTAGTATATACAAACCACTTTAATACGATTTCTTACATTAACCTCCTTGGCGGTATGATTATTTCCGATTTTTTGTGCTGAAAGCGGTACCATTTTTTTGCATGGAAATATGTAGTTTTTTATTGTAGGCTGTAATTTTTAGGAATAACTCACTGAAATCTGTCCGAACAAGAGTCTAGTGAACATCCCGGATATGATAAAATTTGAAACACGAAATCATAAATTATAATTTAATAAATAATCCTAAAAAATAATAATATAATAATAATACATTTAATTCAATAATATAATCAAACCAAAAACACTGAAATTAGAAATACAGAGGCAAATTCGCACATCACTGAGCAAAGTCGCAAAATCGTTTTCAGTGTCTAATGACGAATTTCCCCACGAATCATTATCACTCAATTCTGCAAGTGGTTCTGATTTACTATCGCTGTTCTCTAGCCGGTCTAAAACCGCTTTTGACCTAAAGGGACGCTTTTTGGACGCCATGGACTTTTCTAAGTTTCCAGGCAGAAAGAACAGTCAAAATGCAGGCAGGGCGCAGGGCAAAGCAGTAGGGACAAAATGTATGTGAAATGCATCGAAACAGCAATGTTTTACTATGTAATAATAATTTTTTTAAAAATGACATTTTTTAAAAATTTCAAATTTGCCGCCTGTTCCGGCGCCCGTACGTCCTGACGTCACAGGGACCGGACCACGGAAGCCGGATGCCGGCATCGGCTGGAGGAGATGGCCGGGGACGCTGCAGGGGACACATCGTGGGAGGGAAGGACAAGGTAAGTGCTGCAGGGACTCCCTGAGCAACGCCGCATGGTAAGCCCGAGTGTAGCTCGGGGTTACCGCTCTTGGTACTGAAATTTTACCCCGAGCTACACTCGGGAATACCGCTAAGGAGGTTAAAATTGATGACATTCAGCTTCCAATCCTCAAACAGTGAAAAAAAAACCCAGCATGTTCCCACTTTCAAAATGGCCGCAATTGCACTTCCGGTTTGCGTGTGTGCGTCAGACGTCACGTGTCCCGACGTGTTTCGTCACTTCCTGGACTTTTTCTCAAGGGATCATTTGGTCCCCAATGATGTCATGCCTCCATCTCCTATTAGTATACACAAAAAACTCGAACATTATTCATGGGACTTTGGATGAGGCATAACATTACGTAAAAAATGTATTAAACAATGGATGAAAATCATGCACATAAATAATAGAATATGTAAGAAGGCAAGCTGATTTGTTATCACTGCCATGTATTGGCATACAATCTACATCATTTTCATATAATACATGTATAAATTCCACTCTTCCAAATTTTTTACAAAACATAACGATGGGTGCATCCTTTAGCTTGACGCCTTTCACGAAAATAGCTTCACTTCCTCAAGAGTCGATGCCCAATGTAAAATCTGTAAGCCAAGAAACGAAAGTACAATACTTACAGATCACCTTAATAAACAATCTAAAGATTAGATAATCTTAGATTGTTTATTAAGCTGATTTGTAAGTATTGTTCTATCAATAGACATCTACACTCACCGGCCACTTTATTAGGTACTCCTGTTCATTTGCTTGGTAACAGAAATTGTTATTCAGCCAATCACATGGCAGCAACTCAATGCATTTAGGCATGTCGACATGGTGAAGATGACTTGCTGAAGGTCAAACTGAGCATCAGAATGGGGAAGAAAGGGGATTTAAGTAACTTTGAATGTGGCATGGTTGTTGGTGCCAGACGGGCTGCTCTGAGTATTTCAAAATATACTGTGATTTTCACACACAACCATCTCTAGGATTTGCAGAGAATGGTCCGAAATGAGAAAATATCCAGTGAGCAGCAAATGTGTGGACAAAAATGTCTTGTTGATGTCAGAGCTCAGAGTAGAATGGGCAGACTCAGGGGTGGACTGACAACTCATGGGGCCCCTGGGCAATAGGGGATCATGGGGCCCCTGTGTCCTCGCCCACACCCAAAAAAGCCTATGAAAAAGCCAATGAAAAGCTACCGGGGCATCTCATGGGGCCCCCTACTGACCCCAGGCCCTTGTGCAGTGCCCGAGTGCTCAAATGGTCAGTCTGCCCCTGGGCAGACTGGTTGTTGTGACATTCAGATGGTAGGGCCAGAATTTAGTGTAAACAGTATGAAAGCATGGATCCATCCTGCCTTGTATCAATGGTTCAGGCTGGTGGTGGCGGTGTAATGGTGTGGGGGAGATTTTCTTGGCACTAGCAAGTTGTACCTAATAAAGTGGATGGTGAGTGTCTATGCATAAACATTGCACCTGTTTTTACCCTCCCCCTGCTCTGAGGGAGTTTTGGAATATATGCTATGAAATTCTTGGCTTACAGATTTTACATTGGGTATCTGCTCCTGAAGAAGTGAAGCTTTTTTTCTCGAAACGCGTTGAGATAAAGGATGCAACCATTGAGCTAACGGATGTAACCATCATTATGTTTTGTCAAAAATGTGGAAGCGTGGAATTTATACATGTATTATCATATAAAAATGATGTAGATTGTATATTAATACACGGCAGTGATAACAAATTAGCTTACCTTTGAAAATTTTTATTATTTATGTGTAAGATTTTCAACCATTGTTTAACATATTGGCGCCGACAGTATGCAAATATGTGGCCTCTCAGCGGCTGGGCATTGATGCCAAGCGGCCGCATATTTGCATACAAAAAGTAAATAAACTTGTGCTGAGAGCGCGCACCCTGCGTGTTCCCTGCACATTTAGCGGTGCCTCACGGAAGGGTCCCGATCACTACTTGCGATCAGAACCTATCCGATTATAGGACTGCTGTGACAGCAAATCATGGCGGTCACATGACCCTAAACCCTGTCCACCTCCTGGCGTCACAAACCCCTTAAAGGGCCGAGAGGCGCTGGTGCCAAGGGGTTAATTTTTTTACCTAATGTTGTGCCTCATTCAACGTCCCATGAATAACGTTCTTGTTTCTTCTTTAGCAGCCAAAAATGTATCCTGTCCACACTCTGCAACCCTCATTTCCTCTATTAGGTCTGCAGTTTATGATAGTCTTGGCCTCAGAGACTCCGCCCTCTCCTGGCTCTCTTCCTATCTATCACAGCGCTCCTTAAGTGTTACCTATAACACTGCCACCTCCTCTTCACTCTCCCTCTCTGTTGGGGTCCCTCAAGGTTCTGTCCTCGGGCCCCTTCTCTTCTCCATCTACACCTCCTCCCTTGGCCAATTGATAAACTCTCACGGCTTCAACTACCATCTCTATGCCAACGACACTCAAATCTATCTCTCTACCCCTCACCTCACCCCTTCAGTCTTCGCCCGTATCACAAGCCTACTGAGCGACATATCGGATTGGATGTCACTCCACTTCCTCAAACTAAATCTTTCCAAAACTGAGCTCCTAGTTTTACCCCAGCCCGTGCCCCCCCCCCCCCGATTTCTCCATCAAGACCAACAACACCACCATCAGTCCCACCCCTCAAGCCAGAGTACTAGGTGTTATACTTGACTCTAATCTGTCCTTCCAGCCCCAGGTCCAATCGCTGACAAACTCATGCAGACTTCACCTCCGCAACATCTCCAAAATACGTTAGTTCCTAACCCCGGAAACCACTAAGCAACTCATTCACTCCCTTATTATTTCACGCCTTGACTACTGTAACTCCCTTCTCATCGGCTTACCTCACCGCAGGCTATCCCCGCTTCAGTCTATCTTGAATGCTGCGGCCAGACTAATCCACCTTACAAACCGCTCCGTATCCACCACCCCCCTCTGCCAATCCCTCCACTGGCTTCCGATTGCCCAACGGATAAAATTCAAAATGCCAACATTGACGTATATAGCTGTTCATAATACTGCCCCAAACTACATCACCGATCTGCTGTCCAAATATGACCCAAAATGTACTCTCCACTCCTCACAAGACCTCCTACTCTCTAGTTCCCTGGTCTCCTCCTCCCCCCATGCCCGTCTCCAGGACTTCTCCAGGGCTTCCCCCATCCTCTGAAACTCCCTACCCCAATCCATCAGACTATCATCTACTCTCCTCACCTTTAGGCGCACCCTGAAAACCTATCTCTTCAGGGAAGCCTACCCCGCCCTCAGCTAATTACTGAATCCCTCCACTCTTCCTACCACTCCATTCCCCACAGCTATTTCCTCCTGTACCACTATCCCCTCCCTCCTAGATTGTAAGCTCCAAGGAGCAGGGCCCTCGAACCCCTCTGTATTGAATCGTATTGTTATTGTACTGTCTTGTGTACTGTCTCCCATTATAATGTACAGCGCTGAGCAAACTATTGGCGCTATATAAATCCTGTATAATAATAATAATAGTCCTCTCAAGCATTATGTGCTGCCCTTTGGTGTTGTCTTTGGTGTTGTCTGAGGCCACATTTGAGGCCCCTTTTAGCTCATAGATTGACAACCACTGCTTTAGCTGGTAAAGGCAAGATTGGGATGACAGTCCCCAATCCTGCTCCTTTAAAGATCAAGTCATTAGCGGCAGCAGCCATATCTTCTATATAGCTGTCACATTTGAGATGCTTTGGATGCTTCCCATTATCGCTGCCTTCTGTACTCGTGTATTTCTTAGTGTGCTCAGCAAGTGGAGATGAAAGCTGAGAATGCAGCAACAGCAATGTTATAGACCAAACGAGAATTGAGAGGCTCTTCTCTTTAACAAGGCTCTCCGTATTCATGAGGATATTCTTGGAATCACAATAACAACTAGCAGGAATTACTAGAAGCCATGTACCCAGAGCAGCCGTTAGTGTGATAGCACCATTCTACTAAATCAATTTCCAGTCCTTGATAGATTTTAGCTCAGCATATATAAGCTATACATTACTAAAGCACACTAAAGGGAAGCGCTTTGTACAACTCTGGAGATACACTGGAGATAATCACTGGACTGCATTCATTTCATGATAGTTTGATGAAGAGGAAATATTTTATAGTTGTAATGCCATTCCCCAGCAGCATATACTCTTTTCAGCACTAAGGGCTGAAGGGAACACCCTGTTAAGTATGGAGAAGCATGTGATCCAGACCATGTGATAGCACTGGTCCAATCAAAGTGACAGCACTGGGCCAATCAGTGTTCTCACAAGGGAGTACATGGTCCTGTGTGAGTTAGTCAATTGTAAGACTTTCCTTTCATTTCATTTGGGAAAAAAACTGAATGATTTCTACTTTTTGTTATAAAACATATCCAATAAAATCAAATTTTTTCATAAATTTAGGGCAAAATATATTCTGCGACTTGTCTCTGGTAAAAAAAAAATCAAACTGTGTTTTTTGGACACTGTACTATTGGGGGCACTAGTATAGTTCTGACCATGATCGAGATACTGATCCGTTCAGGCACTATACTAGTAATGGCGGTGATCAGTGCCCTTTGGTGTGACTGTGATAGTGTGGCGGGAAATCTGGCACTAACTGACACTGGCTGGGAGGGAAACTAACTGACACTAATGTCGCTAGTGACACTAATAAAGTGATCAGTGATATTACTGTACATTGTACTAATGGCACTGGCTGGGAGGGGCTTAACATCTAGAGGCAATCAAGTAGTTTACTGTGTGTTTACTCACAGATGTGACTGTTTTTCTCCCTGCTTTTCAGGGAGAAGAAACAGCCAGCTCACTGTTCTGTGTACACAGAGTTCTGTGTTTTTGTAAAAACAGAACTTTGTGCTGTGGTTGGCCACAGCTGATCAGCAAGTTTCAGCCAAAATCATTGGTTGAAACCTGCTGACAAACTCATATTGTTAATAAGCAGAAGATGCTATAAAATAAATCCTCAATAATAAATAAATATGTGCAGTCCAAACCCTATAAGTCCAAAAATAAATCAAATCAAGTTCTTCTCGAGTAATAACGTGTTCAAAAATCTTTCAAAAACTTTCCCCGATAATATTCCTCAAAAAAAAGAAAATATCACATAGTGTATTATCTTTTTAAATCAAAAAATTATAAATTATAGTGACTTCATTCAAGTGAATACCCAATCACATTGATAATCAGTGAAAAAGTGAACAAAGTGAAAAAACTGTGAATCCAAACAGTGAGATACCACTGTGAATGTGAATCACTCTTCAGTGCTCCTACTCAAACAAACACTGTGACACTTCTAAATGCAGTAAGGAATGCATACCCTTACCAATATTCCAAAAAACAGACGCTTTTATATCTTTCAAAAAGATAGGTGGGAGACAGTCCTCCTGTGGATCTTTACCCAGTTTAATCCGCCTTCATAATACTATCAGGATCCAGAAGCCTTGAGACTCCATATGTCCCCATCAAACATATAACTGTAAGCATATAAGGGACAAAATAGTGTGATACCGCCAAGATAAATCATAAAATTGACCTTTAATCAAGGTGCTTACATTTTGCCAACTTGAAAAACGCTTTAAAATACCATAATACAGTTTTGCTGTCATCCAGGAAGTGACCAGGGACAATCAGATGGTCTTTCCCTCATCCAAAATGGCCGCCAGTCGACTTCCGGTTCCCGTGTGCGTGTTGACGTCACTTCCCCTTGACGCGTTTCGTCATCGACTTAATCATAAGGGTTTTCAAACTCATATTGTGTCCAATCACAGCACTGGTCAGCGGGGGCGAAGGGTGGGCGCAGATGCGCTCTCAAAAAACCTACAGGTTACATAGTTGCATTGTTAGTCTTGTTAAAAAAAGACCCAAGTCCATCTAGCTCAACCAGTGAAAGGGAAAAAAATGTACACAATCCTATATGTATAATCCTATAACCACAGGTACATTGCAGCGCCTGGCTGTGCCGCCCATTTGCAGTAAAGTTACTGTGGACAGATGGCAAGTGGTTAAAGTCATTGGCGTCCATTCAACCCTTCACTGCTACAGATCATGTAATCCGCTGCTATGCAGGCACGGCTCCCCAACAGACTTCAGCTCAGTGTGGCAGTGCAGAGCGGAGGGATCTCCTTGGTTCCTCCTCAGCCCTGATGTGTCATGTGGCACAGCCAGGGAGAAGTTGCCCTTACTCTATGGGAATGTCACTCTGCTTGAGGGCTGGTAAGTACTTGGTAGAGAAATGCTGGAGAGAAAGAAATCTTTATGCTATGGAGTCATTTCTGTGCTGGGGAGTGGGGATTTTAGTGACAGAGAGTGGAAATTTCAGTGCTGGGGAATGAGGATTTTTTTCTAGGGGGCGGGGATTTCTGTTTAAGAGAAGGGAGATTTTTGCTGGGCAGAAACGTTTGTGTTGGGGAAATCTTTGTGCCTCAGGGGAGATTTTTGCTTGGGAGGGTGGAATTTATTTATATAAAGGAAAAGTTCTCTCAGAGGTGTGGGATTCTTGCTGGTGGGGTTGAGGAGGGGTTTTCTTGAGGGGTGGGGGATTTTTCTGAGGGGAAAGGGAGGTGTTTTCTTGGGGGGGTGGAACATTTTAATAAGGGGATGAGGAGGGTGTTTTTTTTTCGGGAAGGGGATTTTTCCAGATGAGGATGAGCAGGGGTTTTCTTGTGGAAGGGGAGTTGGCTTGGAAGGGGAAAGATTTGCGCTGGGGCAGGATTTTTGCTTGGTGAGGTGAAGTGGAAGGTTTGTTAGGAGGTGCTGGTTGGGGAAAGGTATGCACACTCCTGACCCCTGTACTCTGTACATTACATTTTCCTGACCTTGAAGTCTGTACATTACACAATCCTGACCCCTGTACTCTGTACGTTGCACACTTTCTCTATTACATACTCATGACTACTACATTCTGTACTTTACAAACATTACAACATTCTTATGTATATTACCGTTATTATGTATGTTACTCTTATTGTATGTGCTTTACATACATCAATATTCCTCTGATCCGGGTACTCTGTATGCTACACTCTCCCGATCTCTGTTCTCTGTACATTACATAACACTGACCCCTGTGTTTTACATACTACTGACTCTTGAATTGTGTGTTACATACCATTATGATGTGACTGATGTGAATGTATAATATATATGTAAAGCGCTGCGTAAAGTGACGGTGCTATATAAGTACCTGAAATAAATAAAAATAAATAAATAAACCCTGTGCTCTGTACTTTATGTACTCCTGCATGCTGTGCATTACATACCCCTGCACCCTGTGCATTTCATAATACTGACCCCTGCACTATTTGTGTTACATACAACTGACACTGGCACTCCAGTACTTCTGACCCCAGAGGTTGATTACCTAGGGCTGCTCAGTGTCTCAAAGGCTGCTGCTCCGTTACTTTCCCCTATCTTCTATAAGATTCTAGAACCATAGTGGGAGGAAGAACAGGGCATACAACCTGAATATTTATGAGACTCCAACCAATCCCGGGCGGTGTACCCAGTCTTTAGTCCTTACACTTCAACTGGCTAGTAATGGGGGCCAGTTGTACCGTTGGTGCACATAGGAATAGTTCCAGTTACACCTGAAGGCATCAAAAAGGCTGCTAGATGGCAGATATTAAATCCCCACAGTAGCAGCTGACCAGTCCTAGCGAGATTGCAGCTCACCATCTGGTAACACACAGAAATTAGTCCATTCTCTGCTCTGCACCCTTTCAGAACTCAGGACTCCAGTCTCCCTCATGACCTCAAGAGCTTTGCAGTAGCTCAGACTCTTTCTCTGGCCTCCAATCCCACAAATGAAGGTACAGGACATGGCAGCCAGTCTGCACACCCTCCGATCCCTGGACATAAAGCTCCCCTCTCTCAAAATGCCCAGGAAAGAAGTCCTTCTCTCTCTGCTCCTCTAAGTTCAGGAGTTTGTAGGGATTGTAATTTGCAGCTCATAGCCTTCATTGCACAGTGCTCCTTTTTGGACTACATCTCCCATGACCTCTGCCGCTATTGGCAGCTGCCAGAAGTGCCAAAAGGGATGGGGGAGAAGCAGGAGCAAGTAGGGGATCAAACAAACAACTGGCTCCGATCTTCAGTGGAGTGCCAGCAGCGGGAAGAAGGCCAGCATCCCACAGCTGTTCAGCCAACAGCATAATGGTGGGGGGAGGGGGAACGGGCAGAGGATTCACTCAGCCGGTGGGCACCCAGCTACATTTCCGATGGAGACAACCTGTTCAGGTGAGAATTCCACTTGCTTCCTGTCAAGTCTCTGCAATAGGAATTCGGGAAAAATCTACGAAACTGAACACAGAAAAAAAAAACGAACGCTGCTTACTATTACTATACGTTATTCAAAAGTAAAAAAAAATTGCCTTTGAAAGGTGAACTTCCTTCCAGTTTCTACCCTTGAAGAATAAACAGGAGAATTTCACCGGTTGCCAATGCAATACAGTTATTTTTATACCTGACACCCGCCTTATATTCAGACTCAGAAGCTCTCCATACAGAAGAACCAGAGAGAGAAACCACAGCTCTCTCCGACAATATCAAAACTTATAGCTATCATTGGAAACCTGATTAAAGGGAAATGTATTAAAGTTTCAAATAAAATAGAAAATGTATTCAGTTTTATGGCTTCTAAGTAACCGATTTCCCATCCAGCACTATATATTACTTGTGCAGTCGGTTTTCAGTACCAAACCTGCAAGATTGTCCTTTTTGGCAGAGGAAGGAAAACTGAAATAAAATTGGGAATCCTTTATTAATATAACCCCCCCACAAAAAAACCCTTTAAATAAATAAGAATTCTAGTGTTTATTTAAAGATACTTAAAGAATCATCGTATTTAAAATAATCACATTTTGTTGCTTTGCAGCCTGAAATGAAGACAGACACAGTTTTTGTTTTTCCCAGCTGTATTTACTGCAACTTATAACATCAAAGATATAACACCAACATGTCAGAAAAAAAAAATTCAAAAACAGAAATCACTGAGTTGGAAAAAGGATCACCCCCTTGTGTCAGTATTTTGTTGAAGCACCTTTTGATTTAATTCCAGCCTTTAGTCTGTTGGAATATGTCTCTACTAACGTTGCACATCTAGACTTTGCAATATTTGCCCTCTCTTCTTTGCTGAACTGCTCAAGTTCAGTTAAATTTATGGACTGCAGCCTTCAAGTCATGCCACAGATTTTCAATGAGGGTTAAGTCTGGGCTCTGAATAGGCCATGCAAGGACATTAATAATAATAATACCACACCAAAAATCCAATGTGCTAAATTAAATATAACCCTAGTAGCATACATTACACCTTCACCCTTGAAGTTGTCAAATAATAATCATAAATATGCCACCTAACATCCCTTATGAATAAGTCCGATGACGAAACGCGTCGAGGGAAGTGCCGTCAGACGCACACGAGAGCCGGAAGTGGAGCGGCGGCCATTTTGACTAGTGGCAAGAAGCACACCAAACATTCTGGAGGCTCTTAGGATTACAGAAAGGTCTGAAATTACTGGTACAATTCGGTTTTAAAGGCTTATGTAATGTGAGTGTATTCAATAAAGTATTTATATTATTTATATGGTGTACTGGTGGTATTACACTGTTATATTCTTCATATATTTTGGCATCTTGATGGAGTATGGTGTAAGGAGGATTATGGAGCTTGTATGCTGATGGACCCAGATGACAGAAGGAGAGAGGGTTTCCCTAAGGATTCTTTCATGAGGGCTGTATGACTGCCATATGGTATCTGGATTAAGGCGAGATTATTTAGATGTTTTGGTAAGGGTATTTACTCCTTACTTTTAATAGAAGTGAACACTGTTTTTCACTTGCTGTGTGGCACAACGTATGATTCACCAACACGTTTTTGCACCTTATTCACTGTAGAGGATTCACTAGTGTGGTATTTAGTTGAGTGCATTCACTTATTGTTTTGCTATATTCATTTATAAGGATAATGCACTATGTAATTTTTGTTTCTTTTTTTGAGGTGACTTTGATCGGGAAAGCCCGTGGGAGGCTTTATATATTGGGACAATTGTGTGAAATCACTTTTTTTGAAGGACACTGGTGCTGATATTACAATCTTTGGACTTTCATAATAATTTTTGGACTTTAATAATAATTTTGGACTTTATGGAATTCGTTTATGGTTAGTTTATCTCTGTGTTAGGTGGCATATTTATAATTATCATGCAAGGACATTCACCTTTTTCTCCTTCAACCACTCTGTGCTCATTTTTGCTTTGTGCTTTGGGTCATTGTCATGCAAATCTTCCCATTGACAACTTTCTGAAGGAGGGCAGCAGATTTTCCTCAAGAATTTGATGGTATTTTGACCCATCCATTTTTCTTTCTATCCTGGTAAGAGCTACAGTCCCTGCTACAGAGAAACCACCATAACAGGATATTACCACCTCCACGCTTTACTGTAGGAATGGTATTATCTGGATTGGATTTTTGGCAGACATATCATTTAGTGTTGAGGCCAGTTAATTCAATGTTAGTCTCATCTGACCATAACACCTTTTCTATGCAGCTTCAGAAACTTCAAGGTGTGTTTTGGCAAAGCTCAATGGTGACTGCATGTGGTCTTTCTTGGGGAACATTTTTTTTCTTGCAACCCTCCCATACAAGCCACATTTGTGGAGAATTTGTGATATTGTCACATGCACACAATAACTGCTCTTGGTCAATTCCTGCAACTGCTTCAGAGTTGCTGTAGGCTTATTGGTAGCCTCTCTGGCCAGTTTCCTCCTGGATCTTTCATCCAGTTTGGAGTGACGTCCTGATCCTGGGAGGGTCTGTGTTGTACCAAATACCTTCTACTTCCTAACAATAGACTTCACTGTGCTTCTAGGCATTGATAAAGCCTTTACATTTTTTTCTTGTATCCATCTCTTGACTTGTGCCTGTCCATAACTTTGGAGATCTTTTGACAATTCCTTGCTACCCATAGTAGATTGTTTGCTTTAGTTGCATTATAAGGAACTGAAATGCTCCAGGAAAGCTCTTTTCATGCTGAGATCATCACAATGACCACAGCTGATCACAGTTGAAAGTCAAATGGCTTTGTGTGCCATTGAGAAGGTGATTACACCTGATTGAGTTTACAAGTGATTTTTAGGAGGGGGGGGGGTGATCCCTTTTCCAACTCAGTCATTCTGTTTTTGAATTTCTCTTAATTTTTTTTCTACCATGTTGGTGCATCTTTCACTTGGATGCTATAAGTTTCACTGAGTAAATACAGCTGGATAAAACAAAAACTGTGTCTGTCTTCATTTCAGGCTGCAAAGCAACTAAATGTGATTATTTTAAAGGAGGTGATTCTGTTCTATACCCACTGTGTGTGTGTATACAGTCAGGTCCATAAATATTGGGACATCGACACAATTCTAACATTTTTGGCTCTATACACCACCACAATGGATTTGAAATGAAACAAACAAGATGTGCTTTAACTGCAGACTGTCAGCTTTAATTTGAGGGTATTTACATCCAAATCAGGTGAACGGTGTAGGAATTACAACAGTTTGCATATGGGCCTCCCACTTATTAAGGGACCAAAAGTAATGGGACAATTGGCTTCTCAGCTGTTCCATGGCCAGGTGTGTGTTATTCCCTCATTATCCCAATTACAATGAGCAGATAAAAGGTCCAGAGTTCATTTCAAGTGTGCTATTTGCATTTGGAATCTGTTGCTGTCAACTGTCAAGATGAGATCCAAAGAGCTGTCACTATCAGTGAAGCAAGCCATCATTAGGCTGAAAAAACAAAACAAACCCATCAGAGAGATAGCAAAAACATTAGGCGTGGCCAAAACAACTGTTTGGAACATTCTTAAAAAGAAGGAACGCACCCGTGAGCTCAGCAACACCAAAAGACCCGGAAGACCACGGAAAACAACTGTGGTGGATGACCGAAGAATTCTTTCCCTGGTGAAGAAAACACCCTTCACAACAGTTGGCCAGATCAAGAACACTCTCCAGGAGGTAGGTGTATGTGTGTCAAAGTCAACAATCAAGAGAAGACTTCACCAGAGTGAATACAGAGGGTTCATCACAAGATGGAAACCATTGGTGAGCCTCAAAAACAGGAAGGCCAGATTAGAGTTTGCCAAACGACATCTAAAAAAGCCTTCAAAGTTCTGGAACAACATCCTATGGACAGATGAGACCAAGATCAACTTGTACCAGAGTGATGGGAAGAGAAGAGTATGGAGAAGGAAAGGAACTGCTCATGATCCTAAGCATACCACCTCATCAGTGAAGCATGGTGGTGGTAGTGTCATGGCGTGGGCATGTTTGGCTGCCAATGGAGCTGGTTCTCTTGTATTTATTGATGATGTGACTGCTGACAAAAGCAGCAGGATGAATTCTGAAGTGTTTCGGGCAATATTATCTGCTCATATTCAGCCAAATGCTTCAGAACTCATTGGACGCCGCTTCACAGTGCAGATGGACAATGACCCAAAGCATACTGCAAAAGCAACCAAAGAGTTTTTTAAGGGAAAGAAGTGGAATGTTATGCAATGGCCAAGTCAGTCACCTGACCTGAATCCGATTGAGCATGCATTTCACTTGCTGAAGACAAAACTGAAGGGAAAATGCCCCAAGAACAAGCAGGAACTGAAGACAGTTGCAGTAGAGGCCTGGCAGATCATCACCAGGGATGAAACCCAGCGTCTGGTGATGTCTATGCGTTCCAGACTTCAGGCTGTAATTGACTGCAAAGGATTTGCAACCAAGTATTAAAAAATGAAAGTTTGATTTATGATTATTATTCTGTCCCATTACTTTTGGTCCCTTAATAAGTAAGAGGCACATATGAAAACTGTTGTAATTCCTACACCGTTCACCTCATTTGGATGTAAATACCCTCAAATTAAAGCTGACAGTCTGCAGTTAAAGCACATCTTGTTCATTTCATTTCAAATCCATTGAGGTGGTGTATAGAGCCAAAAATGTTAGAATTGTGTCGATGTCCCAATATTTATGGACCTGACTGTATATATAAAATAAAATAATGTTATATACAGTATATACTTTGCATACATGTATATATATATCCAATTCAGCTCTGGAAGGCTTTCCCCCTTCATTACCAGAGCCTTTTTTGCTATTCAGCACTGTGTTTAACCAAATTGCATGATAATGCAACGTAATTGTGTGATAATGCAAAACTGTACCCAAACGACATTTATATCATTTTTTCACACAAACAGAGCTTTCTTTTGGTGGTATTTGATCAACACTGGGTTTTTTATTTTTTGCAATATAAAAAGACAGGAATTAAAAAGAAAACAACAATATTTTGTGCTTTCTTCTGTAAAACATGTCCAATAAAATATAAAGAAAATCAAATTTCTTTATAAATTTTGGCCAAAATGTATTCTGCTACATGTCTTTTATTAAAAAAAGTCCAAATAAGTGTACATTGATTGGTTTGCATCAAAGTTATAGTGTCTACAAACTATAGTATATATATTGGATTTTTTGTTCTTAGAAGTGCTTGCAGTAACTTTCATTCAACTGGGTGTGTCAGAGGGGCTGAGAGTGTCCTTGGAGTCCAGGAGCATAACAGAAAACCCAAATTACCAAGCGGCTCCTGCAGGGGTAGCGTTCCGTATTTATCAGACCAAAACAGATCAATAAAGAAAAGTTAATTGTTAGGATTTACATACATTTTAAGCTAATCCTCTTCATTAAGCCCTACCTGTACATTTAGTCTGCATTCTGAATAATTAGGGAATCCAGCACCAGAGCAGAGTACAGAATTACCAAAGCTCAGCCTTGACAGACACCAGGCAGTGAGCACCATTAATTCCTGATTCAGTATTTACAAGAGATGAGCAAGTGGATCCTTGCTGCACAGGTCAATATTATCACTTCAAATAAAGTTTTTTTTAATTTTCCCAGATTTTTCCCACTGTAGGGCCAGAACATAATTTTTATTTTGGAAATGTGTTGGTTTTGTGCCAAGTAACCTTTTGCCTTTGTACTCTGTCTTTTGGGCTAGATTCAAATTTGTGTGTTCTATTGTGTGTTTTATTGCATGTTACTCTAATTCAAGAATAACAACCCAATGCACCTTGCCAGTGCACTACTACACATGTGCATTGAAATG
This sequence comes from Staurois parvus, assembly GCF_062004578.1. NCBI lineage: Eukaryota > Metazoa > Chordata > Amphibia > Anura > Ranidae > Staurois > Staurois parvus. Next base: position 505,713 of record NW_028317965.1, on the reverse strand, counting down.
CACCATATAGCAAAGGTGTGAACCTGAAACATATGGGTTGCGATGTGCTATGTTCAAGAAAAAAAAAAGAGAAGGCGCAAGTCCACTTTCTTCTACATTTTGGTGCATTGGCATACCTTATCACAATGAACAATAATATGTGTAATAACAAACATCAGTTGTGAATGCAGACATTTGCATCTTGCTTCAGAACATTCACTTCATAGTAAATTAGCTCAACAGTTTGAAAAAAATGCAAAATTTCAGTAAAAAACACACTAAAGTTTATTTTAGGGCACATAAGCACAATATATTTCCTAATTTTTGAGGGTAAATTATAACAGATGAGATTGTGGCAAGTAAATAGATACCACACATGTAAAGCCTCTTGTGAAATGTTGACAAAGTTCAATCTATTTTCCATAGGTCACACTGTTCAACAAATTTTTATTTTTTGCCAGTTTTGGAAACAAAAGGATCCATTTCTTAATGAATTTCACATTCTGAGTTCAAATATAACAATGAAATTTGTCAATTGGCTCTAGTTTTTCTGTAAACGGAAAGTTTTCTACTATAGGCGTAATGACTACATAATGCACAATAATTATATAGATAGATGTCTTTCCACAAATATAAAGCAAGTGATATTGACTACATAACAAAGCCTAAATGGCATAATATATTGCATAGGATTACCAAGAAAAATTATAGCCATAAGCTAAGTTGAATCATTTTAATACATAGGATTCTCACTAGTTTTGTCTTCAGTTTGTGTCGGTTTTGCTTCTCTTGGCTTTTCTCTTGTATTCGAGGAAAGGGCTATCTCTTACAACTGCACGTGACTACACGCTTCAGGTTCTTCCTCACTTGACTCAACCACGAAGGATTCTGGTGCTTTAGGAATTGGTAGCCCCTCTCCATGAGGAACTGGACGTATTGCGAATATTTGGATAGTGCACAGATAACTTTTTCTTCTTATTTAGCCCTTTTACAATTGGAGGCACCATACAAAAGTAACAATTACTAACATGATCTGTTGGCTCTCTCCAAATCATTGGCACAGCGAAAGGCATAGATGCCTTTTTTCCATTCAACCATTGCTCCAGTGCCGTCCCACAAGAATTGCAGCATATATGTGGTGCCCAGCTCTTGTCCTGGTCTCCTATCTTGCAGCCAAAATACAAGTTGTAGGCTTTCTTAATCTTTCCTGTTATCCTCCTTTTTTGTGAGATAAAAGTTATTTCACCGCAGATATAGCAGAAATTATCTGCTTTATTCACACAAGTTCGAGGCATTACTGAGTAGCCTATATAAGCATAAAACGAAATGTAAAGATGCTGTCGAACTACAATCAGCTACAGATACTGCAGCTTTTATGCAGTGAAGTGATGCAATTAAAGGCTAATATTGCATCATCTCAGTATACATGCAATTTTCTATTGGTCACCAGTATCAATTGCGCAATATGCAGCTGAAGTTGCATCATAATTTTGAATGGCTTACGTCATTAGATGGGTGAATATATCATGGAAACTAGAGCCAATCAACATTTTTTAGGGTCATTTTCGTTTTCATCACCCCAAAATTATGTAAGATTAGCTAATTTTATGCCCAAAACTTTTTACCTGTTGAACAGTGTCATCAGTTTAGAGTTAACCAGTGAAAAATGGGCCTAGAATTATTGCTCTCACTCTGAGGTGCGTGATGATATGCGACATGTGTATCACAATCAATGCTTTAATGCATAGGCACCCCAATGCATGTATTTACATTCATACCTGCGTGTGTGTGGAGTTGGGGGGTTGCAACGATTATGCGCAATAGAGATATGGAAGCTGTACACGACAGCCATCTTGTTAAGGCCTCAGCATTTTAGTTTCTTGAGCAGTGTTCCTCTTCTTCCTCCCTACCCTTTTGTAAACTATGGAATTTGTAGGTGTAACTTGTAAAGATCTTCAAAAATGCCTCTTATCATACTTAAAACACAAATAAGTGCCAGCTCCAGGGCTGTAAACGGCTAATTAGTCTTGGCAGGATGTCTGTTTTCCACGAAGCATGGAAAACACTTTCCTCTGCCCTATCATAAAACAATAATAACTCAGTCATGTAGTCACACATGACCTGTAAGGCCATTAGAGCTCTAGGAATGCACAGCGTGCCATAAAACATCTATTCTGCATGTAACAATTCCACATACAATTCATAGCATTCAACAGGAACAGGGCACTTAATATTAGATATATATTTTTATAGGGAATATCATACCGAACAAATCAAGGTCATACATGACTATGTTAGCACATAGGAAAAGGGGGAAAACAGTCTCTTCCCTCCTGGGTGACAAAGGTACGCTGTGTTTGGTATCCCTGGGTTCGAAATATAATTCTGAATAATAATCTGCCAGTTGTTAGAATACCACCTGCGCGTATTTGAGGTTATTAATATTCGTATGAAACTGTATTTGAGACTTGGTCATAAATTTGGTGACCTTCCAACACCCATCCCTTAAACCAGATGATTGGTCAGTTGTTCTTAGGCGCAGGGGTGGATTGACAACTCATTGGGCCCCCAGGCAATAGGGGATCATGGGGCCCCTGTGTCCTCACCCACACCCAAAAAAGCTTATGAAAAAGCCAATGAAAGGTACCAGGGGCATTTCATGGGCCCCCCTACTGACCCCGGGCCCTCATCCTGGGGGTCCCTGCTTAGGCGACACCCCTTTGATATCATAGAAAAGAGACTGACCGGATCTAGTAAGAGAGCTCTCCTTTAACATCAATCAAGAAACATCTTAATGGACTTGAGAGCGAAGGCAAGATTTTTGCATGGACAATTGGACTTTGCTAGTATTCTGCCTTCTTAACTCCTTTCTTTTATTTCTCTGTTGCATTATTGTTCTCCTTATTTCTTTGTAACATCCCTCTCTGTAAACATTTTAATTGCACCATTTTGACCTTTTTAGTAATAAACCCTATTTTGAAGTGTTGAAACTGTCTCTAAAGTTTTTAATGCAAACTAAAGATTCCCTGTCTCTGGAAGAGTGCTACTGTATATAATAATCCTCTGATTAAACCTGTCTGTGGTGACAGTGTGTGTTGCAGATGTTTATTGTTCATATTTGTTCTTGCTAACATTGTGAAGGATTTATAGGCCAAAAACTATCTGTTGGCAGTGTGAAGTTAAAAGGGTTAATTTTGTAATTAATTAACCCAGTGACAATCTCCCTCAGGCTGCTGGCACATAGATTGTGGTCTTGCGAGCTGGAAAATTGTTGCCGCAGTTACTCAAGTGTCAGACTGACTAGCCCTTTGTCAAGAGTTGGTGAAGGGCAGGGTTCGGGGCTCCACAATGCATCACAGGGGGGGACTCAAAAAATCGGGGGGGGGGGGGGTCATTTAAATTTTTATCAATTTTTAATACTTTTTACCTTATCTTTTACTAAAATTTATTTTTCATCACATGGACAAAAGGTCCCCTATGTGATTATTTCTTGATGACATGTTCTTTTTATTGCAACATCAGGGGTATTGTAGACCCTCCAGTCTAACTGGATTCTCTGCCTATCTTCCAATGACGCTAATGGAGTGCAAATCACGCTGCATTAGCTTCTACCCCTGCCATACAGGCTGGGGAATGTGACACCAGTACCCGGAAATTACTCTAATGACCAGGGTTTTTTTTCATTGGGAAGGCAGTGGTACTCAGTTCCAGCATCTCCAGTACTGAAGGTACTGTATGTATTAGCAAGGTGTCCTTGGGTATGCTTGAGGGTCTATTGATGCTGACAAATGAGGGATCTATTGTCACTGGTGGATTGTTGCTGGGGTGGTCTCTTTTTGCTGGGGAGATGTCTATTGTTGCTGGAAGGGATACTTTTGTTGTGGGGGGTCTATTGTTGCAGGCTGTTGGATAATCTATTGCTTCTGGGGGGCTATTTTTGCTGCTGGGGAACTATTGTTGCTGGGGATCTGCTTTTTTGAGTGAGGTCTGCTGTTGCTTCCTGTGTGTGTGTGGGGGGGGGGTCTATTAATGCTAGCTGTTGGAGGGTCTACTGTTGCTGGCAGAAGTCTATTGTTGCTGGGGTGGATCGATTTTTGCTGAATAGGTATATAGTCATGCCAAAAGTTTTGAGAATGATACAAATAATAATTTTCACAAAGTCTGCTGCTTCAGTGTTTTTAGATCTTTTTTTCAGATGTTACTATGATATACTGAACTATAATTACAAGCATTTCATAAGTGTCAAAGGCTTTTATTGACAATTACATTAGGTTTATACAAAGAGTCAATATTTGCAGTGTTGGCCCTTCTTTTTCAAGACCTCTGCAATTCGCCCTGGCATGCTGTCAATCAACTTCTGGGCCACATCCTGACTGATGGCAGCCCATTCTTGCATAATCGATGCTTGGAGTTTGTAAGAATTTGTGGGCCTTTTCTTATTCATCCGCTTCTTGAGGATTCACCACAAGTTCTCAATGGAATTAAGGTCTGGGGAGTTTCCTGGCCATGGACCCAAAATTTCGATGTTTTGTTCCCCAAACCACTTAGTTATCACATTTGCCTTATGGCAAGGTGCTCCATCATGCTGGAAAAGGTATTGTTCACCACCAAACTGTTTTTAGATGGTTTGGAAAAGTTGCTCACGGGCAGGGGCGGACTGACCCTTTGGAAACTCGGGCACTGCCGACTACGGGTCAGTAGGGGGCCCCATGAGATGCCCCTGGTACCTTTTTCATAGGCTTTTTTGAGTTTGGGCAAGGACACAGGGGCCCCATGATCCCCTATTGAGGGCCCGGGGTCAGTAGGGGGCCCCATGAGATGCCCCTGGTACCTTTTTCATAGGCTTTTTTTAGTTTGGGCAAGGACACAGGGGCCCCATGATCCCCTATTGCCCGGGGGCCCCATGAGTTGTCAGTCCGCCCCTGCTCACGGGGGATGTTTTTGCACCATTTTTTATTCATGGCTGTGTTCTTAGGCAAAATTGTGAGTGAGCCCACTGCCTTGGCTGAGAAGAAACCCCACACATGAATGGTCTCAGGATACATTACTGTTGGCATGACATAGGACTGATGGTAGCGCTCACCTTTTCTTCTCCAGGCAAGGTTTTTTCCAGATGCCCCAAACAATCGGAAAGGGGATTCATCAGAGAAAATGACTTTACCCCAATCCTCAGCAGTCCAATCCCTGTTGCAGAATATCAGTCCCTGATGTTTTTCCTGGAGAGAAGTGGCTTCTTTGCTGCCCTTCTTAACACCAGGCCATCCTCCAAAAGTCTTCGTCTCACTGGGCATGCAGATGCACTCCCACCTGTTATACCATTCCTAAACAAGCTCTGCACTGGTGGAGCCCCAATCCCACAGCTGAATCAACTTTAGGAGATGGTCCTGGTGCTTGCTGGACTTTCTTGGACACACTGAAGCCTTCTTCACAACAATTGAACCTCTCTTCTTGAAGTTCTTGATGATCCGATAAATAGTTGATTTAGATGCAATCTTAGTAGGAGCAATTTCCTTGCCCGTGAATCCCTTTTTGTGCAAAGCAATGATGATTGCACGTGTTCCCTGCAGGTAGCTATGGTTAACAGAGGAAGAACAATGATTTCAAGCACCAATCTCCCTTTAAAGCTTCCAGTCTGTTATTCTAACTCAATCAGCATGACAGAGTGATCTCCAGCCTTGCCCTTGTCAGCACTGACACCTGTGTTAACGAGAGAATTACTGACATGATGTCAGCTGGTCCTTTTGTGGTAGGGCTGAAATGCAGTGGAAATGTTTTATTGGAATGAAGTTCATTTTCATGGCAAAGAGGGATTTTGCAATTAATTGCAATTTATCTGATCATTCTTCATAACATTCTGGAGTATATGCAAATTGCTATCATAAAAACGTAGGCAACAGAACTTGTGAAAATTTATATTTCTGTAATTTTCAAAACTTTTGGCCACGGCTGTATTGTTGCTGGGAGTTCTATTTTAATGAGGGTAAAGGACAGGAACAAGGGACGGTGGTCACATGTGGATTGGTGACAGGGACATTGGGTGACCTGGAAAAGGGGGAAGTGGAGTACCTACACCTATTATCTGAGAAAAAAAGAGAATAGAATGCTAATGACCATGCCAGTCCAGAGGAAGGGGTTCATGTGGGGGGGATCAGCAATTGTGGGAGTGTGTGTAAAATCCACAAAAACAAATCCATACCACACCACTCAACCATGCTATGACTAATGCACTATTGTATTTTATCCTGTTCTGACAGTGTAGATAATAAAAGTTGTAACATAAATAGTGATATATATCTAAACATACATCAACGTGCCGCGCTCCACATTCAAAACTGTACTGCTCATATATGGGTGATATTGCAATTGATACCGTGAAAACAAAAGTGCTTCAAACAAGTGCAACATATAGTGCATAAATAAATAAATAAATATAACAATTGATGTTCTGCCAACTCTATGAACAGTCCTCTTTATGCTTCTATTATTATTTCAGTGACAGGTGAGATATATAGTGCCACACTTCCCGTGCTCTGTGGATAGGTGTGCGCTCACCTCCTTGTTAGCCAGACAAGCTGGCTAAACACACTTTTTTGTCCTCACTGGACAAGCTGGGATTCTTTACTTTAACTGCGTGTCTCCATCCAGTACTGGGCTGCCTTATTGCCACCAGAGGTCTCCCTCCTTCCACACTTACACCTCAATGGATCTCTTATGGGGATGGTGGGGATGATATTTCCTCCTCTCAATTTACACCATGTAAAACAAGAAACCACAAATGGTGCCTTATCTTTTGTGAGGTCAGAGCCTATTTATTAATAGGAAAACGCCACTCACAGTTTCCATCAATGCAGTTGTCAGCTGGCATGTGTGTCGATCCTATTAGCTAGCGCCGCTCGTCCACCGCGGCGTCGTGACGTCAGAGCCCCTCCCCTACGCGTTACGCCACAGGGTCACGTGGCTTCATCAGGGGGAATGTATTAGGACGTCACTGCGCTCTGCTCTCTATATATAGAGACCGTCGGCGCCATTTTCTTGTGGTCCGCATGGGCGCGGCCATTTTCCTTTAGTCTAAATGTACCGATCTACTTCTGATGTGTGTGACACACATCAGAGGTACTTGTTACAATTTGTACCAATGTTACAAATTGTAACAAGTACCTCTGATGTGTGTCACACACATCAGAAGTAGATCGGTACATTTAGACTAAAGGAAAATGGCCGCGCCCATGCGGACCACAAGAAAATGGCGCCGACGGTCTCTATATATAGAGAGCAGAGCGCAGTGACGTCCTAATACATTCCCCCTGATGAAGCCACGTGACCCTGTGGCGTAACGCGTAGGGGAGGGGCTCTGACGTCACGACGCCGCGGTGGACGAGCGGCGCTAGCTAATAGGATCGACACACATGCCAGCTGACAACTGCATTGATGGAAACTGTGAGTGGCGTTTTCCTATTAATAAATAGGCTCTGACCTCACAAAAGATAAGGCACCATTTGTGGTTTCTTGTTTTACATGGTGTAAATTGAGAGGAGGAAATATCATCCCCACCATCCCCATAAGAGATCCATTGAGGTGTAAGTGTGGAAGGAGGGAGACCTCTGGTGGCAATAAGGCAGCCCAGTACTGGATGGAGACACGCAGTTAAAGTAAAGAATCCCAGCTTGTCCAGTGAGGACAAAAAAGTGTGTTTAGCCAGCTTGTCTGGCTAACAAGGAGGTGAGCGCACACCTATCCACAGAGCACGGGAAGTGTGGCACTATATATCTCACCTGTCACTGAAATAATAATAGAAGCATAAAGAGGACTGTTCATAGAGTTGGCAGAACATCAATTGTTATATTTATTTATTTATTTATGCACTATATGTTGCACTTGTTTGAAGCACTTTTGTTTTCACGGTATCAATTGCAATATCACCCATATATGAGCAGTACAGTTTTGAATGTGGAGCGCGGCACGTTGATGTATGTTTAGATATATATCACTATTTATGTTACAGGTTCTAACACAGTTCATGAGCAGTGTGTATAGTGCTGCAGCACTAATAGTTGTACATGGTCTTAGATTATTATTTATCACGTTAAGGGGGGTATCTCATTTGTGGCTCACGAGTATAATTTATCACAAGATAATAAAAGTTGCCCTATGATGTGTGTACACCCCCACGGACTTATGGCAGACAATGGAGGCGGAAAATGGGTTAAACAAGATCACAATGAGTATTCATTTAAGCTGGCCATGCACTGGTATAATTTAGTTTGAACATTTGTATGGAACTTCAGAAAAATTGTTCGTCAGAGCATCCAATCTTGACATCATTGAGTCAACTAATTTTGAAATTGAATTTCTTTGAAATCCCTTAATATTTCATCTAGATCTGTTATGTATTAAACAGATTTCTATGGTGCCTAGAACACTACAACATGTATGAATTTTCTTGTCACTAGGGTCGAAAATGATTGCCAGTTTGACCCAAGCAACCATTAGAAAATCAAGCACGCTTTCCGAAAATTAACATTTTCAAACAAAATCCTACTAGTGTATAGCCAGCTTAAATGCCATGGGAAGTAACAACATTTCAAGGTGTTGTTACAGTATCTATAAAATGATATACCTGGAGGAAGACCTCATTAAACTGTAGTGCAATGGACAGTCCCATGAAAGAGAATCCATTGGGAGAGGTGACTTTGATATTACTTATCAGAGAAGTAAAGCCAAATGTCTAAGTTCACCAAGTTTTTTATGTTACAGTTGCCTACTCCGCTATCCAGATGGCTTCACAAGCATTGTTCATACTTCAGGCTAGGGGTGTACTACTGGAACATATTATATATAGAAATCATTGACAACCAAATGCTTTTTGATTTTTTTGATAGATTGGGGAATAATTAGGTGGTAGGTCAGCCTAAGGCTATGGATAATGTTATAGTTAGATAAAGTGTTCAGACTTGCATAAGGGGAGGGTTAGGTGTGAGGGTCTTCCTAAATGTCAGGTTAATCTTTAAGGTTTGGAATGTAGGAGACACTTTTTTTAACACTCAACTTCTTCAGAATTACCAGCCACTGATAACATGGTAATTTGTTTCAGCCAAAGCATTACTTATGCTATAAGTAAGGCTTCGGCCAAAACGAATTACCATGTTATGGCTGTATCCAGCTCTGTAGCCAATCAATAGAGAGTTGTTCCAATGGATGTTACTGAATAGCCGACTTCATTGTATCAGAAGATCAGAGATGTCTATGACAGCTGTCAGCACAAACACAGTAGCATTGCCGCAGATAAAGACCCAAAACACAGAAAATGCTGTACAATAGACCCTCAAAAACTATGTATAGTCCAAAACCCACAAGTCCAATCTTTAGATCAACTTCTTCTTGTGTTCAAAAATTCCTCCATTAATGTACCTCAAACAGAAAAAAATATTCACATAGTGCATTATCCTTTTAAATGTATCCAAATAATAGTGACTTTATTAAAGTGAATACCCGATAAAGATAAAGACCCACTTCCGTGAGACTGGCTATATATGTGTGCATGGTGGGAAGTGGTTAAATACCAACAAAAAACCTTTATCAGTTGAAAAAAAATATCTGAAATTAATTTGGGTACACTGCTGCTTGATGGACCAGTTGTAAAACAATCATGGCACAGAAAACTGTAAAATTGCCTGGTAATGAAGGGGAATTACAGGCTGGTACATAAGTGGTTAAACAGTCTATAACCAGCAGAAATGCCAGCAGGGTGGCGGTTTGCCAGGGTATAGCTCTGTTCAATTAATTCACAAATTTAGCCCAAAAATTTCAAATCTGATTAGCAAATAGAGAAAGGTGGTAAGCGCTGTGACTTACCATTGAGGCAGTGTGATAAGTCTGATAAGTCGTCTTTCCTCCTTTCCCGTGTTTATAACACATACATATCATTTACATTCCCATACTGTTGGATCTGGCTGTTGCAGTAACTTTAAATATGAAAGCAGTCGCTTAGTAAATTAGGACCAGTTGCTTTTCACCCCTGATGTCAGGAAAAGCTGTATATCTGGATTATAGAATGGATTGAGATTTGTGCATCCTTTGAAGTTTTCCAGTGGTGTGTTATGTAAAGTATTATATGACGGCTTTAGAAAATGTGAAAATTCTCTTTGAGAGGTTTCGTATTGTTTTGGAAATACGCCACCGAGTAGTCCTAACCTCACCTTTGACAGTTGTGTCTAACTGTTTGCTGCTTTGTTCTCTAGAAAGAAAATGATCTGTGATCAGTATTTATTCTGTCTTTGACATTACAGTAGTTCAGGACAATCAAAGTCGACCTGCACTCTGCACATTTGAAATACCAGTCAGCATGAAAACCCATTCTTTATGTGCCGCACTAAAATAAATGAGAAAATCCCTTACCTTATGAAACATAGTTTAAAATTTGATAAAAACAAATAAAAAAAAAACATCTTCCAAGGTCATACAGAATAATGTGCAAGGTGCTTAATTTACAATCTGCATAATCTGTGAAATACTTATAACATAGACAAGAATGTATCAAAATATGTGATAAACTGAAAGATGGCCCTCCTTCCAGCACACATCAAGTGATTGACAGCCTCAGCTGTGCATGCTTCCCTACAAGACTGTGTGTGTGTGTGTGTGTGTGTGTGTGTGGGGGGGGGGGTGTCCTCTCCCTCCACTCATGTCTCAGATTACACTCACTAAACTGTCTGCTCTATACTGTACAGTGTGGGACATTAGATCCCAAACGCCTGCCTTCTGAAGCTCAGAAATGCTGTGTAAATTCTGGACTTTGAGTGGCTGCAGACAAACAGATGTAGCTCTACCCCCGAAGGAGCTGCTGATGATAATGGGTTCTGTGTTCTGCACAGTCCCTACTGACACACTTGGTCATATACTGAAGACCATTTGCACCTGTGGATTTAAGGGTGAGCAGTCTACCACTCACCCTTGGGTGGGAGTACACATTTCTAGTGTTGTGGTACCCCTGAACATGTATGGAAGTACCTGGTGCCTAGTACTTAACTTTGGCTGGCTTTTGCTGGGGCCTTTCTTTTGTTGGTGCACTGTCCCTTTAAGAGAGTTAGTATATAACAAAGACTAAACAGCGGAGTAGGGGCAGTCTCCATTTGAGCCAACAGTGTGGTGGGCATGTAGAATATGTATTTCAGCTCACCACTTTCTGTCAGGCAGCTAATCAGTTCACTTGACTTAGTGATTCACAGTTCCCAGGGATTAGGTTCTGGATCCTCACACAGGCCGTAGACTCTCAGCTCGGACCCTGAAGACACAGCGATTCTCTCACTGAGCTCAGTCTCTTAAGGCTTGGGTGTAGGTCCATCCCTTCTTCCTGATGTGGGGGAACAGGCACAGCAACAGGTCCTCTTAGCTCCTTTCTAATGGTTCCACGATCCCTCAGACAAGAGGCACAGACCCTGATAGCAGGTCTTCCACTCTACGCATCAGTGGACTCAAGGTTCAACATTTTTATTGCCAATTTTAACCACTTAACAGACATGCAACCTTTGTTCATCCAATTGCCGCAAGAGTGTATCTGAGGCCACAATGGAAGCCATGCAAGCTTTTCATACTGCCCGCAATGTTTGATGACTTCGATAACATTTTATTTAGTGCAAGTTTTTAACCAATAAATTACCTCGGTGGAACATAAGATATTTTTTATTGGATATTTTTGATGGACAGGATTATATGGTTCTATTAGCAGTCTTAGTTTTGGTCTCATAATTATAAACTATAACTCCCTTCTCACTAACTCCCTATAGAAGTCCCTTCTCACAGTCACGTAGCAGGGGCGGACTGACCATTTGGAAACTCGGGCACTGCCCGAGGGCCCGGGGTCAGTAGAGGGCCCCATGAGATGCCCCTGGTACCTTTTTCATAGGCTTTTTTGAGTTTGGGCAATGACACGGGGGCCCCATGATCCCCTTTTGCCCGGGGCCCCATGAGTTGTCAGTCCGCCCCTGTCACGTAGGATATTCATACTATCCGTCAATCCTCCAAAGGTTCTAACCGTGGATTTTTAAGTGTTCAATTCATGTGCAAAAATGTATGTGGGCTCCTCTTCCTCCTTTCGTGAAAAGTGTCAGCTCCTCATGCAATAAAAAATAAAAACGCATATAGTTCATTATCTTTTTAAATATAATAAATTAAATATATTACACTCACAAAAAGTGCTAATATTGTGCCAATTTTCCACCATGTGACATCAATCAATATCTGTAATGCCTACTCTTACCCTCCAATCAAAAATCCTTGTTTTATTAAAGGAGTATGAAAATGAAGTGCTTTTCAAGATTCATTCTTCCTCTTTCATAATCAAATACTCCCCAAAAAGAGATAATATCATATAGTGTAGTATTTTCAATACACTGGAAAACAATAGTGCCACTGTGCCTGCACTCCTGCAATCTCTGTGATCACCAACCAGTGCTCAATCCACCTACAGTGACCCGTCACCTCACGGTTCATGAACCTTACCAGATTCTCTTAGGTCTGAAGCATGGACTCTCACAGTGAACTACTATACCTCAAAGATCTCCTCTAATGCCGATGTTCCACTCAATGTTGCCCATATGTAATCAAATCAAACATAGGCAGACCATAGTGTACCAAATAAAACAAACTGGTTTATTCTTTAAAAAAGCGCTTACAATGTGTATAAAACACCAACATACAACACCTTCATTGGACCTCTACAAAGATGGCTACTGCTGGACTTCCGATTTGCGTCTGACGTCACTTACTGACGCGTTTCGTCGTTACGACTTTGTCAAAGGATGTACACGTTAGACATGCGGCTGGCTCTTATATAGTGAACTTCCGCCCACATAGGATGCTAATCTGCCATCTTACAAAAGGGATTACTTCAAAACTGGATTGTATCTGATACTTATACTTTAAAATCTATTACAAACTCTTAAATAGTAACAAATGCAATCCTATACATCCCATATTAAACAAAAATCCCATAGATACATGGATAATTATATATGTGCATAAATGCCAAGACATGCTATGCCATATAGCCCCCTAGTGGTAAATCTATGAACATACCCATCTATGGTCACAAATGCACAGGTCCCACATATATCTCAATACATAAAACAGCACCCTCCCATTCTGATATTACCCAGGATGGAAAAACACTCAAAGACCACCTATACGGATGAATGCACGTACCTACACATACCATATACACCAAAATCCCCCCAGACACTTGGATGAGTAATAGTATATATATATATAAAACTGCCTAATCTAACGGCTGCCATATTAGCCCCTAGTGGTGAATCATCACTAGGTCACCTATAACCATCCCATAGCATATGACTAATATACATGAAGCAACAACATTCCGTGTGCAAATATCCAGGGTAAAGATGAACTCTGATACCACAAAAAAATAGTAGAGGGGAGTGACTCACAAGTTCTCAACTTTCAACCACACTTTATCAAGTGTATAGCAAATGTACATTCCAAATATCAGCTGGGTACCCATTTGGAATGTACATTTGCTATACACTTAAACATTTTGCCTTGCATTTCTAGTTTAAACTGAATAGGTTGTTTTACAAGGCGAGGGTTCACATATACTTTAAAATATGACCCCATGGGCATTCTGGCCATCCCATTGCCTTCTAAAAAGATTCTGATTTCCATCCTAACCACTTCCATACCGGGCACTTTTACCCCCTTCCTGCCCAGGCCATTTTTCAGGTTTCAGCGCTCTCACACTTTGAATGACAATTGTGCGGTCATACATTGTACCCAAACTAAAATTTTATAATTTTCTTCACACAACTAGAGCTTTCTTTTGGTGGTATTTAATCATCGCTGGGGTTTTTATTTTTTGCTAAATTAACAACAAAAGACTGAAAATTTTGAAAAAAAACCCAAGTTTTTCTTTGTTTCTGTTATAAAAGTTTGCAAATAAATAATTGTTCTTCATAAATTTAGGCCGAGATGTATTCTGCTACATGTCTTTGGTGAAAATAACCCAAATCAGTATTTATTATTTAGTCTGTAGGAAAGTTATAGAGTTCACAAACTATGGGATATATATGAATATTGATCAATCCTAAAGTACTGACAGCCAATCTATATTCTTGATTTCCAAGAATGTCAGAACAGTACAGATATTCCCCAAATGACCCCTTTTTGCAAAGTAGACAGTCCGACGTATTTCATAAGATTCATGGTGAGTTTTTTGAAGTTGCAAACCTTCTGGCAATGGCCAGTTGGACTGCCTGTGCAACCTCTGTAGGGTCCAGGTATGGCCTCATGCTATCAGTAGTGACACTGCCCCTAGCCAAATGCAAAACTAGTGAAAAACGGTCAGAAAAGATGAGTAGGGAAAAAAATGTCAATGGCCTCCACCTGTAAAACCATTCCTGTTTTGGGGGTAGTCTTATTGTTGCCCATCTAGTGCACCTGTTGTTAATTTCATTAACACCAAAGCAGCTAAAACTGATTAACAACCCCCTCTGCTACTTAACTGACCAGATCAATATCCCAGGAGTTTAATTGACTTGATGCTATACTCTGATTAAACAGTTTGAGCAGTGTACATGAGTTAATGTGTTACTAAACCCAGAACCCTTCATTCACTATATCTGATCTCCCCTGGACCCTGCATTCACTATATCTGGTCTCCCCGGACCCTGCATTCACTATATCTGGTCTCCCACAGTACACACAACATGGAAATGCAATTACTTTAGTAAATATAAAATTTACTAAATTTGCTAAATACCCTGCTATATACCTTTTCTTATCATCAGTATATAGCAGTCTTGTGACTTCTATCAGTGTCCTGCTGAGCACTGGTTAAGGTTTGAAGGAGGAGTTTTCATTCTGCTCATGAGGCTGCAAGACCCCTGACCCTCTGTCTGGATAGCACTGATTGGCCCTGCGCTGATCACATACACCCTCCCAAAGAAAAAACAAAACTCTACAGCAACACACACTAAATTGAGCATGTGCAGAGTGATTCCTAGAGCTCTGTACTATAAGCAGATGGATGAAGGGGAGGATCAGAGAAGACAGGATCAACAGATTTTTTTACACAATAGACAGAATTAACCCCCCTAGGTTCCACAGTGAGTATAACAAGCATTTTTTATTGCATATTCAAACTGATTTTACTGTTGTGGGTTTAGTAACGCTTTAAATGTGTGCTGGCTTTTCTCTGATCCACAGACAGAATGTACTGAATAGTCTGAGTATTTACCACTGAATAAGTGTTGCCCAGCAGTAGATATAAATATCTGTCAATAAATGTGTCAGCTGCAATTGGCAGCAACAACACATTTTCAGGTTGCCCTTGTCAGATGTATATCTTGGCAGCCAGTACAGCAGAATTTAAGGAAGAGCCCAGTGACACTTAATGAAACCGACTACTTTCAAATGCATTAGTGACAACACAGAAATGACTTTGAGGGTGATAAATACATACGGGTCAATGCAATCTTGTTGTATGCAAATAAGGACAGCTGGTAGCGGTTCTGTAGAGATAAAATCACAGTGCTCTCCAGACTCATAGGGGATTTGATCCTGGTTACTCTTAAAGGGTCTTCATAAAAACTGACCAATGTAAGTGTATTTCTATAAGATAAAGGTAATGTGCAAGGTGCAATAGCAGCCAGTCAGCAAGTGTCCATTGTTTTTCAGACTGCCCTTATCTGATGAGGGGTGACATTTGATTGGCTGCTATGGGTCTGCATTATTATATTAATTATTCTTAGCACATTTTGTGCTGCTCCTTTTTCACTCTTCCGGCAGAGTGCGGTGCTCTCTGAAGAGCAATCCACATTAAGGTGTTACTAAACCCTGGACCCTGCATTCACTATATCCAGTCTCCCTGGACCCTACACTCACTATATCCGGTCTCCCCGGACCCTGCACTCACTATATCTGGTTTCCCCAAACCCTGAATTCACTATATCCGCTCTCCCCGGACCCTGCATTCACTATATCCGCTCTCCCCGGACCCTGCATTCACTATACCTTGTCTCCCCGGACCCTGCATTCACTATATCTGGTCTCCCAGGACCCTGCACTCACTATATCTGGTCTCCCAGGACCCTGCATTCACAATACCTGGTCTCCTCGGACCCTGCATTCACTATATCTGGTCTCCCAGGACCCTGCATTCACTATACCTTGTCTCCCCGGACCCTGCATTCACAATACCTGGTCTCCCAGGACCCTGCATTCACAATGCCTGGTCTCCTCGGACCCTGCATTCACTATATCTGGTCTCCCAGGACCCTGCATTCACTATATCTGGTCTCCCCGGACCCTGCATTCACTATATCTGGTCTCCTCAGAACCTGCATTCACTATATCCGGTCTCCCTGGACCCTGCATTCACTATATCCGCTCTCCCCGGACCCTGCATTCATTATATCCAGTCTCCCCGGACCCTGCATTCACTATACCTGGTCTCCCCGGACCCTGCATTCACTATATCTGGTCTCCCAGGACCCTGCAATCACTATACCTGGTCTCCTCGGACCCTGCATTCACTATATCTGGTCTCCCAGGACCCTGCATTCACTATATCTGGCCTCCCCGGACCCTGCATTCACTATATCTGGTTTCCTCGGACCCTGCATTCACTATATCCATTCTCCCCGGGCCCTGCATTCACTATATCTGGTCTCCCACAATACACACAACATGGAAATGCAATTATTTTAGTAAATATAAACTGCTAAATACCTTTTCTCATCAGCAATTAAAGCAGTCTTGTGACTTATATCAGTATCCAGCTGAGCACTGGTTACTCTTGTCGGAGGAGTTTTCATTCTCCCCTGGCTGTTCTATGAGGCTGCATAACCCCTGACCCTTGTTCTGGTCAGCACTGATTGGCTCTGTCCTTACCTCATGCACCCCCCCCCCAAAAAAAAAATCCTCTAGCAATACACACCAATCTGAGCATGTGCAGAGTGTCTACTAGGGTTCTGTACTATCACCAGATGGATTGGGGACTGTGGAAGAAGAAGAGGATCAGAGAAGACAGCATCAGACGTTTTACACATTGTAGAGAATTAACACCTTAGATTCCACAGCAAGTAAAACAAGCATGCTTTACTGCATATACAGACTAATTTTACTGCTGTTGGTTTAGTAACACTTTAAGATCACTTTTCAGAGGGTGTTGACAGGCAGTGAGGAGGCATTATATCACCTCCGCCTATATCAACACAATAATGGCACACTACCGTGCCACAGTCATGTGCATTGCATGCAGTTGTGGCACAGCCCCATTGGACAAGGTGGAAAGCATGATTTCACTGCACCACCTCTCCACAGCCTTATCCAATCAAATACTGCACCAGTGCTACACCTGTACTGCACCTACTGTATACCACACCCTTTCTGCATCTTTACTGCATGCTTGTTTGCTAAAACATCCATTAAATGCACTGACATTTCTTAAAGAGCCCCAACGATAGCCGGCAGAAGAACAACATAGAGACTTCCCTTCCTGTAAAACCATACTGCAAGCCCCAACAAGAGAATGTTTTGCATTTTTTGTAATAGCTGACTGCCTGTGTGCAGAATGCAGCAGGCAGTCACTGTGCATGGGACCTGGAAGTTGTAGGAGCCTTCCACAAGGATCCCACTGGCATAGTATATGTATAGTTACATTGTTCCAAGCTGCACTAATGTAACTGTATAAAAAGCCACACCTTGAATTTTTCTTTAACCTGTGACAGTAATTTAAGTCCAGCGCGCTACTGAGAATATAAGTAGAAGCTTCCAGAACAGTGGGGAGCTCCCTGTCTGCATAGGGAGGGTTGACATGATAATGTGACAATGTTCAAGTCACACACAACAATTATACGACCATGTATCATGCTATTACAGTATTACTTATAAAGGACCAATATCTACAATTAGACGGTGCTATCATAGCCAGCAGTTATCATTATGGGTAGCAAACGAAAGAAAAATAGAATTATAATTTAGAGCTGTCCATGAAAAATGACATTTTTGGTTTGACGATCCCGGATGGTATGTTGCAGCTGCACAATGCCGCTCCAGACCCCTGGGGCTGTTGTTATGCCTTAGGCTGAGGGAGCTCAGACACCTGCTGATTTTAGGAAGAAGTGTGACGGATTTACGCATAGTTTGTGATAACCCATGAGGATGATAATGAGCATGTGTGATTGTTGTGGCATGTGTTGTCACTCGCACAGATCTTCCAATGTGAATTAAAGGGGAATTGGTCTTTTTTTTTTTTTTTTTTTTGTTATAAGGAGAGCCTGACGTAATAGAAAAATTCTTTGTTTGTGGAACACTAGTTCCCTGATTTTTTCATCAATTTGTATTTCTATAGCATTATTCTCTCTGGGTTCTCAAAGTACTTAGAGGGGAGGCAGCCATCTTGGGTGCAACTCAGTTGACCCAATAATCTTCCACCATGTCCTTGGAGGGTGGAAACCCAAGCAAACATAGGGAGAACATACAGACTCCATGCAGATAGTCGTCGAGACTCAAACTGAGGACCCTACTGTTGGAAGACAGATGAGTACTCAACTTTTCCCTAACTTTCCTGATGTTCATGGTTGTTCCAGTGCAGAGATTTAGAGCATATGACTGGCAGCATACAGGTGGTTAGCAAGCAGTTTTAGAATAGGGAGCAGCTGTATTACCTATTTTTACTTAGATGCACATGTGAAAGTGATTAATGTTAACTTGTACTAATATTGTAAAAAACTTTATAAATATAGACTATATTGTCAAAAGTATTGGAACACCCCTCCAAAATGTATTTTTTATTTCATGTACTTATATAATGCTGTCAATTTATGCAGCGCTTTTACATATACAGTATATTGTACATTCACATCAGTCCCTAACCCTCAAGGGGCGTACAATCTAAGGTCCCTAACTCACATCATACATATACATACTAGGGCCAATTTAGACAGGATCTAATTCACCTACCAGCATGTCTTTGGAGTGTGGGAGGAAACCCACACAGGCACAGGGAGAACATGCAAACTCCAGGCAGGAGGTGCCATGGCTGGGATTTGAACCAACGACTCTAGTACTGCCAGGTGGAAGTGCTAACCATTTAGTCACTGTGCTGCTCCAAATCATTGGATTTAGGTGTTACAATCACCCCCATGGCCATGGATGTATAAAATCAAGCATCTAGGCATGCAGACTGCTTCTACAAAAATTTGTGATAGAATGGGTCGCTCTCAGGAGCTCAGTGACTCCAAGCGTGGTACCGTGATAGGTTGCCACCTGTGCAATAAGTCCATCTGTGAAATTTCCTGGCTACTAAATATTCCACGGTCAACTGTTAGTGGTATTGTAACAAAGTGGAAGCAACTGGGAACAACAGCAACTCAGCCACCAAGTGGTAGGCCATGTAAAATGACAGAGCGGGGTCAGCGCATGCTGAAGCGCACAGTACGCAGAAGTCACCAACTGTCCGCAGAGTCAATAGCTAAAGACCTTCAAACTTCATGTGGCCTTCAGATTAGCACAACAACAGTGCGTAGAGAGCTCCATGGAATAGGTTTCCATGGCCAAGCAGCCACATCCAAGCCTTACATCACCAAGTGCAATGCAAAGCATTGGATGCAGTGGTATAAAGCATGCTGCCACTGGACTTTATAGCAGTGGAGACGTGTTCCCTGGAGTGAAGAATCACGCTTCCCTGTCTGGCAATCCAATGGACGTGTCTGGCTGCATTGTGCCAAGTGTAAAGTTTGGTGGAGGGGGGATTATGGTGTGGGATTGTTTTTCAGGGGTTGTGCTTGGCCCCTTAGTTCCTGTGAAGGGAACGCTTAAGGCGTCAGCATACCAAGACATTTCGAACAATTTCATGCTCCCAACTTTGTGGGAACAGTTTGGGGATGGCCCCTTCCTGTTCCAACATGACTGCACACCAGTGCACAAAGCATGGTCCATAAAGACATGAATGAGCGAGTTTGGGGTGGAGGAACTTGACTGGCCTGCACAGAGACCTGACCTCAATCCGACAGAACACAAACAGAGCGGAGACTGCGAGCCAGGCCTTCTCGTCTGACATCAGTGCCTGACCTCACAAATGTGCTTCTGGAAGAATGGCCAAACCTTCCCATAGACACCCTCCTAAACCTTGTGGACAGCCTTCCCAGAAGAGTTGAAGCTGTTATAGCTGCAAGGGGCGGGCCAACTCAGTATTGAACCCCCCACGGACTAAGACTGTAAAGGTAGGCGGCCCAATACTTTTGGCAAAATGGTGTATATAATATTCCTATGTGTTTTCCCACTTGCAGACCACTCACCACCTTTTTACTGTGGCACGGAGGCCCTGCATGTGATCCAGCATTTTGGGTAGGGAATGTGCGCTTGTGCTCGCCACCCCATCTGTGCTACCATATGCTATAGCACATGTCAATTAGCAGGTCGGGACCTGCTGATCGGTTTAGAGAATGATAGTACAGAGCTCTGTGTTTACTAACACAGGGCTCTGTACACAGCAGGGAGAAAACACAGTCACATCTATTAGTAAAATTAGTACACATTACACAATGTTAGGCACACAGTTAACCCTTTGATTGCTCCTAGATGTTAACCCCTTCCCAGCCAGTGTCATTAGCACAGTGACAGTGTATAGTATTATCACTGATCAATGCATTAGTGTCACTGGAGATGTCAGCGTCAGTTACTCAGTTCCCATCCGGTATCAGTTTGTGTCAGATTGCACAGTCCCACAGTCACTGATCACTGCCAATAGTAGTATACAAAACATTGAGTATTTATACCATAGATGTTAAACCCTATAACTTTCTGGCACACTAATCAATATACACTTATTGGGATTTTTTTTTTACTAAAGACATGTAGCTAAATACATTTTGTCCTAAATTTATGAAGAATTTTTTTATTATTGGATGTTTTATGGCAGAAAGTAAAAGTTTTTTTTTCAAAATTTTCATTTATTTTGTTTTTTTTTTTCATTTTGTTAATAAAAAAAAACAGGTGGTGATAAAATACCACCAAAAGAAAGCTCTATTTGTGTGAGAAAAAAGATATACATTTGTTTTGGGTACAGTGTTGCATGACCAAGCAATTTCCAGGTAAAATAGCACAGTGTCGATTAGTAAAAATTGCCCTGGTCATGAAGGGGGTAAAATCTTCTGGGGCATAAGTGGTTTCCTCAATTATACACTATGGGCGAAGATAGATAGATAGATAGATAGATAGATAGATACTTTATGACCACTGACAGGTTAAGTGAATAACATTGATTATCTCGTTACAATGGCATCTGAAAGTCATGGGTATATTAGGTAGCAAGTAAACATGTTGTCTCTGAATTTGATGTGTTGACAGCAGAAAAAATGGGTATCGCAGTCTGTCGTGTATGGGGCTACGTAGCCGCAGACCAGTCAGGGTGCCCATGATGACCCTTGTCCACAAGGAAATGTAACCTGCAATGGGCATGTGAGCATCAAAACTGGACCATGGAGTAATGGAAGAATGTGGTCTAGTCTGGTGAATTCAAGAATGGTTTGAAGAACACAACATTACGTTTTAGGTGCTGATTTGGCCTTCAAATTCTCTAGTTCAAAATCTAAGAATCTGTGGGATGCATTGGATAGACAAGTCGGATCCATGGAGACCCGCACCTTGCAACTTACTGGACTTAAAGGATCTGCTACTGACGGCTTGGTGCCAGATACCACAACATACCTTCAGAGGTCTAGTGGAGTACATGCCTCAACGGGTTATGGTGGGCAGGGCCGGTGCTTCCACTTAGCAAACTAGGCAGCCATCTAGGGCACACTGCCACCTAGGAGCATCTGGGCACAGCACAGGCCACCACTCTCTCTGTGTGGGAAGCCACCACGTCATGAACGATCCTTCAGCTGAGAGGAGGGGCAGCAGAGGGGAGGAAGAAAAGACAGAGGAAGATGCCGGGTGTCTTGGGCCAGTGTAGAAGCTGAGCTGCTGCTCCTTCCAGTGTTCCTCTCAGACTCAGTCCCTTACTGCAAGCCATCTGGCAGCTTCTAATCACTGTAGAGTTCCAGCCCTTCTCTTCCTATTCATCAGTGGAGGCAGAGCTATGCCTGCGAAGGAAGGTATTGTCTGACTCTGATGTCTTGTGTCTGTGTGAGTGTGACCCGGCCGGCCATCCATCACATGTGCAATGTGTCAGTGAGTGATGACATCATCATGAACGCATAGCCTGCTCTTCTAGTGCCTGCTGGGCCTGCTGATCTGTGTCAGTGTTGGTGGGGGTGTGTTGTGTCAGATTTGTCACTGTGTGGGATCTCTCAGTTCAGTTGCCTGCTGTCACAGCATTTTATCACCCCCCCCTTGCCTGGGGAATTCCAGCCTGGGATCTGTCAGATTGTGGATCCATCACCCTCCACTCACTGCAACTGTCACCCTGCCACTGCCAGCCACAGATATAGTCCATCCATGACACTGATTTTGTCTTTAATATTGGTGCTGGTGGCATCTAATGGCACTAATTTTTGCAAATTTAAAGAAATTTAGCAGTATCATGTTTTGTTGATTTAATATTTTCTACTGTTTTTAAACAATTTTTTTTTTTTTTTTGGGTGGGGAGGGGCAGAGTAGCTAGTCTTGTCTAGAGCACAAGATAGTCTAGCACTGGCCCTGATGGTGGGTGGTCATAATGCTGTGGCTGATCAGTGTAACTGAATCATTTGAGGGCGTTACCTTGGTTTTCAACATGGGCCAGCTGCTAGAAATAATTCACAGATCAGATCACTTATTAATATTTATCAAAATCAAGGAGAGATCTGCCCATCTGTGGGCTCCTTTTGGCTATAATATTGTATTATATAAACAATAATTGTTGAACTTAATATAGCAAAAGTGATCTATAAATACAAAATTCAATTAAACGTGTCAAGTACATGCATAGAAGAATTCATAACACGTGATCACCATGTACCTGGCACTGTCCTCTTAAAACTTCCTTATTAAAAATATTCCCAATTATTTTTTTTATGTTCGGCATCAGGGTGGGTTTATCATCAGTCACAGGCAAATTGCCTCTCCCTTTGGAGATTTTCTGCTTTGCATAGATTACATCCTATCAGAAGGAAACAGTAGCAATCATAAATAATAAATCAAATAAAACACACCAACGCTTAAGATGAAGCTCCCCTGTCACTGGTAAATGGTGTCTTTAAAACATAATGTATTAAAATTTAAACATGAAAAAATTTAAACGTTTTCACATTCCTAAACACCAGCTATACTTTCATTTTGTGATGTTTTATTTAAATGTAATTGCCTGATCAATCACGAGAATTTTTTATTTTTTTTTCTGTCCTCGAAATGATTGAAATTTAATCTTAGGACTTAAGCCAAAACTTTAGGGGCTATTAACATTTCGTGAAGACAGAACTTTTTCATTGCGCATTAGGATGGATGAAACATGTTTTCTTCCCATCTGTTTTAAAAAGATAATGTGATAGGCTATTTCAGACTAGAGCCATGTGTCTGATATGGGTTACCTGACATTGGGAAAAGGAAACCAGTCTACTGGATGGATTGCAGTACCACACTTTGGTTTTGTTTGGATCCACTGCAGAGAGCTCATGCCAGTTACTGACAGCAATAAACACTGAGTAACACCACTGCAATTTAAAATCTTGCAATTTGTGTGCAATTTCAGCACGATTTCAGTTGCGATTTTTGAAGACTTTATTGCTACTTTTGAAAATTTTCAACGATTTCTTGCAATCTGCAGTGCGATTTCCATTATATTCTATGTATGTGAAATCGCAACAAAACTGTAAATGTAAAAGTAATGCAAGAACTACTTTAGAAATCGTGCTGCAGAAAATTGCGCATGTTAAGACACTGACATTCACATTCATTAGATGCAATTTGCAAATTGCACCTGAATTCGCACCAGTGTGACCGAGCACTGAGGAGTGTATTTATACTAAATTTGCAGAGCTATTTGTCTGGTGAGACTGTAAGCAGGGGCGGACTGACAACTCATGGGGCCCCCGGGCAATAGGGGATCATGGGGCCCCTGTGTCCTTGCCCAAACTCAAAAAAGCCTACGAGAAAGGTACCAGGGGCATCTCATGGGGCCCCCTACTGACCCCGGGCCCTCGGGCAGTGCCCGAGTTTCCAAATGGTCAGTCCGCCCCTGACTGTAAGTGTATTTCTTCTGTATTAGTGGGAGCAAAATTGAATGTTATTAAGCTGTTTTATCTCCAGCCCGAATTTTGTTCATTGATACATAATAGAGTGAACCAGGAAAATACTGCATTATAGCCTCTACATAGTTACATAGTTAGTTTGGCTGAAAAAAGACAAAAGTCCATCCAGTTCAACCATTAAAAAAAAAAGAAGTTATAATCCTACACCCACAGTTGATCTAGAGGAAGGCAAAAAAAAACAGCAAAGTATGATCCAATTTGCTCCTGCAGGGAAAAAAATCCCTTCCTGATCCCCCGAGTGGCAATCGGATATTTCCTGGATCATCTTTAACTATAAATGTTAGATGGAGCTGATAATAATAGGAAAAAAAATACTTTCCTATTATTAACAGCTCTATCTAATGGCCTAAATGTGGCAATTTCGTTATTCACTCTATGAATAACAATCATCCCGGATAGTAAATAATCTAGAAGCATTCAATTTGCCTGTATCCGCAAAGAACAAACATACATGCTGTTTCACGGGATAAAAAGTTCTGAAAATGTTTTATAAATGCACCACTTAACACAGAGCACCAAAAAGCAGAGAGATGCATTCAGATACAGTCATGGCCGAAATTGTTGGCACCCTTGATATTTTTCCTGAAAATCAAGTATTTCACACAAAAAAGGTATTGCATTAACACATGTTTTGCTATACACATGTTTATTCCCTTTGTATGTATTGGAACAAATATAAAACAGAGGCAGAAAAGCAAATATGACATAATGTCACACAAAACCCCAAAAATGGGCTGGACAAAAGTATTGGCACCCTTAACTTAATATTTGGTTGCACACCCTTTGGAAAACATAACTGAAATCAGTCGCTTCCTATAACCATCAATAAGCTTCTGACACCTCTCACCCGGAATTTTGGACCACTCTTCCTTTGCAAACAGCTCCAGGTCTCTCTTATTGGAAGGACACCTTTTCCCAACAGCAATTTTAAGATCTCTCCACAGGTGTTCAATGGGATTTAGATCTGGGCTCATTGCTGGCCACTTCAGAACTCTCCAGCGCTTCTTTGCCATCCATTTCTGAGTGCTTTTTGACGTATGTTTGGGGTCATTGTCCTGCTGGAAGACCCAGGATCTTGGACGCAAACCCAGCTTTCTGACACTGGGCCCTACAGTGCGACCCAAAATCCTTTGGTAATCCTCAGATTTCATGATGCCTTGCACACAGTCAAGGCACCCAGTGCCAGAGGCAGCAAAACAACCCCAAAACATCATTGAACCTCCACCATATTTTACCGTAGGTACTGTGTTTTGTTCTTTGTAGGCCTCATTCCGTTTTCGGTAAACAGTAGAATGATGTGCTTTACCGAAAAGCTCTATCTTGGTCTCATCTGTCCACAAGACGTTTTCCCAGAAGGCTTTTGGCTTACTCAAGTACATTTTGGCAAACTGTAGTCTTGCTTTTTTATGTCTCTGTGTCAGCAGTGGGGTCCTCCTGGGTCTCCTGCCATAGCGTTTCATTTCATTTAAATGTCGACGGATAGTTCGCGCTGACACTGATGCTCCCTGAGCCTGCAGGACAGCTTGAATGTCTTTGGAACATGTTTGGGGCTGCTTATCCACCATCCGGACTATTCTGCGTTGCAATCTTTCATCAATTTTCCTCATCCGTCCACGACCAGGGAGATTAGCTACAGTGCCATGGGTTGCAAACTTCTTGATAATGTTGCGCACTGTGGACAAAGGCAAATCTAGTTCTCTGGAGATGGACTTGTAACCTTGAGATTGTTGATATTTTGCCACAATTTTGGTTCTCAGGTCCTCAGACAGTTCTCGTCTCCTCTTTCTGTTGTCCATGCTTAGTGTGGCACAGACAGACACACAATGCAAAGGTTAAGTGAACGTCTCTCCTTTTTATCTGCTTTCAGGTGTGATTTCTATATTGCCCACACCTGTTACTTGCCCCAGGTGAGTTTACAGGAGCATCACATGCTTGTAACATTCTTATTTATCCGCAGTTGTGAAAGGGTGCCAATACTTTTGTCCAGCCCATTTTTGGAGGTTTGTGTGACATTATGTCGAATTTGCTTTCTTTCCTCCCTTTTTTTGTTTTGTCCCAATACACACAAAGGGAATAAACATGTGTATAGCAAAACATGTGTTAATGCAATACGTTTCGTGAGAAATACATGATTTCCTGGAGAAATATCAAGGGTGCCAACAATTTCGGCCATGACTGTATGCCAAAGAAGTGGGAAGGGAAGCACTGCCCGAGGGCCCAGGGTCAGTAGGGGGCCCCATGAGATGCCCCTGGTACCTTTCATTGGCTTTTTCATAGGCTTTTTTGGGTGTGGATGAGGACACAGGGGCCCCATGATCCCTTATTGCCCGGGGGGGCCATGAGTTGTCAGTCCGCCCCTGCTCCTGAGGACAGTACTGACTGCGGTGATCTTCACCCATGAATCTCTTGCATGACCTCATAGGAGAAATTGATAGTTTAGGAGATGAGAAAGGAAAGGCAACAATGCTCAGCATCAGCTCTCCCAAGTCTCCCTGTATTAGCTGCATTAACATGAATTGGCCATTAGGGAGATTTCACTGCACTTCCTGTCCTGGAGACATGTCATGAAGAGAGTGGCAATTTCTCCAAAGTATGGGGAAATACTCTCTTAGGCAGTTAACACCATAACAGATGTCCCCATTGGAAGACTTTATTTACATAAAAATCATTCCCCTCTGGGTGATCTAAGTACATTGCAAGGATTTTTAACAAATGTTGTTGCAGATTCCTACTTTTTGTTATTCTGAAGACATAGTTTGTTTGTCTGTGTGAAAAGTCGATGTGCAAAGTGAATTTGTATGGGTGTGAATTATATAATTTTGTGAATTTATAATTATCAATTAGCTGCTGCACCATTTAGACATGATTTCCTTTTGGGAGTATCTCACCAAAAATTAAATTTTTGTTGCAGTTGATGCCAAAAATGTGACTTGTACCTTAGTGCAGACTTCTGGAAAGATACGTAAGCCAATCACTGAAGCAGGAAATTACAGGTTGCGTTTTGTACACCATTTTATGCAGAACTTCTCCAGGTTGCCATATTGCATTTTACAGAAAATTACAGCACTGCCAATTGAAAAGGAATGGTCATTTTTAATAACATTCAATTACAATATGACGAATCACAATTGCATGCGCTATATATTTTTTTTTATTTGCTATTTCTTTTTTCCCATGAAAGTGGAGTTACCTTTGAACTGCTACTGCTGTGGCAGTGCAAACAACATTTTGGATTCCTTTTCACTGCCTCTCTGTGACAATGGCAACCAGGAAAAATAGAGGGGTTCAGTCTCCCCAGTGAAGACAGAGAAATCTTAAAGTTGGCCAAATTTAAGACGATTCCTGTAAATCGGCTGGAATTCAAGTAGTTGAAAATCCTGACAATACTACCCAGCTCAACAAACTTTAATCAGAAAATGAAAAGAGCCAGGTGGAAAAAAGTTGGTTGGCTTTTGGAATGACCCAGTCAGAGTCCAGACCTTAACCCCAGAAAGAGGACCTCAAGAAAAGTGATTGTAGCCAATCAGCTGCAGTCAGTATTAAGGTATTCCAACAGCCAGTAGTATACTGTGAGAATACAATACTTGGTAGGGCTAGATTTGTCCAACCATGCTGATTGGGAAACTCCATGGACCTTTACATGTGTGGCCAGCTTCACAAGAGTTCCAACCCTTCTCCGCTCTATCCGAAACTACAAAAAATATAAAAATTAAAATTAAAAGGAACCCCCAAGTAACAGCTAAAGGCTTGAAGACATCACTGGAACTGGCAAACATCTTTGTTCATGTCTATCATACGTAAGTTTTTGATCAGACAAGGTGTCCATGGCAGAACATCTCGAGGAAGCCGATCTCTCAATAAAGAACATTGCTGCGTGCTTGAAGTTTACCAAAGAGCACCTTGGCAAACTGCAACGCTACTGTCTTTTTGGACTTATAAAACAAAAGTTTATATCTTCGGGAAGAATACTCAGCACTATGTATGGCACAGGGCACAGCTTAACATGAAAACATCATCCTAACGGTGAAGTATGGTGCAGGGAACATTATGATTTGGGCTTGCTTCGCTGCCTCAAGGGCTGGACCACTTGCCATCATCAAGGAGAAAATTAATTCCCAAATTTACCAAAACATCCTGCAACTTAATGTCAGGGTGGCTGTCCACCAGTTAAAACTTAGTAGAAGTTGGGTGATGCAGCAGGACAATGACCCTAAGCACCAAAGTAAATCCACCACAAATTGTCTTTAGGAAACGAAAATGCATCTTTTGGAGTAGCCAAGAGCCCAGACCTTAAGAGACACTGTGAAATTACCTCAAGAAAATTATTGTAGCCAATCAGCAACAGTCACCATTTGCATATTCTGAGAGCCAGTAATAAAGGCTGCAAGAATACAATAGTTGACATGGAAGATTTGTCCAACCACGCTGAATGAGAATCAATGGATCTTTACATGCGTGGCCAGCTTCACAAGAGTTCTAACCCTTCTCCACTGTACAATGCCTATAGACATTAGATGAAATTAACAAAGGTATTTCTATAAATAATAAAAAGAAATATTCTAGCATATACCAGGGCTCAAAACTTCCATTCCTGAGCTGCTGATTACTTGCCACCAGTTCTCACACCCAACCCCTACCCTGCCCCGCCCCTAAATATGCCTTCATAAAATGACACTGTTAAAAGTTTTATGCAGAATAAAGTTACGAAAATAAATATTAACAACAACAACTTTAACAATATTAAGCCCACTGGCCATCCCACTGAGCCCTTCAGTGCACCCACCTTTATCACTCTTACAACTTAATATATCCTCCATCACATGTCCTTCTCCTCCTCTACTCCAATCCCATCTCCTCCATCCCAGGTCCTCCTCCTCCATCTCATGTCCTCCTCCATCCCATGCGCTCCTCCATCTCATGTCCTCTTCCTCCTCCAGTCCCATCTACTCCATTCCACATCCTCCTCCTCCACTTCCATCTCCTCCATCCCATGTCCTCCTCCACTTCCAGTCCAGAGAGAGAGAGAGATTGAGAGAGAGAGTGAGAACAAGAGAGTACAAGGGAGAGAGAGTACGAGGGAGAGAATGAGGCTCCGTTCACATATGGGCATTTTGAATAGCGTGCAGAATCGACACAATTCTGTATGCAATTTCAAAACGCTTTGCTAAAATGACAAATCGCACAATGCAATTTTCAGGTGCCATTCATTTCATTGGCACCTAAAAACACGGTGCAGTGTTGTAGCATGATAAATTCCGCTGAAATTGCAGCAGAAATCATTGCGCAAAGCTTGTCACACAAAAAGGAGCAGGAGCTTCTGGGCAACAATCTTCGCACAACGCGGTTTGCCACGATTGCAGTGTGATTTGTCGTGGGAATGCCACCTGAAATTTGCATTGTGCGATTTTTCATTTAGCAGAGCATTTTAAAATCATGGCGATTCTGCCCATGATTCAAAACACTCAATGTGAACAGAGCCTGAGAGAGGGAGAGATAGAGGGAGGAGAGAGAGGAGGATGAGAAGGAGGAAGAGCGGGGGAAAGAAAAGATGGGAGAGGCGAGGAAGGGGGAAAAAGGGAGCAAAGCAAACTGGGGTGGGGGAAGGGGCTGTTCTGGGTGTAGAAGGCTCACTCATCAATTATGCCTCCCCCCTTTAGGCTGGTCTCCCCCAGGGCTGTGGCAACTAGCAGCTATTGTTTCAAAATTGCCACCCAGCTGTCTATAGAACGCCTCTCAGTGCATTGCATGGAGTGTGGATTGGATGGAGTGTGGGCGGGGTTGGGCGGTCACAAATAGGAGGCAAAGTCTTGGATTGGAGAAGCAGCAAAGTGAGGGAGGGGCTAGGAGGGCAGTGGAGACAGGATGACTGGCCGGGAGATGGAGCGGATATTGCCCGACTCCCATGCAAGCTGCTTTCCTCTCACTCTCACTGTATTACTATGCCAGGCTGCCAGTGACTGTGGAAGGCAGAAGCTAGAGAGGTATAGCTGCTCTCCACTTTTCCGAGTCGGTCATGGTGTCTGGGGGTGATGATGCTCCTCCAGCAGCTGCAAACAGACTCCTCATCCTTCTCCTCCTCTGGCTCCCCCTGATGGCGGCCCTACCTGGGACACACTCATTGCCACGGTATTTCCACTTGCCAAATGAAAGCAGGCAAGTGGAAATTTTGAGGCCTGGCATATACAATAGCCACACAAGCCATATTCAATCTGCAGCCGCTGTCAAACTTTAGGCATCCTCTGCAAGGGGAATTTCAGTTTTGGATAAATACTCCCCAAGGGTTAAATACTTCTTAAAAGATGCAGATCCTGCAGCCTTTCTCATTAGAACACTGAGAGTGCATCAGGGGATTATAATGAACCATACTCTGCCATTCAGAATCAGTCTGAAAAGAAAGCGCAGAGTAACAAAAGTAGGAATCTGCTACAAAGGTTGTTAAAATCCTTGGGATGTATGTTATTCACTCAGAGAGGTTTGTTATTTTCTCTAGAAAAGTGGAGTAACTCTTTAAGTTTACCAGAAACGTATAAGGGAGGGAGGTGGAAGTTGTCTAATGTCCATCCCATCCAACAAGCTTTCCCCCAAGCAGGCTTGGACAAAGTACTCCTACAAACATGTAAATGATTATTAATCCATTTGAACAAGGCCAGACTGGAATGACTATCTTTAAAGTGGTAATAAACCTAAAATCAAACATTTATTATATCACAGCTTTCCAGTTCTTTCATGCGATGGCTGGATGTGTTTTCTTATTTTACGCTTTCTTTCCTTTATTTTCACCTGGTGATCTGGCCAGTAAGTGTTGTTTTTCTACAAAACAAGCTCTCTTCCAGATGTAGAAGTTAAAGTACAAACCATTTACCACTGACAAGGGTGCTTACAATGATCAGCTTTTATTTATCCATGTAAAACTTCTAACCCAAAAGATAAAAGAAAACTGTTGTTATGTAACAGCAGCGTGAGTTAGAGTTTGGCTTCAATTTTTTAGTATACAGTTGAAAGAAAAAGTATGTGAACCCCTTGATATTACGTGGAGTTTTGCATGAATTGGGCATAAAATGTGCTCTGAACGTCATCTAAGTCACAACAATAGAAGAACACAGTCTGCTGAACATAATACTACACAAACATTAGATGTTGCCATGGTTTAATTGCACATAACATGTAAACATTCACAGTGCAGGGAGGAAAAAGTATGTGAACCTTTGGACTTAATAACTGGTTGACCCTCCTTTGGCAGCAATAACCTCAACCAAACGTTTCCTGTAGTTGCAGATCAGACCTGCACAACGATCTGGAGTCATTTTGGACCACTCCTCTTCACAAAACTGTTTCCTGCAAAATGTCTTGATAAACTCTGGAATTCATTTTCCCATCAATGACAACAATCCGTCCAGGCCCTGAGGCAGCAAAGCAGCCCCAAACCACGATGCTCTTTCCGCCATGTTTTACAGTGGGGATGAGGTTTTGATGTTGGTGTGCTGTGCCTTTTTTTCTCCACACATAGTGTTGTGTGTTCTTCCCAAACAACTCAATCTTGGTTTCATCTGTCCACAGTATATTTTGCCAGTAGTGCTGTGGAACATCCAGGTGCTCTTTTGCCAACTTCAAATGTGCTGCAATATTCTTTTTGGACAGCAATGGCTTCCTCCGTGGTGTCCTCCCATGTACTCCATTCTTGTTTAATGTTTTCCTTATTGTAGATGTGTCAACAAAAATGTTAGCATGTGCCAGAGATTTCTGTAGGTCTTTAGCTGACACTCTGGGATTCTTCTTTACCTCATGCAGCATTCTATGCTGTGCTTTTGCAGTCATTTTTACAGGACGACCACGCCTAGGGAGAGTAGCAACAGTGCTAAACTTTCTCCATTTGTAGACAGTCTGTCTTACCGTGGACACATGAACATCAAGGCTTTTGGAGATACTTTTGTAACCCTTTCCAGCTTCATGCAAGTCAACAATTCTTGATCGTAGGTCTTCTGAGAGCTCTTTTCTACGAGGCATGGTTCACATCAGACAGTGCTTCTTGAAACCAGTAAACCCAAAACAGGTGTGTGTTTTTTAAGGGCAGGACAGCTGTCAGCAACACATCCAATATCATCACACTGATTGGAGTCAAGGTTGGCTCACTCCTGGCTCCAATTAGCTCTGGGAGAAGTCATTAAGCTAGGGCCTCACATACTTTTTCCTCCCTGCACTGTGAATGTTTACATGTTATGTGTAATTAAACCATGGCAACATCTAATGTTTGTGTAGTATTATGTTCAGCAGACTGTGTTCTTCTATTGTTGTGACTTAGATGACGTTCAGAGCACATTTTATGCCCAATTCATGCAAAACTCCACGTAATCCCAAGGGGTTCACATACTTTTTCTTGCAACTGCATCTAAATCTGCTAGTACATCTAACACTCCCCCCCCCCCCCAGACAGTGCAGCTGCCCAAAGGTGTCTCTGTTGCTCCCTAATCCAAAGTGGGGGCACTCTAATACTGTGTTGCTGGCCAGATCACCAGATTACAGAGGAAAAAGCCTAAAAAAAAAGAATACTAATGCAGTCACAACATCTGAGGGTTGGTAGTCTGCAATATATTACATTTTTGGTTTTGGGTTTATTGTTGCTTTAATATATGCCTCATTGGTAAATACATTATTACACAAATAAATGTTTTTTTTCACATGCAGCCCTGAGTTTACAGAAGAATGTGCCTTTTTAATGTGATGTTTGGAATTGCTATTCATTTTTGCAGTAAAGCGCACAATAATTTTTCAAAATCAAACACATCATTAAAAACATAACTGATGTCAGCAGAAGACGCTGAACTGCAAGCAACAGATTTGCATATGCGGCGATTCTGCAGCTTTTGAAGAACTATAAGTCCTATAGGGAAAGTAGCAGGATACGCAGTTCCATTACTTTCAGTTTGATAACAACTTTGCTGACACCAGTTATATTTTTAATGATGTATTATTTTAAGTTAATAGGCAGCCATCTGGTACACGAAAAGTGATGGTTCCCTTTAATCTTCACTAACAATTCTGTGCTTTATTGGCTTAACAGGATCATAGAAATTAATATCAATCCTAAGGATCACATTAAAATGGCACAAATCGTACAGTTAGTACAGAGCTTTAGTTCCCAGGGGTGTACAGAGCAGGCAGCTGAATGTTCAACAGCATTTCTTTGTATTCCTCAGCAGTTTGAGAGCATCTTCCAAATACACGACAGCGTTGTACTGTTGTCTCCAACAGCTTGGGCTCTCTCTCTAATTAAGCAACGGTCTCTGGGAAATGCAGCAGTGTCTGTGCTCTGTAACATGACAGGAGAAGCAGATGATTGCAGGTACAAACCTTGCAGGTTGTACGCTGACATGGGTTTCCAAAGTCGGTTGGGAGTGGGAGCAGCTCATGGCTGGAGGTCAGGGACAGGAGAAAGGCAAGGTAAGGGGAAGGGAAGAAACAGAGGAAAAGGGAAGGAAAGAAACAGAGGAACAGGGTAGGGAACGAATTGAAGGAAAAGGAAAGGAAAAGAGGGGAAAGGAAAAAGGAAAAGGAAAAAGAAAGTAAAAGAAAAGGAAATAGAAGGGAAAAGGAAAAAGGAAACGGAAATGATAAAGGAAAGGAAAACGGAAAAGGAAAGGAAAGGAAAAGGGAAAGTTAGAGGAAAAATAAAAGGAAAGGAAAAGTAAAAGGGAAGGAAAAGGAAAAGGAAAAGAAAAGGCAAGAGAAAAGGTAAAGGACAAGGAAAGGAAAATGGAAAAGAGATGGAAAAAAAAAGGAAACAGGGGTCAAATCTGAATCATATGACAAGAGGTTGCAGTTCCACTCAGGAGCATACAGTGAGGAACAGAAATATTTGAACACCCTGCAATATTGCAAGTTCTCCCACTTAGAAATCATGGAGGGGTCTGAAATTCACATTGTAGGTGCATTCCCACTCTGAGAGGCAGAATTAAAAAACAAAATTCAGGAAATCACATTGTATGATTTTTAAATAATTTATTTGTCTTGCACTGCTGAACATAAGTATTTGAACACCTAAGAAACAGCAAGAATTCTGGCTCTCAAAGACCTGTTACTGTGCCTTTAAAAAGTCCACCTCTACTCCATTCATTGATCTAACTTAGTAGCACCTGTCTGAGCTCTTTAAAGACACCTGTCCACCCCACAGTCAGTCAGACACCAACTACTACCATGGGCAAGACCAAAGAGCTGTCAAAAGACACCAGAGACAAAATTGTGGACCTACACAAGGCTGGAAAGGGCTACAGGGCAATTGCCAAGCAGCTTGGTGAAAATAGATCAACTGTTGGAGCAATGGTTAGAAAATGGAAGAGGCTAAAGACGACTGTCAGTCTCCCTCGGACCGGGGCTCCATGCAAGATCTTACCTCATGGGGTATCACTGATGATAAGAAAGGTGAGGAATCAGCCCAGGACTACAATGGAGGAGCTGGTCAATGACATGAAGAAAGCTGGGACCACAGTTTTAAAGGTCACTGTCGGTAGAACACTACGCCGTCATGGTTTCAAATCATGCATTGCATGGAAGGTTCCCCTGCTCAAGTCATCACATGTCCAGGCCCATCTAAAGTCTGCCAATGACCATCTGGATGATCCAGAGGAGGCATGGGAGAAAGCCATGTGTTCAGATGAGACCAAAGTAGAACATTTTGGTCTAAACTCCACTCGTCGTGTTTGGAGGAAAAAGAAGGATGAATTGCATCCCAAGAACACCATCCCTACTGTGAAGCATGGGGGTGGTAACATCATGCTTTGGGGGTGCTTTTCTGTGAAGGGGACAGGACGACTGCACTGTATTAAGGAGAGGATGAAAGGGGCCATTTATTGTGAGATTTTGAGCAACAACCTCCTTTCCTCAGTCAGAGCATTGAAGATGGGTCGTGGCTGGGTCTTCCAACATGACAACAACCCGAAGCACACAGCCAGGATAACCAAGGAGTGGCTCCGTAAGAAGCATATCAAGGTTCTGGAGTGGCCTAGCCAGTCTCCAGATCTAACTCCAATAGAACATCTTTGGAGGGAGCTGAAACTCCATGTTGCTCAGTGACAGCCCCGAAACCTGACAGATCTAGAGGAGATCTGTGTGGAGGAGTGGGCCAAAATCCCTGTTGCAGTGCAAACCTGGTCAAGAACTACAGGAAATGTTTGGCCTCTGTAATTGCAAACAAAGGCTTCTGTACCAAATATTAACACTGATTTTCTCAGGTGTTCAAATACTTATGTTCTGCAGTGCAGGACAAATAAATTCTTTAAAAACCATACAATGTGATTTCCTGAATTTTTTTTTTCAATTCTGTCTCTCAGAGTGGGAATGTACCTACAATGTGAATTTCAGACCCCTCCATGATTTCTAAGTGGGAGAACTTGCAAAATCGCAGGGTGTTCAAATACTTCTGTTCCTCACTGTATATGATAGCAGGCTGAATTCTGGCTGCTACGGAATACATACAGTCTAGAAACAGAGTGGTCTTGCAGTCAGTGCTTCCTGAACAGAAACTGCAGTTAACTGACTGATATGTCTTGCTCTTTGAGCCACTACTTTGAGCACTGGAAGCTGTGTCCAGAAAAAAATTCAGCCAGTGAGCAAAAAGACTAGTTACTGGTATTGTTTACAGGCTCCCACATTACTAATTTACCATGCCTTGTTTGCTTATATGGAGGCAGATATCATGGTAGAAGTAGGTCTTCTCCAATCTGTCACTATACCACCCTAAAATAACACTGCCTAACCTGCCACTGCTCTAATCTGACACTACATTGCCCTAATATGACACTATACTGTCCTGATCTATCACTATACTGCTCTAATCTGATACAATACCGTCCTAATCCGTCACTTTTCTGCTCTAATATGACACTTTACCACCCTAATCTGATACTATACTGCCTTAGTCTGACACTATACTGCCCTAATATACCACCCTAATCTGATACACTGCTCAAAAAAAAATTAAAGGAACACTTTTTAATCAGAGTTATAGCATCAAGTCAATGAAACTCCTGGGATATTGATCTGGTCAGGTAAGTCACAGAGGGGGGTGTTAATCAGTTTCAGCTGCTTTGGTGTTAATGAAATAAACAACAGGTGCACTAGATGGGCAATAATGAAAAGACCCCCAAAACAGGAATGGTTTTACAGGTGGAGGCCACTGACATATTTTTCCATACTCATCTTTTCTGACTGTTTTTCACTAGTTTTGCATTTGGCTAGGGTCAGTGTCACTACTGGTAGCATGGACCCTACAGAGGTTGCACAGGTAGTCCAACTCCTCCAGAAGGAGATTCCAGGAGACAGGCAGTTACTCTAGGAGAGCTTAACAGGGCTATAGAAGATCCTTAACCCATCAGCAGGACCGATGTCAGGGCTCCCGGGTATGACCAGAGGTGTGTGACTGACGCAGGGAAACGCAGGCTTCAGATATGTTATAAACAATGTAATTTATTAACACTAACAATACAAACATAAACGCAGTGCAATACTAAAACATAGCACAGTGCAAACAAACCAAACCAACCACCCACAGATAACAGTACATACAATGCAAGCGTCGTTAGGCAGGCCGGGTCAATATCAATCGGGCAGGTAGGTACAGGGGGAGCAAGCGGAGAATGGTCGGAGTCACAAGCCAGGTTCAGCAGGTAGCGGGCAGCGTGGTACAGAGGGTCAGGCAGAGGAGAATGGTCAGACAAGCCAGGGATCAGAGCAGGGTCAGCAGAGAATCAGCCGGGAACAGGGAGCAGGAACAGGATACAGGGCCCAGGAGAAACACAACACCAAGGCAGAGTCTGCAGGTCTGAATGTCCCTTAAATACACCAGTATAATTAGTTCCAGGTGTTTGACTGGCTGCAAGGTTGAGTCTCTGATTGCTGGGAGCACCCGCTGGCCAGCCCTGGTACTGCAGCTCATAAGGCAGCTGAGTCCCACTATTGCTGGCCAGTCCATTCCTGACAACCGGTATCTGCTCCTTTGTGCAAGGAGGAACAGGATGAGCACTGCCAGAGCCCTACAAAATGACCTCCAGCAGGCCACTGGTGTGAATGTCTCTGACCAAACAATTAGAAACATACTTCATGAGGGTGGCCTGAGGGCCCGACATCCTCTAGTGGGCCCTGTGCTCACTGCCCGTCACCATAGAGCTCGATTGGCATTTGCCATTGAACACCAGAATTGGCAGGTCTGCCACTGGCGCCCTGTGCTTATCACAGATGAGAGCAAGTTCACCTTGAGCACATGTGACAGACGTGAAAGGGTCTGGAGAAGCTGTGGAGAACATTATGCTGCCTCTAACATCATTCAGCATGACTGTTTTGGTGGTGGGTCAGTGATGGTCTGGGGAGGCATATCCATGGAGGGACGCACAGACCTCTACAGGCTAGACAATGGCACCCTGACTGCCATTAGATATCAATATGAAATCCTTGGATCCATTGTCAGACCCTACACTGGTGCAGTGGGTCCTGGGTTCCTCCGGGTCCATGACAGTGCCAGGCCTCATGTAGCGAGAGTATGCAGGCAGTTCCTGGAGGATGAAGGAATTGATACCATTGAATGGCCCCCACGCTCGCCTGACCTAAATCCAATAGAACACCTCTGGGATATCATGTTTCGGTCCATCCAACGCCTCCAGGTTGCACCTCAGACCTCAGACTGTCCAGGAGCTCAGTGATGCCCCAGTCCAGTTCTGGAAGGAAATACCCCAGGGCACCATCCGTTGTCTCATTGGGAGCATGTCCCAACATTGTCCGGCATGCATACAAGCACGTGGGGGCCATACAAACTACTGAGGACCATTTTGAGTTGCTGCAATGAAATTTCAGCAAAATGGATGAGCCTGCTGCATCATTTTATCACTTTGATTTTTGGGGTGCCTTTGAATTCAGTCCTCTGTAGGTTGATAATTTTCATTTCCATCAAACGATGGGGCGTTCTTACCTTCCTAACACATTACCCAGTCCATATCAGTATAGATATCCAGCAGGAGATTTTGTCTCCATTGAGATCTGATGTGTTTTCAAAGTGTTCCTTTAATTTTTTTGAGCAGTGTACTTTACAGCCCTAGTCTGACACTATACTGATTTCAGCTATCTGTGTGGGGAGAAGGAGCTCTGTTGCTTGTGCCCAGGCTGTGTGCAGTGCAGGGATTGGAGAATGAGCTCTGCTGAGTGACCTGCCAGCTGTGACCCCTGTCCTCTGCCCTGCCAGCAGTGGCCCCTGTCCTCTGCCCTGCCAGCAGTGACCCCTGTCCTCTGCCCTGCCAGCAGTGACCCCTGTCCTCTGCTCTGCCAAAAGTGACCCCTGTCCTCTGCTCTGCCAAAAGTGACCCCTGTCCTCTGCCCTAGCAGTAGTAACCCCTGTCCTCTGCCCTCCCAGCAGTGACCCCTGTCCCCTGCCCTGCCAAAAGTGACCCCTGTTCTCTGCCCTAGCAGTAGTGACCCCTGTTCTCTGCCCTAGCAGTAGTGACCCCTGTTCTCTGCCCTAGCAGTAGTGACCCCTGTCCTCTGCCCTACCAGCAGTTACCCCTGTCCCGTGCCCTGCCAGCAGTTACCCCTGTCCCCTGCCCTGCCAGCACTGACTACTGTCCCCTGCCCTGCCAAAAGTGACCCCTGTCCTCTGCCCTGCCAAAAATTACCCCTGTCTTCTGAGCTTCCAACAGTGGCTCCTGTCCTTTACCCTCCAAACACAGTTTTGTTTGTTATGGATTTTAGTTGGGAAGGTTCAATTGTTCTAAAATCGAATGTTAAAAGAAAAGTAAGTTATGAAGCACTTTTGAATGAAAAATGTCCTGAGAACTTTCATAAAAATATTCACACAAACGTTAGTTCAGAAATCTAGTAGCCAGCTTTAGAAATGTGGTATTGAACACTATAGCGTTATCTACAGTGAACATGCGGTCTCATTGTGAAATATCTTGACTGTCTCCAGTAAGAAAAAAAGATGTGCCAATTATTCTGATACGCAGAGACATTTGGAGGGCTGTCGCAGGGCTGGAGGGGCTCATCCTGTAATTGCCAGGTACATCCCTGGGTTTTATTTGTTTATTGTTCTGTGGGTCGATACTTGACACTCCGGTAAAGGGTATTTATATCAGCCACTTCTTTGTTACATAGGTCAGAATTGATCCTGCCTCCATGTACAATAAATCTTTGTATCTGCAAGTCAGCATTTCTCACAATACAGGCAGAAAAGATCAATTGCATCAAGGAAAACAGGAGGTGGCTGTCCCTTCCCTTATCCCCAGCAAAACTCATATAAACCCTATTAGGCAGCAGTTCACTATAAATATCTAACGGATAAACAGAGCAGCGGATCTGTGCCAACTTGTTATCTTTTACAACTACTGTTTTACTTTCCCTCTTTCTGAAGCAAACAAATGAATGGATGTGGCAAATATTTAGTCATTTAAAGCCCCACTCCATACTCAGCGCCCTACCCCCTCCCCCCCAATTGCCCCATTCCCACCAGAGGCCCCCCTGCATGTGTTTTGCAATGCTTTTTTTTAACATCTTCCTTTTTCAATATTTAAATGAGATTAATATCTGCACTAAAAAAAGAACAAGTCACCCTTTTCACCCTCAACTGCTGGAAAAATAATATCCCCACTGTTATATAAATCAACAATCGAGTACTGTCCGTGCTACAATTGTTTCTGTCGCAAGTGTACTAATACAGCTACAATCACCTCAAACAATATAAATCAACAAAATTATATATATATTAGCGCAATATCAGATTTAACTTAATATTATTGTGAATACAGTGTCAGAAATGTATAAAGTGCAAAATGAATTCCCGTAAAAACCAATACACAAAACTATCATCAGTGATTAACTACTTTGCTTCTCATACCTGTTCATCCCTATGGACCAGAGCCATTTTTACATTTCTGCTATGGACTTGTTTATTCAGCAAAAACTTTGTCATGACTTAAGATAATAAGGTAGTACATACAGTATGTTGGTATATAAGGACACACAAGGCTTTCTTTTCATTATATTGTCCTGCAAAAAATATTTTTTTTTTGCAATCCTTAGACAATAAAATGCAACAAAACAAAACAAAACACACCTTTTATTTTTAGTAGTGTTAGTTTAAAAATAATTTGTGTTACTGCATATAAAAAGTGTGCATTTTATTCTGTAATTTGTCCTTTTTTAAACAACACTCAGATGTTAATTCTGGTATAAAGCATTGCATTTACAATGAAATAAAGTGGGTTTTTTTCAATTTTGCTAAATGAGAATTGTGTAAATTTATGTTAAATGTGTAAAAATATTAAACACAGGAAAAAGGAAAAGCTCAAAGAGCTGGGATTTTTAAGGTGCTAGTAATGAACATAAAAATATAAACAAAAAAGTTTAAAGAACCCCGGAATAGAAAAAAAATCACCCATTAGTATACGCCCCCACACAAAAAACAGTAAACTAGGGGTGTCAAACTGGTGGCCCTCCAGCTGTTGCAAAACTACAAGTCCCATCATGCCTCTGCCTTTGGGAGTCATGCTTGTAACTGTCAATCTTGCAATGCCTCATGGGACTTGTAGTTTGGCAACAGCTGGAGGGCCACCAGTTTGACACCTGTGCACTAAATAGTTAATAACGTTAACTTACCTTACCATTTAGGAGAAAAGTCTAATTGAATTTTCATGACCTCAGCTCTGTAATTCAAAAGATAACAGTATCTTCTCTGCCAAAGAGGAAGTGTAACAGCCGGGATTACATCATATCCTCTCCTTTCCCTCTGCAGTAAAAGGAAACTACAGTTCCCATCAACCACAGAGAATTATAGTGAATGTGTGCGGGAGAGTCTGCTGATGAAGTCACATCAGCTCCAATAGTTTTGTCATTCAACTTCCTCAGTCCATTTCAGAAGAGAGCAAGAAAAGGTGACTGTGTTCCAACATATAGTGGGACAAAGAAATTTGGGGATTTGAAGGAGACTGAAAGCAACAGAAAAGATTTTTTGAGTTAACACATACTTGAAAATAGTTTTTTTTTAAAACCAGAGTTTAGTATCACTTTAAGGTATTATTGTACACTAAATAGTTAGAGAGTAGCGGGGTGTTTATATATATACATATGTATACACACTATGTATATTGCCAAAAGTATTGGGACGCCTGCTTTTACACACACATAAACTTTAAGGGCATCCCATTCTTAGTCCGTAGGGTTCAATATTGAGTTGGCCCATCTTTTTCAGCTATAACAGCTTCAACTATTCTAGGAAGGCTGTCCACAAGGTTTAGGAGTGTGTCTATGGGAAGGTTTCACCATTCTTCCAGAAGCGCATTTGTGAGGTCAGGCACTGATGTCGGGGGAGGAGGCCTGGCTCGCAGTCTCCACTCTAATTCTTCCCAAAGGTGTTATATTGGGTTGAGTTCAGGACTCTGTGCAGGCCAGTGAAGTTCCTCCAACCCAAACTTTACACTTGGCACGATGCTGTCAGACAAGTACCGTTCTCCTGGCAACCGCCAAACCCAGACAAGACCATCGGATTGCCAGACAGAGAAGCGTGATTGGTCACTCCAGAGCACATGTCTCCACTGCTCTTGAGTCCAGTGGTGGCATGCTTTACACCACTGCATCAGACGCTTTGCACTCGGTGATGTAAGGATTGGATCAAAAACGAATTCTCCTGCGCTCTAGGGCTCAGACAGGTGGCGAACAGATGGAACCAGGCCTGGAGGGATCGTCCACCAATGCATAAAGGGCTGTGCGGCTCCAAAACAAGGCTGGGGAAGCCCAATCAACACTGCAGAATGAAATGAAAACGAGAAGCGCACCAACCTTGCGCATTACCTCAGTAACCAAAATTTATTAATTGTAAAAAATATACTCACAAACAGCGAATAAAATCAGGCATGTAAGTCCTCACAGGGACTTGAAGCTAACATGAGTCCCATCAGGGGAGTAGGTGTTCAGTACATCTGACGCGTTTCGAAGGGGGTCCCTTCGAGCTCTGAGGAAGAAGGGACCCCCTTCGAAACGCGTCAGCTGTACTGAACACCTACTCCCCTGATGGGACTCATGTTAGCTTCAAGTCCCTGTGAGGACTTACATGCCTGATTTTATTCACTGTTTGTGAGTATATTTTTTACAATTAATAAATTTTGGTTACTGAGGTAATGCGCAAGGTTGGTGCGCTTCTCGTTTTCATTTCATTCTGCAGTGATGTAAGGATTGGATGCAGCTGCTCGACCATAGATACCCATTCCATGAAGCTCTCTACGCCCTGTTGTTGTGCTAATCTAAAGGCCACACAAAGTTTGGAGGCTTTTAGCTATTGACTCTGCAGACAGTTGGCGACTTCTGTGCAATGTGCGATTCAGCATGTGCTGACCCCACTCTGTCATTTTACGTGGCCTACCACTTCATGGCTGAGTTGCTGTTGTTCCCAGTTACTTCCACTTTGTTATAATACCACTAACAGTTGGCCGTTGAATATTTAGTAGCAAGGAAATGTCACGGATGGACTTATTGCACAGGTGGCAACACCTGAATCCAATAATTTGGAGGGGTGTCCCAATACTTTTGGCAATATAGTGCATATACACACACAGGAGTTGAACAAAAAATGGAAACACTACATGATTTGCAGTTGTGAAAGTGATGACATATTTCACATTGAAAGCAGTGAAGTGATGTGAAATTATTTTGCTTCCGCTGTGTGATGAGACATCTAGCTAACAGGTTTGAATCCTCACTTTTGTCATTCACTGTGTGTGCTGCTAGTAATACGGAGTCATGCCAGAGCTTACTGAGCTTCAAAGAGGGCAAATTGCTGGTACCTGCTTAGCTGGCGCCTCTGTGACTGAAGTTGCCAATTTAATTGCCGTATTACGAGGTACAGTATCAAGGTTATGTCGGCATGTACAGTTTCTGGGAAAATGTCGTCTGATAAGCATAAGTGCTGTCCAAATGGTCAACTGACCGAAAGAGACAAAAGGACATTGCACAGGATTTTGACCCGGAAAAAGAAAACAGCTGTTGCAAAAGTGACTGCAGAGCTCAATCTCAGTCACCCAAAGTCTGTCTCCATGAAAATGGAGCGAAGTCCAAAAGCAAAACATTCACTGGCGAGCTGCAATTGCCAAACCAATAGTGATCGATATTAATGCTCAGAAGAGGAGAAAGTGGTGCAACACCCATAAATCGTGGACTATTAATCAATGGAAGACTGTAATATGGTCCAATAAATTGAGCTTCACACTGTTCCCAACCAGTGGACGTGTTTATGTGTAGCAAACACTGTCCCAAGCTTATGACCAGGTCAGGACTGTCTTGTGCCAACTGTAAAACATGGTGGCGGCACAATCATGTTTTGGGCAGCCATATCTTGGTATTCTGCAGGCCCCATCATCACCTTGAAAGGTAGAGTCACTGCCAGCAACACAGATTTTGGCCGACCATGTGCACCCCATGGTGCAAGCATTGTTTCCCAAAGACAGCGCTATTTACCAAGACAGTAACAACCAAGACAGCTGGTGTTGTCAAATTATGGTTTGACAAGCTTGCAGATAAAGTCTCGCACCTTTCCTGGGCACCACAGAAACCAGACCTTAATATCAAAAAGTCACTTTTGGAGAACAAAAAGAACACTTTTTGTCAATTGTGGAGAACAAGGCTTGGGCTCGTTTTCAGCCTCCGGCATTTCTGTGAGACCTTGAACAATTTTTGCATGAAGAGTAGTATCAGATTCCATTATCGACCATCCATGACCTTTGTTTGTCAATTCCCTGGAGAATTCAGGCCATCTTGGATGCCAAAGGCAGTTCAACATCATATTAGGTAATGATGTTTCCATAATTTTTCCCAACCCATATATATATATATATATATATATATATACACACACAGTTAGGTCCATATATATTTCAATTTTCATTCCTTTGGTTCTGTATGCCACCATGCCACCAGAA
The DNA here is from genome assembly GCF_062004578.1 of Staurois parvus. Lineage (NCBI taxonomy): Eukaryota > Metazoa > Chordata > Amphibia > Anura > Ranidae > Staurois > Staurois parvus. Next base: position 461,546 of record NW_028317965.1, on the reverse strand, counting down.
TAAATTAAAACAAAACAAACCAAATGAATTGGAAGTGCAAACTTTCAGCTTTAATTCAAGGGGCTGAACATAAATATCAAGTACAAAGTTTAGGAACTGCAACCATTTTTATACACAGTCCCTCCATTTTCAGGGGCTCAAATGTAATTGGACAGATGAATATAATCATAAATAAAATGTTCATTTTTAATATTTTGTTGAGAATCCTTTACTGGCAATGACTGCCTGATGTCTGGAACCCATGGACATTACCAAAGACTGGGTTTCCTCCTTTCTGATGCTTTGCCAGGCTCTAACTACAGCTGTCTTCAGTTTAGTTTTTAGTTTTGCCTTCAGCAAGTGAAATGCATGCTCAATTGGGTTGAGATCAGGTGATTGACTTGGCCATCGCTGAATATTCCACTTCTTTTCCTTCAAAAGCTCCTGGGTAGCTTTTGCAGTGTGTTTTGGATCATTGTCCATCTGTACTGTGAAGCGCCGTCCAATCAAATTTGCTGCATTTGGCTGAATCTGGGCTGACAGTATATTTGTAAACACTGCAGAATTCATCCGGCTGCTTCTGTCTTCTGTCACATCCTCAATAAACACCAATAACCCAGTGCCACTGGTAGCCATGCATGCCCATGCCATCACACTGCCTTCACCATGTTTTACAGATGACATTGTGTACTTTGGATCATGAGCTGTTCTAAGCCTTCTCCACACTTTTTTCTTCCCGTCATTATGGTACAGATTAATTTTAGTTTAATCCGTCCAAAGAATGCTTTTCCAGAACCGGTCTGGCTTTTTTTAGATGTTTTTTGGCAAAGTCTAATCTGGCTTTTCTATTCTTCAGACTTATGAATGGTTTGCAGCTTGTGGTGAACCCCCTGTGAAGTATTCTCTTGATTGTAGACTGAAAATGATACACCAACCTCCTGGAGAGTGTCCTTCACTTGTCTGGATGTTGTGAATGGGTATTTCTTTACCATAGAGAGGATCCTGCGATCATCCACCACTGTTGTCTTCCGTGGACATCCATGCCTTTTTATGTTGCTGAGCTCATCAATGCTTTCCTCAGAATGTACCAAACTGTTGATTTGGCCACTCTTAATGTTGCTGCTATCTCTCTGATGGATTTGTTTCATTTTTGAAGCCTTACAATGGCCTGTTTCCTTTGCATGGACAGCTCCTTTGAACGCATGATGTAGGTTCACAGCAATAGATTCCACATGCAAATACCACACTTAGAATCAACTCCAGAGCTTTTACCTGCTTAACCTCCCTGGCGGTCTGATTGTGTCAATATTTTTTAATGTCAAAGCGTTACATTGTTTTGCATGGAAATTTGTTGTTTTATATTGTAGGCATGTAAATTTAATTCATAAATAATTATAAAAAATAATAATATAATAATAATAAATGTAATTCAATAATGTAATCAAACCAAAAACACTTAAATTTGTCCAAACAAAGGTGCAATATTACTAGACACTGCATATTGGTTTAGTAAGCATCCCGGGTATGAAAAATGTTGAAACGTTTTCTTTCCACTGTCATCTTGCTTCAAGCAACAAACCACGAACATCCTTGTAGGTGCTGACTTTTTCTCGGTTGGTGTGATGTAGTCCATGAAGTGACGACCAGTCAGGCGTTCCGGTTTGACAACGCCAACGGCACGATGTCTAGCTCTATTCACAGCCGTTGATGGTGTTTGGTGGTTCACAAAGATACCTTCGGAAACTTTCCAAATGAAGTCAGAATGAATCACGGGCTTGTCACTCTTTTTTCATGATCAGGGAAAATCTGTACTCTGACATGACCGTGCCAAAGAATAGAGTGGCAAGTAGTTTATTAGTTGTCCAATACCACTTCTGCAGGGGTTTCCCCACCACTCCCTGAAGTATTATTAGGCCCAGAAATTTCCAGATGTCATTTTTGGTCACTTGTTCACACTTTCTGCTTCTTGGTAACTTCCGATGCAGAGTAGCCAATTGTTGCTCTTGGTACCGGTTTATCTCAGTAACTATTTTTTCAATAACCTCATCGGTCAGAAATAATTGTAAGTATGCCAAGGGGTTGCCATGTTCAATGTCTACTTTCATACCAGATGCTCCAGTAAATGGGAATCTTGGGGGCACTGCCTGATCCGTACCACAATCAATAGAGCACCAAGTTCGCACATCACTGAGCTCAGTCGTAGAATCGTCACTTTCAGTGTCTGATGGCGAATTTCCCCACGAATCACTATCACTCAATTCTGCAAGTGATTCTAATTTACTCTCGCTGTTTTCTAGATGGTCTCTGACCTAAAGGGACGCTTTTTGGATGCTATGGACGTTCTCAAGTTTCCAGGCAGGAAGAACGGTAAAAGTGCAGGCAGGGCGCAGGACAAAGCACTCGGGACAAAACTGAGGGGAAATGGTTTGATACAGTAATGGAATCCTAACAGATTACAATGTATTGTGTGTATGTGATATTTTGTTTACTTTTTATAATCTCCCACTGGTTCTGCCCCCCGCGTTGCGCAGCTCACAGGGAAGGGAACCGGCATCGGCTAGAGGACACAATGGGAGGACATTGGGGGATCGCAGGGATAAGGTAAATTACACTAAAGTGTAATCCCAAGTGTGGCTCGGGGTTACCGTTTTTGGTACTGAAAATAACCCCGAGCTACACTCAAGATTACCACCAGGGAGGTTAATTGATGAAGAAATAATGGAGTAGCTAACACCTGGTCATGAAACCGCTTTTGATTCAATTGTCCAATTACTTTTAGTCCCTTGAAAAAGGGGGGATGGCTACTCTGAAGAGCTGTAATTCCTAAACCCTTCCTCCAATTTGGATGTACATACCCTCAAATTAAACCTGAGAGTGTGCACTTTCAGCCCACGTCCATTATATAACTATAGCTTGAATATGTTTTGGTAAATACCTGAAAAAAAATCTAAAATTGTGCCTGTGTCCAAATATATATGGACCTAACTGTATGTAAATGGCTACAAACTACAGTAGATAAAATTGTCCATCGGTGAAGCTTTAAAGCAGTATTAAACTCTGCTTTTGAACTTGTACCTACAGGAAAGCCTATAATAAGGGTTAGCTGTAGGTACAATGAATATCTCCTAAACTTGCGGTGTTTGAGATGTTCATACGGGATGCAGACGGTGATGTCACCGGCATTTGCACTATGAAGGGATGGCTTACTCATGTTGACCCTTCCGAGTTCTGCACCATGGCTGTGAATCCTGCGCGCATGCTTGGGGTGTCTTCATCGCGGCTCAGCCATTGAAGTGGCTGCAGCCCGCGAACCTGGAATGCAGACCTGGTGAAGATGGAATCCCTGCCAGCGGAGACAGCACGCAGCTGGAGGGCTGTGTTTTAAAGTATATGTTTTGGTAAAAACCTGAAAAAAATCTAAAATTGTGCCTGTGTCCAAATATATATGGACCTAACTGTATATATATATATATATATATATATATATATATATATATACACACATACACACACACTGTATATATATAAATTATTTCATGATTGCCAGCTAAATTGTTTTGCACATCGACTATCCTCTGCTACAAGGTTACCAGACCTGTTAACTCACGCACCTAAATTGATCTGAAGCCAACTTCAGCGCATTAACTTTGATTTGTAGAAGATGGGAACGGTGTGAGAGTAAAAGGATGTTAAGTGCTTTGATTGCTTTCAGAAAAAGTCTCAGAGCATCAAGTAACACATAAATGAGGCAGAGCAGTGAGAGTAATAACCTGTGAATGGAATCCAAGTCCTGCTACTGGATTCTATGTACGAGTAAACTAACCTGCAAGAATACAACTGGGTATACACGCTTAATTTTTCTTTGTTCAGCGGCAAAAAAAAAAAAAAAAGGTTCCTCCATTCACACAAACAAAGTGGACGGGGGAACCCTCCCCGCTGTGCTATTGTATTCTGACAACGGGGAATCCTTCACTGTCAAAATACACTGATCAGCACTGCAGCCAGTTGGCAGCAACCGCTAATCAAATGACCATTTTCCCATACCTCTCAACTTTCAAACTCGAGAATGTGGGATACTTGATGGAGGCAGTGATCCATGGTGCTCTATGGCAGAGTGGGTGTGGCAAACATAACAGTGGGATGGGCTTAATAGGCATAGGCTTAATGGGCACAGGTAAACAAAACCAGGGCTTCCTTGTACCTATAAAATATGCTTTGATTGCTGTGACACAAGCAATAGTCTCACAGACACATATAAACTCCAGCACAATCATTAAAAAAAGGAAACCATTACATATAGTTTGGCGCACACTCAATATATACATAAATCAGGGCTAACACTTTGTCTGAGCCTACCTTAACCCCCCTAGCGGTCTGATTATGTCAGTATTTCTGTGCTCAAAGTGGTACTTTTTTTGCATGGAAATATGTTGTTTTTGTTTTTGTAGGCCTGTAATTCCTAGGAATAACTCACTGAAATCTGTCCGAACAAGAGTCTAGTAAACATCCCGGGTATGATAAAATTTGAAACACAAAATCATAAATTATAATATAATAAATAATCATGAAAATAATAATATAATAATAAATTTAATTCAATAATGTAATCATACCAAAAACACTGAAATTGTAAATAGAGCGCCAAGTTTGCACATCACTGAGCAAAGTCACAAAATTGTTTTCAGTGTCTGATGACGAATTTCCCCCACGAATCATTATCACTCAATTCTGCAAGTGATTCTAATTTACTATCGCTGTATTCTAGCCGGTCTAAAACCGCTTTTGACCTAAAGGCAGGGGCGGACTGACAACTCATGGAGCCCCCGGGCAATAGGGGATCATGGGGCCCCTGTGTCCTTGCCCAAACTCAAAAAAGCCTATGAAAAAGGTACCAGGGGCATCTCATGGGGCCCCCTACTGACCCTGGGCCCTCGGGCAGTGCCCGAGTTTCCAAATGGTCAGTCCACACCTGCCTAAAGGGACGCTTTTTGGACGCCATGGACGTTTCTCAGTTTCCAGGCAGAAAGAACAGTAAAAATGCAGGCAGGGCGCCGGACAAAGCACTCGGGACAAAATGTATGTGAAATGGTTTGATACAGGAATGTAATTCTATCAGATTTTAGTGTATTGAGTGAATGTCAATTTTAATCACTCATTGGGTTTATTCAGGAAGGAAAGGGGCTAGTAAATGTGACATATTTACCAGACCCTTCCCACATTCTTCATGCTGAAGGATCCTACTGTGTTCTTGCAGCTGCCAATGAGAAGGAGAGGAGGGATGCCGGCAGCACTGCAAGAGTGGGGGCACACTGGGAGCAGCAGGGGGAAACATATGGTGTACAGGGAGGGTGATGGGTGTGGGGGGGGGGCAATTAGTGGAACCAACCCCATGTATGGCTCTCTATGCAGCAGCTGAAAGCCAGTGGGAAGGAGAGGAGAAGTCTATTATTTTTGGCTTCTGGGGTATCTATTGTCACCATGGGGGATATGTTGTTGCAGGGGTCTATTGTTGCTAGAGGGAAATCTAGTGTTGCTGAGGGGGTCAATTGTTGCTGGAGGGACAACTGTTGCTGCAAAGCATCTACAATTGATGGAGGGGTCTATTGTTGCTGAATGCTGGGGGGTATATTGATGCTGGCTTCTGGGAGATCTTATGTTGCTTCTGAGGGCCTATTGTTGCTGGGGGGGTCTATTTGCTGAGGGGATCTATTATTGCTGGAGAGTTCTAGTAAAAACTCCAGACATATTGCACCACAAACAAGAGACAAGGGGGTACAAGTGGCACATAGGGGGATTGGGATTAACCTAATAATACATGCGGGGAGGTTGATGGTAGGACTTTGCAATTGCAGTGATCGACTTTTGCTCATAAGGTCAGGGATTTTTGAAGGAGGAACATGGGGGAATGCTACCAGGATTGAATGTATGTAATGGCAAGGAGTGCTGGGGGGTCTATTGATTCTGGTGGATCTATTGTCACTGGGGGGGGGGGGATATATTGATGCTATTAACGATAAACTGTTGCTGGAAGGGATCTACTGTTGAGGGAGTGGTCTATTGTTGATGGTTGCTGGAAGATTTATTGTTGCTGGTGGATATACTGCTGGGGAGGGTATTTTGTTGTGGGGGGGTCTGCAAGAAATCTATTTTACTGCCTTTTTCCCCCTAAATATTACTTAGCACCACAAACAAAAGACAAGGGGGTGACAAGAGGTGACTCGGAAGGGGGGAGTACCTAATCGGATGGGGTGAGACCTATTCTCTACAAACAGAACAAGCTCTACTACTTCAGTACATCAACTCCATTGTGCGATTATTCACATCAAGTTTCTAATCAATCTAACAAAAAGCACATTCCTGTTTTCTTTGAATACCAAATGATGTACAGATGCCTTTCACATGACTGGATAACTGAAATAAATATTCACACATTTTTTGAACGAAGATTCTCAGCTCATTTAGTAAATCAGCACGGATGCTATCATTCTGCTGCAGGCAGGAGGACGCATTTCCCCAGACGAGGTATTTTGTATCAGCATCTCAAACTGTTGTGCAAAGTGTCTTTGCATTTGTCAGACATCTTACATGGGAGACTAGCAAGCTGTGTCCTTAGTTTTGTTATGACGCAGCAAAAGCTGACAATTTTCAGTCTGAGAAAAAAAAATCCAATAGTGTCTAGAATTTAGTACTGGTGTCTAGTATGAAGATACTTTTAGATAGCATTACTTCTAAAATTTCACCTGTATTACATATACAGGCCATACACGGGTCGAATTCCGACCAAATTTTCTTTAGAAAATCGGAATTTTCATGCGTTTTGTAATCCGATGGAGCCACCATTTATTTCGAAATTCGACCAACCAAGCCTTCACCTCATGTTGCTACAGAAAGAATTTTCGTGGCCAAGAAATTTCTTTTCTTCCCAGGTCACAGCTCATGCTCCTTTCTTTTTCAATTACATTTCTCGTGTGATTCTCCCATTATTGATTAGAAATTAGTTCATTTTTCAAAAACTTTCCAGCATGCCCGATCACCCAAATTCAATGGTCGCTCGAAAATTGGTTGTTGCTGTGGCCCACTAATGGTGCACAATTCAAATGAAAAGTCTTAGAAAAGATTTTCTAAAAAAAATTATTTCGGAATTTGACCCATTATGGCCAGCTTTGCAGATGATGCCTGTTAAGGCATCATCTGCAAAGCGAACTAGCCAACATGCAGTCACGAACTAGCCAACATGCATCCTACATATGTGATCAGCATGAAAATTGTGGCATGGTTATTACATGGGTTTGTTAGTAAACAAACCTCCCGCAGTTGTCAGAGTATTCCTCACTGCCCAATGAGGGGAATTTACTAAGGCTACGTTCACACTAGCCTTGTGTGCAGGCGGCAGAGAGGCGTTTGGGAGGCGTTTTTACCGCTTCCCAAACGCCTCTGCCAATTCTGCACATTACAGCACATGGTGCTGTTCTAACGGGAGCGTTTGCGTCGCGTCGCGGCAAAACGGACGCCTCTGGTCGAGTCAGGAGGCTTTGAAGCCTCCTATTCTCGTCTATGGTGCCGCTCCGCAAACACCCGGCCGACGTTTGCGGTGCGGTTGCGGGGCGTTTGCGGAGCGGTAACACCACTCAAACTGCATTATAGGCGTTTGTGGGGCGTTATTAACGCTCGGCAAACGCCTAGCAACCGCCGCTAAACCGCGCATGCGGCGTTTGTGGAGCGTTTGCCGAGCGTTAAAAAACGCTCCGCAAACGCCGGACCAACGCTTGCCAAACGCTATAGGGGCGTTTGGCAAGCGTTGGCAAAACAGCCAAGTGTGAACGAGCCCTAAGACTGGAGAGTGCAAAATCTGGTGCGGCAATGTTTAGTAACCAATCAGCTCCCAGATTGTATTGCCAAAGCTTACTTGAACAAGCTGAAGTTAGAAGCTGATTGGTTACTATGCACAGCTGCACCTGATTCTGAGTGCTCAAGTTTAAGTAAACCAACCCCATTGCTTCCTTTGAATTGGCTGTATCTACGTTTAAATCGTGCATGCTAGTGGACAGAAGAGGTCATGTCAGCCAGATGTCGATGAACAGTTTCTATGCTGCAGATAACAATACAAATGGATCTCTTCTTAGTGTCTCATCCTACTTCTCATAATAGCTCATTCAATACTGTGGGGTCAATTCACTAAAGGTTACCAAATGCGATAACGCTATCACATTATTATTTTTATTATTATACAGGATTTAAATGGCTCCAACAGTTTGCTCAGCGCGTTACATGACTCATTTGGATAAATTAACACATGCGGTAACAAAATGTCTTATTCACAAAAAAAAAAAACAACGATTCTGTGGAATTTAACTCAAAATTAAAAATGTGTTGGTAAATATTGCGAAAAGAAAAAAAAACATGCGATAAGCTGCTAAATCCAATTCACAAATAGGACAGAAAATCAATGTGATATTTATCACCAGGGATTTGCTGGTGGTATCACATGCAGTATTTTTTCAGATGCAGTGAGGGGGTCCCCTCCCAACACCTAGGGGTCTGGTATGGATATTTATGGGAACACCACGCCAAAATAATGATGTGGGGTCCCCCCCAGAACCATGCCAAACCCAAAATCCCTTAGGATTGTGAGGGGACCCACACACTTTTTTTATTTTGATGTGGGGTTCCCCCCAGAGCCATACCAGACCCAAAATCCCTTAGGATTGTGAGGGGACCCACACACTTTTTTTTCTTTTTTATTTTGATGTGGGGTTCCCCCCAGATCCATACTAGACCCACAATTCCTTTGGATTGTGAGGGGACCTGCACACTTTTTTTTAATTTTGATGTGGGGTTCCCCCCAGATCCATACCAGACCCAAAATCCCTTAGGATTATGAGGAGACCCACATACTTTTTTTTCTTTTTTCTTTTGATGTGGGGTTCCCCCCAGATCCATACCAGACCCAAAATTCCTTAGGATTGTGAGGGGACCCACACACTTTTTTTTTATTTTTATGTGGGGTTCCCCCCAGATCCATACCAGACCTAAGGGCTGTTTTTTAAATCTTGGTGCAGAGTTTTCCTTAAAATCCATACCAGATCCAAAGGGGGGGGACCCCACACTGTTATTTTCATAATTTGTAATAGCTGACATGTTTTGTTTACATTCAGCTGTCAGTGGGACACCCACTGACAGCTGATAAGTCATCCGTTGTTAAGTACGCCGCAGCCGGCCTCCTTACCAACCAGCTACCGTGCGATAAATTACCACATGAAAATATGCAGTAATTACCGCAATACAGATTTTTTTACCGCAAAATTCTTAGTGAATTGCACATTTGCATAAAAATGTACCGCATGCTTTATTTACCCGCATTTTCAGTTGTTATATAACTATTAGTTAATTGATCTCTATTGGTATAAAAGCATGGTAGACCTTGCACTTCTGCAACATTTCAAAAGAACATTATATAGCCAGAGTTCTTCTTTAAATGTATCCGTATCACCAAGAACAAGAACAAATTCCCGAGCAAACGTCACACATTGTATTCTGGAAATTCTCACAAGATCACTTATTACCCAAAAGCAAGTGAGTAATGGAAGAGAACAAAATGTTACACTGTCATGGCGTGCTTCTGTTTTTCTTGGAATAGGTAACATATGACATGCCCGCTCAGCATCCTCTCCCGTCTCTCCAGCTGCACTACTCATCTTTTATATGAGTCACAACTGTAACCTTTCAGATGGATTAGCCATAACGTCTCATTAAATCACAAATATGGCCCATTTGATGTTTTCATTTGTTTTTCCTACCCAAATAATATTATGTGAAATGAATACAGAAAATTTGGAACTGCATAATGCAGCACTGGGGTCTTGGGCTCAATGTCCAGTCTGCATGGAGGCTATACAGGTGAAACTTGAAAAATTAGAACATCGTGCAAAAGTTCATTTATTTCAGCAATGCAACTTAAACGGTGAAACTAATATATGAGATAGACTCATTACATGCAAAGCAAGATTGTTCAAGCCGTGATTTGTCATAATTGTGATGATTATGGCTTACAGCTCATGAAAACCCCAAATCCACAATCTCAGAAAATGGGAATATTGTGAAAAGGTGCAATATTCTCGGCTCAAAGTGTCCAACTCTAATCAGCTAATTAAGCCATAACACCTGCAAAGGGTTCCTGAGCCTTTAAATGGTCTCTCAGTCTGGTTCAGTAGGAATCACAATCATGGGAAAGACTGCTGACCTGACAGTTGTGCAGAAAACAATCATTGGCACCCTCCATAAGGAGGGAAAGCCTCAAAAGGTAATTGCAGAAGACGTTGGATGTTCCCAAAGTGCTGTATCAAAGCACATTAATAGAAAGTTATGTGGAAGGGAAAAGTGTGCAAGAAAAAGGTGCACAAGCAGCAGGGATGACCGCAGCCTGGAGAGGATTGTCAGGAAAAGGCCATTCAAAGGTGCTGGGGACTTTCACAAGGAGTGGACTGAGGCTGGAGTCAGTGCATCAAGAGCCACCACCACACACAGACAGATCCTGGACATGGGCTTCAAATGTTGTATTCCTCTTGTCAAGTCGTTCCTTAACAACAAACAATGTCAGAAGCGTCTTACCTGAGTTAAAGAAAAACAGACCTGGTCTGTTGCTCATTGGTCCAAAGTCCTATTTTCTGATGAGAGCAACTTTTGCATCCCATTTGGAAACCAAGGACCCCGAGTATGGAGGAAGAATGGAGAGGCCCAAGGACCCCGAGTATGGAGGAAGAATGGAGAGGCACACACTGCAAGATGCTTGAAGTCCAGTGTGAAGTTCCCACAGTCTGTGTTGATTTGGGGAGCCATGTCATCTGCTGGTGTTGGTCCACTGTGCTCCATTAGGTCCAGGGTCAACGCAGCCGTCTACCAGGAGATTTTGGAGCACTTCATGCTTCCTTCCGCAGACAAGCTTTATGGGGATGCTGACTTCATTTTTAGACTTGGCACCTGTCCACACTGCCAAAAGCACCAAAACCTGGTTCAATGACCGTGGGATTACTGTGCTTGATTGGCCAGCAAACTCGCCTGATCTGAACCCCATAGAGAATCTATGGGGCATTGCCAAGAGAAAGATGAGAGACACGAGACCGAACAATGCAGAAGAGCTGAAGGCCGCTATTGAAGCATCCTGGTCTTCCATAACACCTCAGCAGTGCTACAGGCTGATAGCTTCCATGCCACACCGCATTGAGGCAGTTTTTGCTGCAAAAGTGGCCCAAACCAAGTACTGAGTACATATGCATGCTTATACTTTTCAGAGGTCCGATATTGTTCTATGTACAATCCTTGTTTTATTGATTGCATGTAATATTCTAATTTTCTGAGATTGTGGATTTGCGGTTCTCATGAGCTGTAAGCCATAATCATCACAATGATGACAAATCACGGCTTGAACTATCTTGCTTTGCATATAATGAGTCTATCTCATATATTAGTTTCACCTTTTAAGTTGTATTACTGAAATAAATGAACTTTTACACGATATTCTAATTTTTCGAGTTTCACCAATATATTCTCCCTGTGTTTTTGTGGAAGGTTGGGGCTACCCCTTGTGATGTGCGGCAGAGAGGGGCTTATCTAGTGCCGGAGAAGCCCTACCCGTCAATGGGGTGATCATATTAGGCATACCTTAGAGGGCATCTAAAGAAAAAGTAATTGAATATATTATAATTACTGTGCAATCAGTCAAAAATTAAAATGCTGCTTCCTTACAGAAAGGTTCTATGTACTACTAATGCATAAAATGCCTCTGTTAATGTCATTTTACACAGTTCCATATTTAGTCTGGCTGAAAAAAGACAAAAGTCAGTTCAACCATAAAAAAAAAAGTTATAATCCTATACCCACAGTTGATCCAGAGGAAGGCAAAAACCCAGCAGAGCATGATCCAATTTGCTCCTGTAGGGGAAACAATTCCTTCCTGATCCCCCGATAGGCAATCGGATATTCCCTGGATCAACTTTACCTATACATGTTATATCCAGTTATATTCTGTGTATCCAAGAAAGAATCCAGGACTTTTGTAAAGCAATCCACTGAGCTGGCCAGAATTCTTGAGGGAGTCTATTCCGCATTTTCACAGCTCTCACTGTGAAGAAACCTTTCCGTGTTTGGAGATTAACTTTCTTTTTCTCCAGATGTAAAGAGTGCCCCCTTGTCCTCTGTGATGACCTCAGGGTGAATAACTCTACACCGAGTTCACTATATGAACCACTGATGTATTCTACATGGAGATCATATCCCCCCTTATGTATTATACATGGAGATCATATCCCCCCTTATGTATTATACATGAAGATCATATCCCCCCTTATGTATTACACATGGAGATCATATCCCCCTTATGTATTATACATGGAGATCATATCCCCCCTTATGTATTATACATGGAGATCATATCCCCCCTTATGTATTACACATGGAGATCATATCCCCCTTATGTATTATACATGGAGATCATATCCCCCCTTATGTATTATACATGGAGATCATATCCCCCCTTATGTATTATACATGGAGATAATATCCCCCCTTATGTATTATACATGTTGATCATATCCCCCCTTATGTATTATACATGTTGATCATATCCCCCCTTATGTATTATACATGGTGATCATATCCCCCTTATGTATTATACATGGTGATCATATCCCCCCTTATGTATTATACATGGAGATCATATCCCCCCTTATGTATTATACATGGAGTTCATATCCCCCCTTATGTATTATACATGGAGATCATATCCACCCTTATGTATTATACATGGAGATCATATCCCCCCTTATGTATTATACATGGTGATCATATCCCCCCCTTATGTATTATACATGGAGATCATATTGGTAAGAATATGATATCAGATCATTTGGTAAGAATTAGGCGGCGGGAGCAGACATGCATTAGGAGCTCCTGCGCTCCTAGCCCCAATCCGCTGCCATCCAGGCCGCAGCGGACCCCAGCGGGGCCCCTAAGACACTCCCGGCCCAGCCCGACCACCAGGGAAGGTTTCGGGACCTTTTCCCGGAGCTCCGGGAATCACGGCCTACCCGCGAACCTGAAGCCGCGGCCTTAATTTTTGCCGCGACCGGACCGCATCGCTGGACATCCGCCCGGACCGTCTCCGCTCTGCCCACCGACCTGCCTGCCTGCCCAGGGCCCTCCCCATCAGCCCTGGGTCCTCGTTGACTACCCTGGACCACCAGGAACCGGCACGGCCTCACGGTCTCCCTGGAGCCCTCCCTGCTAGCTCAGGGACCACCCCAGACCGCCCGCGTCCAGCCGCTGGCACCCTGCCGCCACCTCGGGGCACCCAGCATCCAACACCCAGCGGCCCGCACCCGGCGACCCTGCCTGGGAACTGCTTTGGGCCTCCCAGCACCCTGTGGGCTGCCCTGCACCCTGCACCAGTCGGCCCCAGACCAGGGACCTTTCCAGGACGCCGCCGCACCTCCGCTACCTGCACCGAGAGGGTAAGCCTCCCCTTTGGGGCACATACCACTGAACTGCCCAAACCCTATCCAATTCGGCGGAGCCAAGCCTACCACGCGGCCTTACCGCTCCCACCGACGCAGGGCCCCCAGCACCCCCAGTCGCTGGCCCACAACATCCACCTGCGCTGCTCACCTCACCCACGGAAGCTGAGCCAGACTGCGACTAACCCACTCCACCTCCAGACGTCGGTCCTCACCACCTCCTGCCAACGACCCCTCTACACCGCCTAACGCCGGTCCCTTCATACACCACCTGATGCCGGGCCCTTCAGCACCATCAGCGCCTCCCGACGCCGAGTCCTCAGCGCCTGGCCCTTAACATCCGCCTGCGTCGGCTCACTTCGTTCACGGACGCTGAGCCTACTACAGCTGCCAACGCCTAGCCTACTCCACCTCCAGACGTCGATCCATACCACCTCCTGACGACGACCCTTCCACTCCTCCCGACGTCGGGCCCTTCAGCACCCTCAGCGCCTCCCGACGCCAAGCCCTCAACACCTGGCCTCAACTTCTCCGGTCTCCGAGCCGCCAGCATCACCAGATGCCGTACCTACTGCACCCCAGACGTCGCGCCCTTCGACCCCTCCGCTCACCGAACTACCGCACCCACTGATGATGTGCCGCCACACCCACGGACACCAACCTACTTCACCCGCAGACTACTACCAACCAGCTGCTATCCTTGCTGCCCTCCACTCTCCCTCTCCGCTCCCAGAAGAACTCATTAGTCTCCTCCACAGCGCTACAGACGCTCTGCTTCACCATCCCGGACCTGCACCCCCTCACTTCCCATGGCGTTGCGGACACTTTGCTTTGCCATCCCTGACCAGCACCCCTTCACCCCCCTGACCTTTCCAGCACCCCGCTCACCCCAACATGCCGCCCGCGCTCCTCCTCCTCGTCCTCCTCTCCTCCATCCTTAAAACCGCCTCCCTCTACCCGCCCACCCCCACTAAGCAGCTCTATATCGCCCCCTCGCTTCTCCCCTCTCCCCATTACGGCACCCACCACCTCCTCCTGCTACTCCACTTCCCCGCTGACCCACTTGCCACCACTTCCAGACCCACACGCTCCTACACCTCCCGTTCCCATGCCACCTTCCTCACCCTCCTCATTCTCATATCAGCTGGGGACATCTCCCCGAACCCTGGCCCCTCACCACCTCACCCCCCCCTAGAGCCCCCCCTGCTCACGCCAGCCGACGCGACCCCCTCAACCTCATACATGTACCCCTCCTCCCCATACCTATCCCCCCTCTCTCGGTTGCACTCCTGAATGCCCGTTCGGTTTGCAACAAACTTACCGCCATCCACTACCTCTTCATCTCCCGCTCCCTAAACCTCCTAGCAGTCACCGAAACCTGGGTACACGCCACCGACTCCACTTCCCCTGCGGCACTCACCCATGGAGGTCTCATCTGGACCCATTCGCCAAGACTGAGCGATCGCAGAGGTGGTGGTGTCGGCCTGCTCCTTTCACCGCTGAGCACCTTCCAGGTCCTCCCTAACCCACCCTCTCTATCCTTCCCCTCCTTTAAGGCGCACTGCATCCGACTCTTCTCACCCACTCCCCTAAGGATCGCAGTGATCTACAGACCTCCTGGGTCCATACCCCACTTCCTGGACAACTTTGCCGCCTGGCTCCCCTTCTTCCTCTCCTCTGAGCTACCGACCATCATCCTCGGGGACTTCAACATCCCCATCAATGACAACAACCCGGCCACTTCCCAATTCCTCCACCTAACCTCCTCCTTCGCGCTCACAGAGCACACGCAATCCTCCACCCACATCGGAGGAAACACCCTGGACCTCGTCTTCTCCCACATCTGTACCCTCAACCAGTTCTCTAACACCCCCTTCCCTCTCTCTGACCACCACCTCATCACGTTCTCCATCTCCCCTTCCCCCACCCCCCCCCCCCCCAAAAATGCCAAACCATCAACAGCCGCAATCTCCACAACCTGAACCCGGCCCCCCTCCACTCAGCCGCCGACCGCCTATACGACAGCATCCTCCCACTGTCATGTCCTGACATAGCCACCACCTTGTACAACGACTCACTGTCAGCTGCCCTAGACTCTCTGGCACCCCTAACCACACGCATCATCAAACCCAGGCCGCTTCAACCATGGCAGAATGACAGCACTAAACGCCTCAAACGTCGCAGTCGCGCACTGGAGAGACTGTGGCGCAAAACCAGGTCCCCTCACGCATTCTCCCTCTACAAATCTGCCTTCCTCACTTACACCTCCTCCCTCCACGCCGCCAAGCAGGCCTACTTTGTTAACCTAATCAACACCCTCTCCTCCTGCCCTCGCCGACTCTTCTCCACCTTCAACTCCCTGCTCTCTCCCCCCCCTCCTCCACTCAGTACCTCACTCACCGCGCACGAGATTGCCACCCATTTCCGTAACAAGATTGACACTATCCATAAGGACATTGTCAACTCGCAATCTACCTCCCCACCAAGCCTCCCCACCCCCGTCACCCCTTCTTCTCCCCCCTCCTCTGCCCTCACAACCGCACTGCCCTCCACCTCTCCCAAGGCCCCGCCCACCGTAACCCCCCCTGCACTGCACTCCCTCAGCCCTGTCACTACTGAGGAAATCGTCAAGGTCCTCTCAGAAGCCCGTCTCACTACCTGCCCCCTGGACCCTATCCCCTCTCAACTCCTCCGGTCACCCCCCTCTTCCCTCATCCGCTCCCTCACCCACATCTTCAATCTCTCCCTCTCTACTGGCGCATTCCCCTCCCCCCTAAAGCACGCACATATCACCCCCATCCTCAAAAAGCCCTCCCTGGATCCCGCAGACCCCAACAACCTCAGACTCATCTCCCTGCTGCCACTCACCTCCAAGCTCCTTGAGCGCATAGTCTACGATCGCCTAAGCGCCCACCTTATTGACAATAACCTCCATGACCCATTACAGTCCAGCTTCCGTCCTCTACACTCCACTGAAACTGCCCTCCTCAAAATCACTAACGACCTACTAAACGCCAAAGCCAAGGGCGACTACTCTGTCCTCCTTCTCCTGGACCTCTCTGCGGCCTTCGACACAGTCAACCACCCCCTCCTCCTTAATAAACTACTCTCCCTTGGCATCAGAGATACCGCTCTCTCCTGGTTCTCATCCTACCTATCCCGACGCTCCTTCAGCGTCAAATACAATGGTACCACCTCCCCCTCCCTCCCCCTCTCTGTTGGGGTCCCCCAAGGCTCTGTCCTTGGACCCCTTCTCTTCTCCATCTACACCTCCTCCCTGGGCACACTTATACACTCCCATGGCTTCAATTATCACCTCTATGCTGACGACACCCAAATTTACCTCTCCACCCCTCTCCTCACCCCCACTATCTCCGCCTGCATCACTCACCTCCTAAACGACATCTCAGACTGGATGTCGCTCCATTTCCTCAAGCTTAACCTCTCCAAAACCGAACTCCTCGTCTTTCCCCCTGCCCACACCCCCCCCCCCAGCCTATCCATCACCACCACCAACACCACTATCATTCCCGCCCCGCAAGCCAAAGTCCTTGGCGTCATTCTTGACTCGAACCTCTCCTTCCTCCCTCATGTCAAATCACTTGCAAACACCTGCAGGCTCCATCTCCGCAATATTGCCAAGATACGTGCCTTCCTCACCCCAGACACCACCAAACTTCTTGTACACTCCCTCATCATCTCACGCCTTGACTATTGCAACTCTCTTCTCACTGGCCTACCCAAGTGCAGGCTCTCCCCACTCCAGACCATCCTGAACTCAGCGGCCAGACTCATCCACCTCACCACCCGCTCCACCTCTGCCACCCCCCTCTGCCTCTCCCTCCACTGGCTCCCGATTGCCCAACGCATCAAATTTAAACTTCTAATCCTGACCTACAAAGCCATTCATAACACTGCCCCTGACTACCTCACCAACCTGATCCCCAAGTACCACCGTACCCTTCGCTCCTCACAGGACCTCCTTCTATCCTGCTCCCTGGTCTCCTCCTCCCATGCACGACTGCAGGACTTCTCCAGGTCCTCCCCTATCCTCTGGAACTCACTGCCCCAATCCATCCGACTGTCGCCTTCCCTCCCCACATTCAGGCGCTCCCTCAAAACCCATCTCTTCAGGGAAGCCTACCCCACCCTCACCTAACGGCCATCCTCCCTCATTCCTCCCACCACTTCATCCCCCTCAGCCACTTCATTCCCCTCAGCCACTTCCTACTGTTCCACTGCCCCCTCCCTCCTAGATTGTAAGCTTGAAAGAGTAGGGCCCTCTTACCCCTCGTACGCTGTCTGTTTTTGTTGTACTGTGCCATGTATTGTCCCCCCTATTGTACAGCGCTGAGCAAACCCTTTGGCGCTATATAAACTCGATGTAATAATAATAATAATATCCCCCCTTATGTATTATACATGGAGATCATATCCCCCCTTATGTATTATACATGGAGATCATATCCCCCCTTATGTATTATACATGGAGATCATATCCCCCTTATGTATTATACATGGAGATCATATCCCCCTTATGTATTATACATGGAGATCATATCCCCCCTTATGTATTATACATGGAGATCATATCCCCCCTTATGTATTATACATGGAGATCATATCCCCCCTTATGTATTATACATGGAGATCATATCCCCCCTTATGTATTATATATGGTGATCATATCCCCTCTTATGTATTATACATGGAGATCATATCCCCCCTTATGTATTATACATGGAGATCATATCCCCCCTTATGTATTATACATGGTGATCATATCCCCCTTTATGTATTATACATGGAGATCATATCTCCCCTTATGTATTATACATGGAGACCATATCCCCCCTTATGTATTATACATGGAGATCATATCCCCCCTTAATCTCCTCTTCTCCAGAGAGAATAAATTCAGTTCCTCTAATCCAGTGTTTCTCAACTCCAGTCCTCATGGACCCCCAACAGGTCATGTTTTCAGGATTTCCATTATTTTGCACAGGTGATTTGATCTGTTTCACTGCCTTAGTAATTACCACAGCTGTTTCATCTGAGGGAAATCCTGAAAACATGACCTGTTGGGGGTCCATGAGGACTGGAGTTGAGAAACGCTGCTCTAATCTTTCCTCATAGCTGAGCTTCTCCAATTGGCTGCAGCACTGATCAGTGTATTCTGACAGAGAAGAGTCCCCTGTGTCAGAATACAACGCCCCAGCAAGGGGAATTTCTGCATTAAAGTATATGCAAACCCTCACCTTGCAAAACAACCCATTCAGTTTAAAATAGAACTGAAAGGCAAAACATGTGTGCATTGATTTAAAAAACATGGTAGATAGCTTTGTTCTCCTTTTTTCAGCTTCATAGAGAGGTAAGGGTGGAGAAACAGCAAAACACCGACCTTCCCAGTGAATGGCTGTGCAGGGGAGTAAGGTGAGGGCAAGTTTGATGATTGGAGGAGAGCACACTGTGTTCCCAGCATAGCTAGAGAACTGACCACGCTATGCCCTCATGCCTAGTGTGGTCAGTTTTTAATAGGAAACCAGAAGGACTGGCAGGAACACCAGGGAATTCACACAAAGGAAGCAATGCAAACAGGATATGTTTTCATACAAGTACAGCAGGCACTGACCAGGGATGTTCAACTCTTCTGCCACATACTCACAATCCGAAGACTCTGATAAGAAACTAGACCACCTTCGTATTGCCTACAATTGTAGTAATAATGTGACACCTACATAAGCACAGTGATAAAGAAAACAAACATCAAAAGCACCAAATAGACAGAAGATATTTGGAAAGCTGCTGGGTGTATCTTTTTGTGTCTGTTTCCTAATGAAGCAGCTATTAACCACTTGCCTACCAGGCACTTATACCCCCTTCCTTACCAGGCCAATTTTCAGCTTTCAGCGCTGCCGCACTTTGATTGACAATTGCGCAGTCATGCAACATTGTACCCATATGAAATTTTGATCATTTTTTTCTCACAAATAGAGCTTTCTTTTGGTGGTATTTAATCGCCACTGGGCGCTTTACTTTTTGCGCTATAAATTAAAAAAAGTGCAAAAAATTTGAAAAAAAAAAAAAAGTTTATTTGTTTCTTTTATAAAATTTTTCAAACAGGTATTTTTTCTCCTTCACTGATTTGCGTTGATGAGGCGGCACTGATGGGCACTGATAGGCGGCACTGATGGGCACTGATAGGCAGCACTAAAGGGCACTTATAGGCAGTACTAATGAGGTGGCACGGATAGGCGGCACTGATAGACAGCACTAATTAGGGGTCACGGATAGGCGGCACTGATATGCAGCACTGATAGGCGGCACTGATAGGTGACACTGATGATGGGTACTGATAGATGGCACTGACTGGCATCACTTCTGGGCACTGACTGGCGGCACTGACTGGCACAACCCCTGGGCACTGACTGGTGGCACTGACTGGCAGCACTGGTGGGTGGCACTGGTGGGTGGCACTGGTGGACAGCACTGGTGGGTGGGCACAGGTGGGTGGCACTGGTGGGCACAGGTGGGTGGCGCTGGTGGGCACAGGTGGGTGGGCACAGGTGGGTGGCACTGCTGGGCACATGTAGGTGGCACTGCTGGGCACAGGTAGGTGGCACTGCAGAGTGGCACAGGTGGGGGCACTGCTGGGCACAGGTGGGGGCACTGCTGGGCACAGGTGGGGGCACTGCTGGGAATGGGTGGGCGGGGCTAGTGGGCGCACAGCTGATCGGAACTTGCGGGGGTCACTGCTGGGCACCGATCATCAGGGCACTGATCATCAGTGCCCTGATGATCGGTGCCGATCCCCGCTCTGACAACTGCCGGTTCTCGGCAGTACTTTCCTCACGATCTGACAGCGTGAGGAAAGTGCAGCCGAGAACCGGCACTTGCATTTTCCTGTGATCAGCGTGTCATTGGACACCGCTGATCACGTGGTAAAAGGCCGGTGGGATCGGCCTTTCACCACATCTCGTGATCAGCTGTGTCCGTAGGACACAGCGATCACGGAGATCGCCGGGTGCGCGCCCCCTGGGGCGCGCAGGAGAGCGCGTTCTGGGAGGACGTCATATGACGTCCACTCAGAACTGGCCGGCCGCGGTGAAGCCGTCATTCGGCTATGCGCGGTCGGCAAGTGGTTAATAATCTGGAACCACTGATCAATATTAAAGATGATCTCCGGCCGCCTCCCCCACCGCCCTTTTACCAGGCGGTCCGGGTGGCACATTTTTGATACCCAACCAGAGGATCTAGTGTTGTCCCGCTGAGATCCCCTTGTATTCTGCCACCTCTCTGTCCCGTGCCACCATGTTGATTGTGACATCATCAAGAGGCTCGTTGGCGCTTCCTGGCTCCTGATGATGCGGTGCTAGGTCCTTCCTCCCTCCTTTCTGAATGAAGTGCTATGCCTCCTGGGATATGTGGCGTGCATGTTGCAGGAGGCAAAGGGAGGACAGGAGGACAGTGCACATCATTCACCTAGGGTCTATTATTATTATTATACAGTGTTTATATAGCGCCAAAGGGTTTGCTCAGCGCTGTACATTAGCGAGGGGGACAGAACATGAGACAATACAATACACGAGGGGTTCGAGGGCCCTGCTCTTTCGAGCTTACAATCTAGGAGGCCTAGGCAAATATATATATAGATATATACATGTAAAATGCAGTTTGGATGCGTTTCTGCATGCACATTTTTGACACGTTCCAGGTGCTTTTTTTCTCTCAATTTTTGGGTCATTTGAGGTCCAGTGCATTTTTGATGTATTTTTTATGCATTTTACCACATTCCGGTGCATTTTTGATGTATTTTAACAAGTTCCAGTACAGTTCTATGCAGGTAAAGTACAGCATGTTCTACTTTTTTTCTGGAACCAGAATGCACTAGAACTGCAAGCGCTGGTGTGAACCATGCCATTGACAACCATGTAACCTACTTCTGTGCATTTTGGATGCAGAAAAAATGGATGTAGTGTGAACCAGCCCTTAAAGTGTTCCTGAACCCAGGACCAGGGGCGGACTGACCATTTGGAAACTTGGGCACTGCCCGAGGGCCCGGGGTCAGTAGGGGGCCTCATGAGATGCCCCTGGTACCTTTTTCATAGGCTTTATTGAATTTGGGCAAGAACACAGGGGCCTCATAATCCCCTATTGCATGGGGGCCCAATGAGTTGTCAGTCCGCCCCTGCCCAGGACCCTGCATTCACTGTATCTGGTTTCCCCGGACCCTGCATTCACTATATCTGGTCTCCCCGGACCCTGCATTCACTATATCTGGTCTCCCTGGACCCTGCAATCACTATATCTGGTCTCCCCGGACCCTGCATTCACTATATCTGGTCTCCCCGGACCCTGCTTTCACTATATCTGGTCTCCCAGGACCCTGCATTCACTATATCCGCTCTCCCCTGACCCTGCATTCACTATATCCGGTCTCCCCGGACCCTGCTTTCACTATATCCGGTCTCCCCGGACCCTGCATTCACTATATCCGCTCTCCCCTGACCCTGCATTCACTATATCTGGTCTCCCCGGACCCTGCTTTCACTATATCTGCTCTCCCCGGACCCTGCTTTCACTATATCTGATCTCCCCGGACCCTGCTTTCACTATATCTGGTCTCCCAGGACCCTGCATTCACTATTGCTGGTCTCCCTGGACCCTGCATTCACTGTATCTGGTTTCCCCGGACCCTGCATTCACTATATCTGGTCTCCCCGGACCCTGCATTCACTATATCTGGTCTCCCCGGACCCTGCAATCACTATATCTGGTCTCCCCGGACCCTGCATTCACTATATCTGGTCTCCCCGGACCCTGCTTTCACTATATCTGGTCTCCCAGGACCCTGCATTCACTATATCCGCTCTCCCCTGACCCTGCATTCACTATATCCGGTCTCCCCGGACCCTGCATTCACTATATCCGCTCTCCCCTGACCCTGCATTCACTATATCTGGTCTCCCCGGACCCTGCTTTCACTATATCTGCTCTCCCCGGACCCTGCTTTCACTATATCTGATCTCCCCGGACCCTGCTTTCACTATATCTGGTCTCCCAGGACCCTGCATTCACTATATCTGGTCTCCCTGGACCCTGCATTCACTGTATCTGGTTTCCCCGGACCCTACATTCACTATATCTGGTCTCCCCGGACCCTGCATTCACTATATCCAATCTCCCCTGACCCTGCTTTCACTATATCTGCTCTTCCTGGACCTTGCATTCACTATATCTGGTCTCCCCGGACCCTGCTTTCACTATATCTGCTCTCCCTGGACCCCACATTCACTATAGCTGTTCTCCCTGAACTCTGCATTTACTATATCCGGTCTCCCAGACCCTGCTTTCACTATATATGGTCTCCCCGGACCCCGCATTCACTATATCTGGTCTCCCCGGATCCTGCATTCACTATATCTGGTCTCCCCGGACCCCGCATTCACTATATCTGGTCTCCCCGGACCCTGCATTCACTATATCTGGTCTCCCACAGTACACAAAACATGGAAATGCAATTATTTTAGTAAATATAAACAGCTAAATAACTTTTTTCCACAGCAGTTAGAGCAGTCTTGTGACTTCTATCAGTGTCCAGCAGAGCCCTGGTTAAAGCTTGTAGGAGGAGTTTTCTTTCTGCTCTAGCAGGATGCAGAACCCCTGACCTCTGACTGTACAGTGCTGATTGGCCCTGTGCTGGTCACATGCACTCTCCCAAGAAAAAAAAAACCTCTCTAGCAATGCACACCAAACTGAGCATGTGCAGCGTCTCCACACGATATGTTTTATCAGGAGTTAAGAGGGAGACACCCGGTGCGGTTTTTGGAAAGGGTCAGGGACTTTTTTAAAAGCAAAATGCTGCGTTTTTGGCTCTATAGACTTCAATGGAAATGCTGCAGAAAAGCATGTAGTGCCTTTTTGCTGCGTTTTGACCTGCCTAGCAACAAAAAAAAATGAAAACTGTGAAATGCATCAAAAACGTTCAACTGCATATTTCCAAGACAATGGAGAAACTCCAAACAAAAAGGGGATTCCTGTACTTCTTGGAAATCCCTTTTAAAGAATGTATAGCTCCACAGCCGCCCTGGATGGTGTATGCGGCACATTTACAGAATATCACATTAACCCCCATTAGCATTATGCCGGCAGATTTAGAAGCAATTCCCCTTCAAAAGCCATTCCACCTCCTGATGCTTCTCATGTAGATCAAGCTGGGGAAGCTCTGCCAGAGGACAAATTAGGCCATGTGAATTAAACCTTGGAGTTTATGGAAGTTGGGGAATTAGGTGGATCCGGACAAGGATTGGATAAACATAATGGATTGCGCATTTCAGGGAGTTATTAAGCCTACATTGTTTCTGCAAGAGCCTGGGGCTTAAAGCCTTATTAGTGTTCTATATAAAGCTGGCATATCGCCTCGCTTTGGTATTTCCTGTCTTAGTTTAAGGAGGAAAAAAAAAAAATATATATATAAGCAATTTAAATATACTGGAGATGAAAATTACAGCATGCACAACCAAGGCTGTGTCTCAGAGGAATGAATGGAAGACAGGCTACATAAGACATGTATACTGGCTGCCTTGATAATTGCAGCTTATACTCCCTGAGCCCGAACAATTCTTGCATGAAGAAGATGATGTCAGGTATGTCTGACACTGAGTATGATGCCGTGTGCAGTACCGAGAAGCTGCGAATAACTGATTGTCTTAAAGGGAAACAACCGTTTTTTTTTCCAATTATGAAAAGGATGGCTCAAACCAACCAGCTAAATATAAAAACAAAATGAATAATGCCTATAATGTTGGCTATATGTGTGAAATGACTTCCTCTACTTGTTGCCCTTCACAGAACGAGTGCACCGTTTTCTTAGCATTCGATTCTAAGAGAAAATAGAAAATAGCCTTAAGAACATTAATAAAATAAGAAAACAGAAAATACAGATAGAAAAGAAAAGAAAGAAAAGAAAAGAAAAGAAAAGAAAAGAAAAGAAAGAAAGAAAGAAAGAAAGAAAGAAAGAAATTTTAAGAAAATAGAAAATAGCCTTAAGAACATTAATAAAATAAGAAAAGAGAAAATAAAAATAGAAAATAGAAGACATAGACAGACAGAAAACCAGAAAATAATAAAGATAGAAAACAAAGAGTAGGGAAAATGATGAACATAAGAAAGCAAGAAAGAAAGAAAGAAGAAAATAGCCTTAAGAACATTAATAAAATAAGAAAATAATAAAAATAGAAAATAGAAAACAAAGACAGAAAGAAAACCAGGAAATAATAAAAATTGAAAATAGAAGACAGACAGAAAGAAAAACAGAAAATAATAAAAATAGAACATAGAAGACATAGACAGACAGAAAACCAGAAAATATTAAAGATAGAAAACAAAGAGTAGGGAAAATGATGAACATACGAAAGAAAGAAAGAAAGAAAGAAAGAAAGAAAGAAAGAAAGAAAGAAAGAAAGAAAGAAAGAAAGAAAGAAAATAGCCTTAAGAACATTCAACCAGAAGAGTTAGGCCCCACTAGATTCTTGTGAATGCCTCTCTCTTGACAGGAGAAAAGCATCATTAAAAACACACCTAAAGCCATGTTTTTCAAATGCATTTAGGCATTTCATTGGCCAGAATATTAATTTTTGCCACCCCTCTCTGCCAATCCCTCCACTGGCTTTTGATTGCCCAGCAAATTAAATTCAAAATACTAGTAGCAACGTACAAAGCCATCCACAACTCTGCCCCGAGCTACATCACCAATCTTGTCTTCAAAAATCACCCAAACCATCCTCTCCATCCCTCCCAAGGCCTCCTGCTCTCTAGCTCCCCTGTCTCCTTTTCCCATACTTGTCTCCAGGACTTCTCCAGAGCCTCTCCCATCCTTTAGAACTCTGTAACTCAATCTGTTTGGCCACGTTTAGATGATCCCTGAAAACTCATCTCTTCAGGGAAGCCTTTCACGCCTCCAACTAATAACTGAACTTTTATCTCTTCCATCAGCTCACCCTCCCAGAGTTATAACCTTTGGTACCACCTGCCCCATCCTATTAGATTGTAAGTTCTTATGAGCAGGGCCCTTTTAACCCTCTTGTATTTTACTGTATTGTAATTGTACTGTCTCTCTTTAGATTGTAAAGTGCTCTGCAAACTGTAGGCACTATACAAATCCTGTAAATAATATTCTGGTCATTGAAATGAAGGATCGCTCAAGCACTATATGCGCCTAGCATTTAGGCATGTTTACACATGTTTTTATGCCTTTAGATGCGTCAGGCATTTTTTCTGCCCAAATGCTCCTCTTTTGAGTGCAATTTTGGTGTGTCCAGATTTCTGCCTCTAAACGCCTGTAAACGCCTATGTGTGCATGAACACATAGGCTAATATAGATAGGCATTTAGGAGCAGAATAAAAATAACCTCAAACGCCTGTAAAAAGGGCATTTGACAGCTCAGTGTGCATGGGGCCTTAAAGAACATTTGACCAATAGAGAAAATAGCCGGACTTGTGTCCATGTGCATCCGCCTACCTCCGAGTCTGTCCAGGTTTAGGAAAAACAAAAAAACAAAAAAAAGGACTTCATCTATGTTTTTCTGGACCTAAACATGACAGATTGGAGGTAGTCTGATGTAAAGAGACACAAGTCCATTTACATCCAGAAGCCCATAGATCCATCATGGGTTCGTCACAGTCCTCTGTCAAAGTGTGGACAAAAACTGAATGGGTATGGATGTCACAGAACTGATACCCATCCCATTTATCCCCAGTTCAGTAGGGAAGTTATTTGTGGATCGCCTGGTAAACGGAAGGGAGCACCCATGTGTGAAAGGACCCTTAAGCTGGCCATAGATGGATCAAATCTTGGCTGGTTCAGCAGGGACCAGCCGACATTCAATCTATGGGCAGGCTGGTTGTACCCCAAATTGATCTATTGATCGACTTGGGGACAACCAACCTGTTTGATTTTGTACATTATTATTATTATACAGGATTTATATAGCGCCAACAGTTTGCTCAGCCCTTTACAATATAACGGGATACAATACAGCAACAATACAGTTCAATACAAGAGGGATTTGAAGGCCCTGCTCCTTGGAGCTTACAATCTAGGAGGGAGGGGTTAGTGGTACAAAAAGGTAGTAACTGTGGGAGATGGACTGGTTGGAAGAGTAGAAGATTCCAGTATTAGCTGAAGGCAGGATAGGCTTCCCTGAAGAGGAGACAAGGGAGCTAGCGAGTAGGAGGTCTTGCGAGGAGCAGAGAGTACGGTTTGGGTGATATTTGGAGACAAGATTGGTGATGTAATTTGGGGCAGAGATATAAATGGCTTTATATGTTATTGTTAGTGTTTTGAATTTTATCCGTTGGGCAATGGGAAGCCAGTGGAGGGATTGGCAGAGAGGGGTGGCTGATACAGAACGGTTAGTAAGGTGGATGAGTCTGGCAGCAGCATTCATGATAGACTGAAGTGGGGATAGCCTGTGATGAGGTAGACCAATGAGGAGGGAGTTACAATAGTCAAGGCAAGATATAACAAGGGAATGAATAAGTTGCTTAGTGGTTTCCGAGGTTAGGAATGGCCGTATCTTGGAGATGTTGCGGAGGTGAAGTCTACAAGATTGGGACAGTGATTGGATTTGGGGCTGAAAGGACAGATGGGAGTCTAGGATTACACCTAGTACCCTGGCATGAGGGGAGGAACCGATGATTGTGTTATTGATCTTGATGGAGAAGTCAGTGGAGGTGGCACAGGCTGGGAGAATACTAGGATCTCAGTTTTGGAAAGATTTAGTTTGAGGAAGTGGAGTAACATCCATGCTGATATGTCACTTAGTAGGTTACTAATGCGAGTGGAGACTGAAGGGGTGAGGGGTAGAAAGATAGATTTGTGTGTCATCAGCATAGAGATGGTACTTAAAGCCATGGGAGTTTATCAAGTGACCAAGGGAGGAGGTGTAGATGGAGAAGAGAAGGGGTCCAAGGACAGAACCTTGAGGGACCCCTACAGAAAGAGGGAGTGAAGAGGAGGTGGCAGCGTTATAGGTAACACAGAAGAAGCGCTGCGATAGGTAGGAGGAGAACCAAGAGAGAGCAGAGTCTCTGAGGCCAAGAGAGTGGAGTTTTTTGAGGAGGAGGGGATGGTCAACCGTATCAAAAGCTGCAGAGAGGTCAAGTAGTAAGAGTACGGAGTAGTAGCCATTGGTTTTAGCAGTTAGTAGATCATTAGTGAGTTTTAGTAGAGCCGTTTCTGTGGAGTGTAGGGGGCGAAAGCCAGACTGTAAAGGGTCAAGAAGGTTGTTGTCGGTGAGGTGGGAGCTCAGGCGATTGATTACTACCAATCAACATTAGATTATTACCAGCGGATAAAGCCCCCAGCAGTAATCATTGTATTCAGCAGGCAGAATTGAGCAATTTGTTTTTTCCTTCCACCCATGGTGGATGGAAAGAAAATTGAATCATCTATGGCTTGCCTATGTAGGCGTTATTGTTAGTGAAAAATTACATGTCAGATCGATCAGCAGATCCAGAGGTATAGGCAGCTAAAGGTAGAATTTCAGTTTTACTATCACTTTAACATTTGTATGGATATAATTTTAAATGTAGCATTTATGTCTTTAAACACTTGTTCCATTATATTATTCATCACATCACATTATGAATTAAAGCTACTAGAAGAGGATGTATCCCCATATCCACAAATGTAATTAGAATCATTGTAGAATGACTGCTATGGAGCGCCTAACATTCACCTCGAGAGAATATCATATTCCAAGCTGCTATATTTTATATGCTGTTGCATATATTCACATATTGATTGATGGATTCACAACTTTTAATTGAAGTTGTATTGGTAGAACCCTTCATATGAACGCTCAGACACACCCATTGTACTGCGGGTTGCTATGTGGGAATTACAGGATCTATTCTGAAGATATGATCTTTTTTACAAATAGACATGGAGTTATGCTTATACTTTAGGCTGCAATCACATATGACAAACAAAAAAGAAAACAAAAGAAAAAAAAAAGAAAAATTCCCAGCTCTAACTTACCAGCCTGCAAACAAACCAAATTAACCTGTCTAACAGTATGCGTTAAAAACCCGGGTTTAGTTAGTACACATTTGTAAACACATGCGTAAGCTACAGAGCCTCGTAACGGCACCCCGATATTCTGTAGTTCCTAACTCTCCAATTTTAAGAGCCCCCATAGTAGAGGCACATGTATTTAATGGATAGGGGCAGATGGACCTAAGGGAGCCCATCCCGCCTTAACCCTTTGACGCCGACGTAACACAAAGCACTGCACGGCGCGCTCCCAGCACAAAGACCGCGGTGTAACTGAAAGCACCGGGTCCCGTTCTAACGATTGGGACCTGGGACTCCGGATTCCAGGTCACATGATCGCTGTGATAGTCTCTGATTGGCTATCACAGTGATCAGTCACTGTACAGCCCAGCCCCCTTGTTTTTTTTTCTCTCTCTATGAACTTAGGAGAGAGATACATTGTATCTGGCATAGAGGGGGAAAAAAATGTTTGTAAAAAAAAAAAAAAGATAAATAAATATTAAAAAATAAAAGAAAAAATAACTAGATAAAGGTTTGATCTAGTTCAGTGCCAGGGTTAGTGTTTGGGTCAAGGTCAGAGTCAAAGGTCAGGATTTAAAACAAAAATTGGTGTCAGTTGTCAATGTCAGTGTCAGTGTGTTTTAGGTAAAGAAAGACAAAACCAAAATGTGCACCATTGTTTCTGGGCTGTACTACGGGTACAAGCAACAAATAACATATACCGTATTTTTCGCTCCATATGACGCACCTGACCATAAGACGCACCTAGGTTTTAGAGGCAGAAAACAGGAAAAAAAATTCTGAACTAATGGACTGCAGACATAGTACAGGAGATGACCAGAGACTGCGGACAGTACAGGGATGACCAGAGACTGCGGACAGTACAGGGATGACCAGAGACTGTGGACAGTACAGGGATGACCAGAGACTGCGGACATAGTACAGGGATGACCAGAGACTGTGGACAGTACAGGGATGACCAGAGACTGCAGACACAGTACAGGGATGACCAGAGACTGCAGACACAGTACAGGGATGACCAGAGACTGCGGACAGTACAGGGATGACCAAAGACTGCGGACAGTACAGGGATGACCAGAGACTGTGGACAGTACAGGGATGACCAGAGACTGCAGACAGTACAGGAGATGACCAGAGACTGTGGACAGTACAGGGATGACCAGAGACTGCAGACAGTACAGGAGATGACTGCTGACCTTTGGGGGGGAGGGGAGCGGGTACCTGAATTTGACAGGTACCCGCTCTTACTTCCGCGGAGTTGTTCTTTGACCTTACCTGTTCCTCTATCCAGCGGCGCGCTGTCTTCCCGGCTTCTGTAGTGTCGGCGCTGGGCTTGACAGCCAGGTGCCCAGTGCGCATGAGCCCGAAGCACTTGCGCTTTGTGATTGGTCCGGCGGCTTCTGGGATTTGTCATGTGCCCCAGGTACCGCCTTACCATTTACAAAAAGCACCGCTTCTTGCGCATGCGCACTTGGCACCCGGCTGTCAAGCCCAGCGCCCACACTACAGAAGCCGGGAAGACAGCGCGCCGCTGGATAGAGGAACAGGTAAGGTCAAAGAACAACTCCGCGGAAGTAAGAGCGGGTACCTGTCAAATTCAGGTACCCGCTCCCCCCCCTCCCCAAAGGTCAGCAGTCATCTCCATAAGGTCCCGCTGCAGAGCTAAGCAGCTGGCCCGGTATTCTGACACGGCGGCGGTGGAAATACCGGACCGGCAGCTCCATATTTGCTCCATAAGATGCACTGACATTTTCCCCCCTTTTTTGGGGGGAAAAAGTGCGTCTTATGGAGCGAAAAATACAGTACATATATTTGGTATCACTGAAATCTTCAAGAGCTGGAGAATTTTATTCTGGGTTGCTCTTTGGTGGTAGGTTATGGTAGTAACAAGAAACACACAGCTAAATAAAAAAAAATATTTTTTTTTTACTATTTTGGGCCAGTTTTCCTTTGATAATAATAAAAAAAAAAATCAGAAGATATCCATTACCATTTACCACCAAATGAAAGCCCAATTTGTCCTGAAAAAAACACGGTAGAATCCACCTGGATGTACAAAGTAGTTGTGATGATATGTACGGTTTTACTACCACATGTCATTGGTGCAAAATTGTGCTTAGGCATTTAGATTTGTTTTACCCTTAGGCGTGAAGGGATTTAAGGTACAGGAGCGCACTGGACACCCAGCATGTAGCACAATGGCAGCTAAGGTGTTTAGTGCGCCCCCTCAACCAGCAATTCAACAGTACAAAAAATGGCCACTGCCCCAGTCTATAACTGACCTTCACAGCAAAGAGCACATGGAAGAGCGACGCATGTCAAACAAAAATTCCCATCTCTAACTTGCCAGCCAGCCTGCAAACAAACCGAATTAACCTGTCTAACATAATATAAGAAATAGAGAAAAAAAAGCACCACAAACTAAATAGAACAAAAGCTGCACTCCTAACCAAAAAAAAGGTAAAAATGTGAATAAATCAAAGAGTGCGATTTATTAACCTGTCTAACAGTATGCATTAAAAACAGGGGTTTAGTTTGCACACATTTGCAAATACATACATAAGCCACAGAGCCATGTCACGGCACCCCAGTATTCCTAACTCTCCAACTACAGAATACTGGGGTGCCATGAGGAGGCTCTGTGGCTTACGTATGTGTTTGCAAATGTGTGCTAACTAAACCCCTGTTTTTAACGCATACTGTTAGACAGGTTAATTGGGTTTGTTTGCAGGCTGGCTGGCAAGTTAGAGCTGGGAATTTTTCTTTTTTGTTTGACATGCGTCGCCCTTCCATGGGCTTCTTGCTGTGAAGGTCAGTTATAGACTGGGGCAGTGGCCATTTTTGGTATTCACATATGAGCAACACGGGGGCGTTGCACTTTTCTTGCTTTTTTTGCAGGACAACCTAGTCACTTGAATGGGCTGGCATACTCTTCAAAAACACCCCAAAGTAGCTTCTGTACCAATTTTTGGAGCCGACTTTGGCACATTTTTGAATAGTACGTTCTTGCATGATTTTGGGCAACACAATGCCAGTTTCTTTAGTGTGGTTGGAGTGCCAATAACAGTGAATGACAGGGACCCAAACACACGTTGCACATTTTGCCTTTTTAGCTCGATCCAGAAACATGGGCAGAATTGCGATCCCACGTCCTTCAGAGGTGTACAGGGCTTTAAGCCCACTATAGCATCTCTTCAACTAACGATATATTAACCATATGTAGGCAGAAGCCAAGCCAAGGCATACAAGACCCTAGGTAGAAGCCAGATAAATGAAGGATGGTGGTTATTGGAGGCAAGGATGCACAGCAGCTGGATTAATATGATATTAGTTACATAGCTGGTAAGGTTGAATAAAGACATCAGTCCATCCAGTGCAGCCTGTGTGGGTGTGGATGTGTGTGTTTATGTCAGTACCATTTTCCATATCCCTGTATATTGCGTTTGCTAAGATGCCCATCTAACAGTTTTTTTTAACTATCGATACTTCCCCCTGACACCACCAATTGTGAAAGAAAGTTCCATAGCCTTACCACTCTGACAGTAAAGAACCCATCTGCAGTATAAGGCCGAACTGCTTCTCCTCCAATTGAGTAGCCCCATGTCTTCTTAAAGTGTTACTAAACCCACAACAGTAAAATCAGTCTGTATATGCAGTAAAGCATGCTTGTTATACCCACTGTGGAACCTAAGGGGTTAATCCTCTGCATTGTGTAAAAAGGCTGTTTTTGGTCCTGTTTTCTCTGCCTCTCCTCTTGTTCAAATGTCCACCTGATAAGACAGACTGAACCCATAGTCACGTGCACATGCTCAGTTTAGTGTGTATTGCTAGAGGTTTTTATTTTTCTTGGTTATTTTTTCTTCTGCTCTAGCTGCTGATGAGAAAAGGTATTTGCAGTTTATATTTACTAAAATAATTGCATTTTCATGTTGTGTGTACTGTGGGAGACCCAATATAGTGGATGCAGGGTCCGGGGAGACCAGATATAGTGAATGCAGGGTCTGGGGAGACCAGATATAGTGAATACAGGGTCCAGGGAGACCGGATATAGTGAATACAGGGTCCGGGGAGACCGGATATAGTGAATGCAGGGTCCAGGGAGACCGGATATAGTGAATGCAGGGTCCGGGGAGACCAGATATAGTGAATGCAGGGTCTGGGGAGACCAGATATAGTGAATGCAGGGTCCGGGGAGACCAGATATAGTGAATGCGGGGTCCAGGGAGACCAGATATAGTGAATGCAGGGTCCGGGGAGACCGGATATAGTGAATGCAGGGTCTGGGGAGACCAGATATAGTGAATGCAGGGTCCGGGGAGACCGGATATAGTGAATGCAGGGTCCGGGGAGACCGGATATAGTGAATGCAGGGTCCGGGGAGACCAGATATAGTGAATGCAGGGTCTGGGGAGACCAGATATAGTGAATGCAGGGTCCGGGGAGACCAGATATAGTGAATGCGGGGTCCAGGGAGACCAGATATAGTGAATGCAGGGTCCGGGGAGACCGGATATAGTGAATGCAGGGTCTGGGGAGACCAGATATAGTGAATGCAGGGTCCGGGGAGACCGGATATAGTGAATGCAGGGTCCGGGGAGACCGGATATAGTGAATGCAGGGTCCGGGGAGACTGGATATAGTGAATGCAGGGTCCGAGGAGACCGGATATAGTGAATGCAGGGTCCGGGGAGACCGGATATAGTGAATGCAGGGTCCGGGGAGACCGGATATAGTGAATGCAGGGTCCGGGGAGACCGGATATAGTGAATACAGGGTCTGGGGAGAGCAGATATAGTGAATGCAGGGTCCGGCGAGACCAGATATAGTGAATACAGGGTCCAGGGAGACCAGATATAGTGAATGCAGGGTCTGGGGAGAGCAGATATAGTGAATGCAGGGTCCGGGGAGGCCGGATATAGTGAATACAGGGTCTGGGTTTAGTACCACTTTAAGCTCCCAGAAACTGAATAGTATTTTCCCTATGCTGGAATCACCATTGAGGTATTTTTATGTTGCTATCATATTATTGCCTCTCGGGGGATCAGGAAGAAATTTGTTTCCCTGCAGGAGCTAATTGGATCAGCTTTGCTGGGTTTTTTGCCTTCCTCTGGATCAACTGTGGGTATAGGATTATAACTTTTTTTTTTTTTTTTTTTTTAACGGTTGAACTGGATGGAATTTTGTCTTTTTTTCAGCCAGACTATGTAACTATATCTCCTCTGAAGCTTCAGGGAGAATAAGTTTAATGCTTGTAGTCATTTGTTGTAACTGAGGTCCCCCTGTCCCCTTTTTAGCTTTGTACTTCTCTTGACTTTCTCCAGTTCCAACACATCCTTCCTGAGGACTGGTGACCGGAACTGGACACCATACTCTAGATGTGGCTGAACCAGAGTTTTAAGTGGTAGAATTATAGTTTTATTTCTTGAGTAAATAACCTTTTGAATCCATGCTACTATTCTGCTTGCTTTGCTTGCTGCAGCTTATATTAAAGTGTTACTAAACCCAGGACCCTGCATTCACTATATCTGATCTCCCCGGACCCTGCATTCACTATATCTGGTCTCCCCGGACCCTGCATTCACTATATCTGGTCTCCCCGGACCCTGCATTCACTATATCTGGTCTCCCCGGACCCTGCATTCACTATATCTGGTCTCCCCGGACCCTGCATTCACTATATCGGATCTCCCCGGACCCTGCATTCACTATATCTGGTCTCCCCGGACCCTGCATTCACTATATCGGATCTCCCCGGACCTTGCATTCACTATATCTGATCTCCCACAGTACCCATAACATGGAAGTGCAATTACTTTAGTGAATATAAACTGCTAAACACCTTTTCTCATCAGCAGTTACAGCAGTCTTGTGACTTCTATCAGTGTCCAGCCCAGCACTAGCTAAAGCTTGTAGAAGGAGTTTTCGTTCTGCTCTAGGAGGATGCAGAACCCCTGACCTCTGTCTAGACAATGCTGATTGTCCCTGTGCTGATCACATGCATTCTCCCAAAAAAAACCCTCTCTAGCAATACACACCAAACTGAGCATGTGCAAAATTCCTACAGTTCAGTCTGTCTTATCAGGAGATAAGAGGTGGTCACTTGAAAAAGGGAGGAACAGAGAAGACAGGATCAAACAGCCTTTTTACATAATACGGAGGATTAACCCTTTAGGATCCACAGTGAGTTCAACAAGCATGCTTTACTGCATCTACAGACTGATTTTACTGTTGTGGGTTTAGTAACACGTTAAGCTCTCTCCATAGCATGCTGCACATGCCTTCTTACTGTTTATATAGATCTTTTAACTCTCTGAACCCTCTCTTTTCCTATTCTTCCTTCCTGGTCTCTCTTTACAATCTGTTTTTCTGACTTCCCTATCCCACTTCTTGAAGTAACACTTTAAGTTAACCATACATGTTACAGTCTGATTATACAACTTGTTTGGAATCTGCCAGCAACTGTGGGGTACATGGACCTGATTTAAAACAAACTGAAGGGCCTGATAAGGTAGGTTTTTACATTACATAATTTTGGTCAATCTAAAGAAAATTGTAGACATGCTGAACAATCAGATCATACGGTCCATGGTCAAATATAGACAAATAGGAATTGGTCTGCAGTCTGGAATGATGAAAGGGGAAAGTTGCTGAGTCATGTAGGTAAATCCCCAGAATTTGCAAGGGAACGTTCACTTTTGCAAAGTAATTTTCCCAGGAGCTTAGTAAACGTGGTGAAGGTTCACTTTGCAAAGGATACCCAATCAGGTGCAAGGAAAATTAAAAAATAAACAGCAGTTTTTCCTTGGTCATGGTTGCATAATGGAAGTCAGCAGAACTTTACTTCCTTCATTAAACTCTGGGGCAAATTCCCTTACAAAGTGACCAGTCTGTTTGGCTTTAGCAAATCAACCCCATTGACTGTCAAGCGAAGGGGTACATTGCTGATGCCTAAATGGAATAACGTGGTTTATATAGCGGAAGATGACTTGTAAAGGTGGATTATATTCCTGGAACATCCCAATGCTGAGTCCCATTAACCTGGAGGTATTTCATTCATAACACAAGCAGTGCTCCTCTTTAGTCACCTGGCTACAAAATAGTCAAACAGAAGAGCCGAAGCTGGGAAAATGTATTTGGTAGTTTTGAAAAGAACTTTCAGCCTAAATTGTAAATCTGCCATCTCTGGCCCAAGTGATCCTTTGAACGTTTGTCCCAGTGTGCCATTTCCACATACTCAGTCACTGTTAGGTGGTAAGTGGGCCAGGGTACCAATGGGAATACCATATTCATTATAACTACATAACGCTCAGCAGCGTTATTGCTATGCCATTGTCCTTTCTGGAGTTATATGGGTGAGGTATAATAAATAAAACTCATTGGTTATCTTTGGTTAGGGAACGAATGTAAAGAAGCAAGCATGCACTGCTGCAATTAACGCCGAGCATACGCATATATGCAGCTTCACAGAACTGGGTTTTTTTTCATCATATATGCGTATCTGTCTGTGTGCTGGGAGCGCTCCACACAGCCCCACATCCAGCACTGGCTAAATCCTGCCGCCTCAACCTCCGCAACATTTCCAGAATTCATCCCTTCCTGACTAACGACACCACAAAACAACTTATACACGCCTTAGTTATATCCCACCTTGATTACTGCAACTCCCTCCTCGTGGCCTACCCCTACACAGGCTGTCCTCCCTTCAGTCTATTATGAATGCTGCTGCTAGACCTGTACACCTTACTAACCGATCAGCGACTGCTGACCCTCTCTGCCAATTCCTTCACTGGCTTCCACTAGCCTAGCGTATAAAATACAAAATACTAACCATAACTTACAAAGCCATGTAAAACCCCTAGCTACATCACCAACCTCATCCAGAGATATTATCCAAATCATCCACTCCGCTCCTCCCAAGACATCTTGATCTCTGGCTTTCTTGTCACTTCCTCCCATGCTCACCTCCAGGACTTCTCCAGAACCTCTCCCATCCTCTGGAACTCTCTACCCCAGTATGTCCGGTCAGGCCCCACCCTGTACGCCCTTGCCTAAAGGAGTCCATCTTTGAAAACTCATTTAGGGAAGCCTACCCCCACCTCCACCTAAGAACTGTACTTGAGTTACCTTCATCAGATCATGCCCCGCAGCTATCACCTTTTGTATCACCTCCCCCTTCCTTCAGATTGTAAGCTCCATGAGCAAGGCCCTCCTATTCCTTCTGTATTGAGCTGTATTGTAATTGTACTGTCTCCTTTATATTGTAAAGTGCTGCACACTGCTGGCACTATATGAATCCTGTATAATAATAATAATAATAATAATTTTAGTACAAACACAAAAATAACATAACTGTGAAGTAAAACAACAAGAAGTGCACCAACCTTGCGCATTACCTCAGTAACCAAAATATATTTAGTAAAAGAATGGTACTCACAAACAGCGAATAAAAACAGCAATGTAAGTCCTCCAAGGGACTTTAAAGGCAAGAGGCCAGTGCGAATCCAATCATGGGGGTAGCCACTCAGTACAGCTGACGCGTTTCAAAGGTCATGTCTTCTTCCTCAGAGAGCTCTGAGGAAGAAGGCATGACCTTCGAAACGCGTCAGCTGTACTGAGTGGCTACCCCCATGATGGGATTCGCACTGGCCTCTTGCCTTTAAAGTCCCTTGGAGGACTTACATGCCTGTTTTTATTCGCTGTTTGTGAGTACCATTCTTTTACTAAATACATTTTGGTTACTGAGGTAATGCGCAAGGTTGGTGCGCTTCTTGTTGTTTTACTTCACAGTTCTGTTCGGGCTTCCCCAGCCTTGGTGTGGAGCTGCACGACCTTGTTTATTCCAGTGGTTGCTTTTCCGGAGTTTGATTTCATCTACTCACCACCGGCCTGGGTCCCAGAGCGCAGGAGAAATCGCATTTGGTTCATTGACAAAAATAACATACACATATGTAGTACTGGTGCGATCGTCAGGTGCAGGAGAATTTATTTTGGGTTATTCTTTGGTGGTAGGGTACACTTTCACTATTTGAGCCAGTTCTCCTTTGATAATGAAAAAAAAAAACAGGAAATATCTGTTTCCCTTAGTCACTAAGGGGTTAACGTGACTTTGTAAGAGATCCAAAGGACCTATTCACCAGCTAATTTGATTGTATCACTTTGCCCAGGAGATCTGAGATCCATGGCAACAATCCACTGGACTTTAAGTGTTCTGACCCATGTCAAATTAGCCATGTGCCTGTTTTGATACGCGCACACACACACTAGCATGCGTTTTCTTTATTCCTTTCACATTTATCACCCCTGACAAAACCTTAAATTAAGGTGAAATATTTGGGGATTTGGACCATTTTGGGAAACTTTTTGAGTGTTTATTGTTTGATATTTTGTCTTGATATTTTGTCAAAGTGAGCAAAAATGGATAACATTGTACATGACTAATATAATTTTTTTAGTATTAAAAAAAGTTACAAATATACAACCATTGTTCTATAGCAGGGGTCTTGAATTAAAATTTACAGAGGTCTGGTCAGCAAAATTTCCTTTCAATAGAGGTCCGAATCTCGTTAGCGATATAACACATCACAGTACATTATCATCTTTAGCGTACCTTTCAAACTGTAGTCACTTCTAAATCACAGTCCCTTCTTTAAAGAAGTCCCAGACTGTCCTCGGTTCCCCTTCACATCATTGCCCCCCTTTACATCGCAGTGCCCCTTTAAACATCAGTGCCCCTCAACATAACACAGTGCCCCTAACACAACACAGCACCCCGTAACACAACACAGCGCCCCCATCACAACACGGCGCCCCTTAACATAAGACAGTGCCCATTATAATGCAATCCTTCCCCTGCACAGTCCTACGGTACCTTAGGCAGAGCAGAGGCACTTATCCTTCTGCATTGTCCTCTCCTGGGCCTCCAGCCCTTCACCGATGTCATCCTCATAGCGGGCTGGGGTGGGAGGGGCTGCAAATCAGGACTGAGGGGTGGGAGCTGCCTAAGTTATGTTAACAAGTGGGCTATTGCCTGGCTTGCTAATATGAAAGAATCCCCCTTTCTGGCTCGAGCTGCAGAGAGTGGAAGTCTTTACATTTTAACAAGCTGGGTAATTATCAGCTCCTGCCCCTCAGTCCCGATTTGCAGCTCCTCACACCCCACCCACTGTGAGGATGACATCGGTGGCTGAGTGAGAGCCCCAGAAGAGGATACCCAGCAGTGGCATGGCTGCAGTCCTGACAGGACTGTTCCTTGGTCCTTTTCCGGACCGCGGTCTGCCATTTAGTCACCACCAGGGGCGGACTGACCATTCGGAAACTCGGGTACTGCCCGAGGGCCTGGGGTCAGTAGGGGGCCCCATGAGATGCCCCTGGTACCTTTTTCATAGGCTTTTTTGAGTTTGGGCAAGGACACAGGGGCCCCATGATCCCCTATTGCCCCGGGGCCTCACGAGTTGTCAGTCCGCCCCTGGTCACCACTGTTCTATAGTAAAGATAAGTTTTGAGAGATGTTAGTTGGCCTCCTTTGAAACAAATTTTGCTCGCCCTGTAGATAAATCAGCCACATGCGGTAATATTTTAGAAAAACTATTGAAATAAAAGTTATATTTTAACCCTTAGTGGGCAAGGTGTGCAGTGAATGGAGCACAACACCATTGAATATCTGAACAAATCTTTGTTCATACAAATTGATCTGCTCATCACTAACAATAGGTGATTGCGTACTACCAGGCCTGGTATCAAAAAGTCCAAGGGCTTCTGAGCATTTACGTAAAGTCAATGAGAACCTTTTTCTCGACTTGCAAAACTACTGTTGATTGCTTATCATGAAATCTCCTTATGCACAGCAAACCCTGGGGCTGGCTTAGCTCTGTAGGCAGTGGACAACAAGGGGAAGCTGGTTTAGATTTTCAGGTCAACCAGAAAATTTTATTGCAACATCAGCCTTTTCTTTGACCATTTATAATTAAATACAATGTCAGGATTTTGTTATCCATTTGTAGTGAAAATATGGCAGTTTTCCATAATAGGGTCACCCTTACAGAGAAAGAAAAAGAGCAAGATTGACACAAGCGAAGTCTATTTGCATTTAAATTAGATAAAGAGAGAGGGTAGGTTAGAAAGACAGAGCTAGAAGGGAAAGAAGGAGCAAGGAAAGAGGAGAGGGAGAGAGAAAGAGAGACAGGGAAGGAGAGAAAGAGAGACAGGGAAGGAGAGAAAGAGAGAAAGAAAGAAAGAAAGAGAGAAAGAAAGAGAGAAAGAAAGAAAGAGAGACAGGAAAGGAGAGAAAGAGAGAGAAAGAAAGAGAAAAAGAGACAGGGAAGGGGAGAAAGAGAGAGAAAGAAAGAGAAAAAGAGACAGGGAAGGAGAGAAAGAGAGAGAAAGAAAGAGAAAAAGAGACAGGGAAGGAGAGAAAGAGAGAGAAAGAAAGAGAAAAAGAGACAGGGAAGGAGAGAAAGAGAGAGAAAGAAAGAGAAAAAGAGACAGGGAAGGGGAGAGAGAGAGAAAGAGAAAAAGAGACAGGGAAGGAAAAAAAGAGAGAGAGAGAAAGAGAAAAAGAGACAGGGAAGGAGAAAAAGAGAAAGAAAGAGAAAGAAAGAAAGAAAGAAAGAAAGAAAGAAAGAAAGAAAGAAAGAAAGAAAGAAAGATAAAGTGATTCCAAATACTAGAGGTTTTTTACCTTCATGCGTTCTTTGCATGTAGATGAAAAACCTTCTGTGTGTAGCAGCCCTCCCTAACATTTACCTAAGCCCCATTTCGATCCAGCGATGTCCATGAGAGCCTTGGTTCTCCAGGAACTCTCAGTCCTGTTTGGCTAAGGCAGCAGCCAAAGCCATTGGCTCCTTCTGCTGTCAATCATAACCAGTGAGCCAAACAAGAGAGGGAGGGGATGGGGCTGAGACAGGGCTCTGTGTGTGGATGAACATGCAGAGCCACGGCTCAGGAGCATGCCTGCTTGGGTTCCCCCATAGCAAGCCGCCTGCTGTGGGGCACCCAACAGAAAGGAGGGGCCAGGAGCGCCAGTGGGGGACCTGAGAAGAGGAGGATCTGGGCTGCTCTGTGCAAAACCACTGCACACAACAGGTAAGTATAACATGTTTGTTATAAAAAAAAAAAGGTTTTGTATCAAGTTAGGAACGGGAGGAAGATAGGAATATAGAAAGAGAGAGAATAGGGGAAGGAACAATAGAGAAAGAGATGAGCAAATAAAGATAGGGAAGAATGAGTACGGAAAGAGAGAGAAACAGGCAAAGGTAAGCAAGGAAGGGAAAGGAAAAACTGAGAATTAGGAGAGAGAGAAAAGGAGGA
Source organism: Staurois parvus (assembly GCF_062004578.1). NCBI lineage: Eukaryota > Metazoa > Chordata > Amphibia > Anura > Ranidae > Staurois > Staurois parvus. Next base: position 420,674 of record NW_028317965.1, on the reverse strand, counting down.
ATAGGGAATCAGAGGGAAGAAAGTAAGGAAGAGCATGGAGGGAAGACTGATAGACTAAATAGAAACTGGGAAGAAGCAGTTGGGGAAGAAATAGATGAGGGAAAGAAAAGAGAAAAAGTAAGGAAAGAAGCAGGGAAAAAGAGGAAAGAGAAAGAGAAGGCTGAGAAAGGAAGGAGAGAGAATGGAAAAGAATGACAAAGAATGAGGAGAGAGAGTAAAGAGAGACAGGCAAGAGTGAGTAAGGAAAATAAGAGGAGGAAAAAGAACAGATAACAAGCAGAGAAAAGAAAGAGTAAAGGACAGAGAGGACAAGCAGAGAAAAGAAAGAGTAAGGACAGAGAGGACAGAAAGAAAGAATAGAGAATGAGCGGAAAAAAATAAAAAAAGAGACAGAGAAGGATAAGTAGGGAAAGTGAGAGGAGGAAACAACAGAGAACAAAGCGAGAGAGACAGGAAAGAAGGAGAGAGAAGGACGGGGACTAGGGGAAGGGAGGAAGAGAAGAATGAGTAAGGGAAGAGAGAAAAGAGGGAAAGGAACATCAGAGAATGAGGAGGAGATGGAGCAAAGAGAGACTGGCAAGAAAAAGAAGGGAGATAAAGAGGAGAGGGATAGGAAAGCCAGAAAAAGAGAGAGTGTAAAGAGAGACCAGGGAGGAAGAATAGGAAAAGAGAGGGTTCAGAGAGTTAAAAAATCTATATAAACAGTAGGAAGTCTGAGTATAATATGGATAGAGTTTAAAGTGTTACTAAACCCACAACAGTAAAATCAGTGTGTATCTGCAGTAAGCATGCTTGGTATACTCACTGTGGAATTATTGTTATTATTATTATACAGGATTTATATAGCGCCAACAGTTTGCGCAGCGCTTTACGATATAAGGGAGACAGTACAATTACAATACATTTCAGTACAGAAGGAATAGGAGGGCCCTGCTCGTGGAGCTTACAATCTAAAGGAGGAATCTAAGGGATTAATCCTGTACATTGTGTAAAAAGGATATTTGATCCTCTCTTCTGTGATCCTCCCCTTCTTCCAGTGTCTCCAAAATATCTCCTGATAGCAAGAGAGGCTAGGGGCTTGGGCTTGGGAGAGTGTATGTGATCAGCACAGGGCCAATCAGCACTGTCCAGACAGAGGTCAGATGCTCTGCATCCTGCTACAGGAGAATGAGAACTCCTACTACAAGCTGTAACCAGTGCTCTGCTGGACACTGAGAGAAGTCTCAAGACTGCTATTACTGCTGATGAGAAAAGGTATTTAGCAGTTTATATTTACTAAAATAATGGCATTTCCATGTTCTGTGTACTGTGGGAGAATAGATAGAGTGAATGCAGAGTGAATGCAGGGTCCTGGGTTTAGCAAAACTTTAAAAATCTTAAAATGTCATCTACATAACTCCTAAGTAGAAGAGGAGCAGAGCAACAAGACAGAATGAAGGGACAAAGGGAGGGAAGCAGCTAATTCATTCATAATGAACAAAAATAAATGAGAATGTAACCAATCAGCATTCTTGTTCAATCCCTCCTTAAAATGAAATGTACGATTGGTAAAAAAAAGAGGAAAGAGAGAAGAGAGGAGCATTGGGCAATTGGGGGTAAATAAGGGAAGGCAGACAATGAAGGGACGGATAGACAGAGGGTAGAGTATGAAGACATTTTTCTATTTGAAAAGGAATAACACTTCATGAAAACGACTGTTACCAGTCCTGCCAACTGTCTGTTGAAAAATCACATAAAACCTTAATTAAAGGCTTCAGGGACGATATTTAACATCATTGAAGGGTTTCTATGAACTTTTGTTCTGATTAAATTATAAATCATTTTGGTCTATGTCATTTCCAAACTCGATAACATTAATTTTCCTGTCATATTCCCAATAGGCTGTTTTTATGTGTCAGAGAGAGAAATCTCAAGTAATTTTCAGCAAAGTCTTTTGTGTTTCATAAAAACAATTATTTCTTAAAATAACAAACCATCACCAATGTGGTAATTTACGGTTTGTAACTAGCGTTTGATCCTGAAGGTGACTGCATGGGAGATAATTGTTCTTGAAGCACTCTAGAGGAATTAAAAGGCTGTCAGTGAGCAAACAGAAACGGAATTCAGTGTGCAGAACACTGCAAATTAGGTTAGGACCATAAAATATTAACACGTTCATTAATACTTAGTAATTGTTAGTTAAAATAGTAGTTAAAAATAGTAAAAGCAATTCTGTTTTATCAAATAGTGTTGCTAAGTACTAAACAATTTTAAAATTTGACTCTAAATGGAGTCACCATACACCCTAATGCAGACCTGGGTATTTTACGACCCTTTGGTTGACCTTATACACCCCAAAAGAGGTCAATCAGAAATTAGAAATCAAATGTAAATAACTATATGCCATGCACACAATACAAGTGCATTGCTTAAATTTTGAAGGCAACTGCAATTTTTTTTCCAATTTATGTGTGTAAATGTGTGCCTACTCAGCTTCACAGTAAGGTGTTAGAGTGCACCCTAATGCAGAACTTGGCATTTTATGGACCTTTGGTTGACCCTGTCCAGCCTAAAAGAGGTCAATAAGAAATTAGAAACCAAATGTAAATAAATGTATGCCATGCACACAATACAACTGCATTGCTTATTTTTTATATTTCCAATTTACGTGTGAATGTGTGCCTTCTCAGCTTCACAGTAAGGCATTAGAATGCAGATGTCTACAAGTGATGGTGGAGGCTGAACTTCTGCCACCCCCAGTGTGAGTGAGGAGTGTGGCTTCCCTGGATACAAGACAGCCAGTCAACAAGATGGTGGTGGCTGTGCTCCTGCCCTCATTGGTCCTTTGGTCATCAAGATGGTGGCAATCACACTTTGGCCCTTTCCAAGCTTTGGTCATGTAGGAGGAGCTGCTCCACCCCCCAAGTTACTTGAGCAGACCATGGGAGGTGGGCAACAAGGATATGATGCAGGTAAGGGCATGTGAGGAGGTGTTGCCAGATCCTGCTCTCCACCACACAGGTAAGGGGAACATCCTACGCCCCCTCACTAGTCCGCTTTAACTTCCATCTTAATTGATATCACATGCCAGGAGCATGTATAACAGTAGAGGGAATATATAAATACCCATCACATTCGTTCGGCTCTTCACAACAGTCCCAGTTTCTCATGTGGCCCCTTGGAAAAATGAATTGCCCACCGTTGCCCTAATGGACATACACTAGAAGAAGAATTTCAAAACATTATGATGTGTGCAAGACCCAACTCCTCTCCTCTTCACTATGCAGCTCTGAATGGGAAACTAAAATGAAGATGAACTTCTGTGAGCTAATTTGAGCTTTCTTTGCTTTATATGTCATTCATGATGATATAACTATGGGGAAGTCAGACACACATGGCTCAGTCATCTTAGAGCAGTAAATACTGTATATACAACCATACTATCTAATAAATCCATTTTTACAAACCCTTATATTGTGAAAGCAGCTATAATTAAATGAAAGTATGGAAAGACTGCCCTCCACATAGGGTACCACCATAATAGAAAAGCTCCAGATACCTTAAACTCTATTAGTAGAGAGTCCTGGGCAGTCACATGTAAAAGCAGCATATACTTTACCCTCAAGACATCTTTCCTTTTCACAGTCTCTCTCTTACCTGGGGTCATTAGTATTCACTCTGAGGGTGAGTGGCTTGCCTTAGGCTGTGTCCAGCTCACAACTTCTTGCATGTAGTTCCTGAGACAGGATCACTGCAGTTCACCTCTGGCTTTCGTACACTTTTCCCAGGTCCTCCGGCGGGATAGCCTCACTTCAGGGCACACATAGCCTGACCTAAATGGCCTTTTGCAACCATCTGTAGCCTCCACCACCATAAGAGACAGGATGACTACAGCTAGTTCTTCTGAGTGCAGAACTACTCTCACCCAGTCCTCCAGCCCTGTTCAGGGCCTCCATTTAGCTGCCCACATCTGCATGCTGGTGGGGGTCTCTGGCTCCTATGCCCCTACTGCACTAAAACTCTTCCCAACCTTGCTTATAACTGGTTATTCTCTCACCCTTTACATCACTACAGAGGAGCTTTAGCTAAAGGGGACCTAGCACCTGCTTACACTATTCTGTGTTATCACACACTAATCTGAGACAGAGCTAGTGGAAGACTAGCTAACTGCATCTGAATCCAATCCCTTCCAAAATATTAGCTGGCAACAGGGGCAGACTGACAGCTCATGGGGCCCCCGGGCAATAGGGGATCATGGGGCCCCTGTGTCCTTGCCCAAACTCAAAAAAGCCTATGAAAAAGGTACCAGGGGCATCTCATGGAGCCCCCTACTGACCCCGGGCCCTCGGGCAGTGCCCGAGTTTCCAAATGGTCAGTCCACCCCTGGCTGGCAACTTCTAAATCCAGTTTCTTTATTGGTTACAAAATATTAGTACAGGATCTATAAATTCTAACGCGTTTTGGCGAGAGCCTTATTCATAGCATACTAGCTAACTGCATCTGTGTACACATGGGTATGAGCAGGCTAGGAGGCACAGTGGCAAGTAACTGTCAGTGACATTGCTGCTGGGCATGAATTTAGCATCCAATAGCCCTTGCCAGACTTCCCACTGCAATAAAAGTGTATTTCTAAAACATTTTATAGAAACGATTAAAAATGACATAAAACATCAGCTTAAGAACTCATTTACATGTGTTTGACACCTTAACGCACACATGTCATTGCGCATTACGTTGTGCATTCATTTGGGTTGCATTATGGGCATTGAAAAGAATAGGAAAATGCAGAAAATCAGTCACAAATATTGTAACGCATCACACCACAATGGACTATCAATGGCACCCCGACACATGTAATGTGCTTTACTGCAATGCAGTCGTCTAAATGGGTGCTTAGAGACGAGGGTTAACACTAGAAAGTGGTTCGAAATGACATGAACAGGCAGAGCAAAGAGCAATGAATGTGTACAAGCAACTGTAACCCGTATTGCCACAGTCAATTAGGAACTCATTTTTACTTGAGTGAAATCAGAGAAAGAAGAATTCTGATTGATTGCTATAGATTACTGTAGTCTACACGCTTTGCCTAACAAAATAAGCTAGTAAAAGTAATTACTCTCCAGAAGGGCCAATAAGAATTTATTGGCTTTTATATAAATTGGTTCTCATTTTGACAGTGTCTCTGTAAAAGAACTTGGAACACACACCCTGTAGTAGAAGCATTTTATTTCTTGCCATCATCAGTCATACTTTATAGGGGGTATAGGATTCTGTATATAGTGGTTTTCTATTTATTTAATCTATTAATTTCTTTTTCTTTCTATTGGTTGAACAAGATAGACTTTTTTTTAGCTGACTAACTATATAACTATGAGAAATTGCCTATCCATTGTCAAACGATAATAGACAGCAAAAAAAAAAAATGTGTATATATATATATATATATATATATATATACACACATACATACACACACACTTGTCACCAGGGAATGTATAGATGACCCGAAGAGAAGGCAGTAGCGACAGTTGCCTAGAGTGCAGTGAAGGAGGACATTTAAGGAGACATGAACTGTATCTGAGCACCACAAACTGAAAATCACTTTGAAAAAATCCCTGCTATCATTTCTCGCCACAACCATCTTAAAGGTAAATGATTCATGTACGACACTTCCAGTCCTACGAGGAGCGCATGTTGAGCGTTCTGAGGCTCTCTAGACCAGTAAAGTGCTCATAGGATTGCTGATATCTTTATACTTATGGGCATATCTTTTAATGGAATTTTTTAACCACAATACATTTTTACGGTTTGTTCTATGTGCGGATCCTTCTCTTTTTTGGATTATATGCCATCTAATATACCATTGGAGTATCATCTGACCATCTGGAGAGGAGGAGACAACAGGGAGAGGTGACAATTAAGGAGGTCCTGGGGTGACCACAAAGCGCTATATGACCTTTCTTGTAAAAGGAGGTTATTGGCACCTGGTGAGTGAGGAGAGCACCTTGACCACTGGTGGTGGATCACTTGGCAGTATAAACGGTGGATTATGAAACATTTCTCACTTTGTATGGACTTTATGTTACTATAATTGGCTTTGAGGTAATGGACTATGTAGGGTTTGGAACTTTGTACATAGAATTGTATCTGTGTTTTGCACTGTATTTGGTTGTTTAAAATATACGGGTATATGAGTACATTTAAACACACGGTTTGTTGTAGTTGATGGTAGTGAGCAAGTGCCATCGGTAACACATGTGTGTTTATGTCCTTTTGGGGTTAGAGGTGGCAGCTGCACCATCGTTTTTTGGTATCCATTTATCTATAGGCATGGTTGGTTTTGTATACTAGATGATTCATGTGGCATTTACTTCCTGGAATGAATCTGCCCTAAGCTCAGGCATGTAGGAAGGAGGATGTGCCTAGCTGAGAAGGTTGCTACTCCCCTCTAGCAGATAAAGACAGAAAATGCTCATGAAGACTCCTGGGATGCAGGGGCGGACTGACCATTTGGGAACTCGGGCACTGCCCGAGGGCCCGGGGTCAGTAGGGGGCCCCATGAGATGCCCCTGGTACCTTTCATAAGCTTTTTTGGGTGTAGTTTAAGTGTGGGTGAGGACACAGGGGCCTCATGATCCCCTATTGCCAAGGGGCCCCATGAGTTGTCAGTCCACCCCTGCTGGGATGTATGACATCATTTTAGCCTAGGCCAGAAACCAGGAAATAACTGAAGAACTGTAAAAAAACAAGTTTAAAACAAGTAAATACAATATACTTTCCTATCTATTTACTAATGCTAGCATCATAAGTTCATGTTGATTGAGAGTATAGTTCTGTTTTAATATTTATGTATTAGAAAGGCATGCATATCTGAAATATATATATATGTTTTAATATATTTTTTTAAATAATATCTTATTTTTTTATTACTTATAATTGATGCAATGTTATGCATGTGATCCAATTAAAAAAACTGATATATAAAATGTTTCCGATGATTATTATAAACAGCAAGATTATTCAAGGAATTGACTTTTTTTTTAATTCACCTGAATATAGGCAGACAGATTTGTGCAGTCTATGTAGGATATGAATATATTAGAGATCCTCCTGCGCTTGTATGGACCACCCTCCCTTTTCCCTAGTTAGCAGCCGCTGACACTCCAACTGATAACCAAATACAGTGCTCAAAGTGAATAAATATTATAATAGTGTAGCGCTAAATAACTAAATCAAACTAACTTAATTATACACGTGATAAATAAATATCATAAATCTAGTGACACAATACTTAGTGTCTAAAATAATCTAAGTGCTCATACCATAAATAATTTGACTCATAAGTAATAAAAAACTTCATAAGACATAGTAATAATAAAAAATATATTCAAAAAATAGTGTTAGTGCCACTCAAAAATAAATAAATAGTGGGTGATCGTGCCAAATCACTTATATTAAATAAATTGTCCAATATCCAAAAAAAAAAAAAAAAAAAAACATATAAAAATATTTTTAAAAAATAGAAAACATAGAGAAATATTTTCCAAGTGATGCTTAGATGCACATGCAGTGTGTTGATAAAGTGTCACTCGTGCACAAATCCACTCTGCTACTTTGGCTGCAATGCCTCCTCACCTCCTTTCAACGACCCCTAGGGGCCAACAAGCCTCTAGGATCACCCTGGATCCTCAACACTCCCGGATGATGTCTCTCGGGATATCCTCCTATATGTCTCCTCCACTCCTCCACGCCTTATGGAGTCCTCTACCACGACTCACTGTGGACACTCACTCTCACAATAGTGAGTTCAAAGAAAGAGAGAATCCTCCATAGTGTAGTATTTTAGCAAATTCAGCATTTATTTATGTGAGAAGAGTAAGAGATAACTCACATTTCCCGTACAGCATATCCTTCTCCCCTGCATGGGTAAACTGCACTCACGTGGTCTCTTAGAAAATGGCGTCCGTACCGGAAGTGCGTCACTCCGGACTCCGGAAACAGCGTCTCTGCGTGCCTACGCGTTACGTCACGTACCTCGTGACTTCATCTGGGTCTGGTTTCTTTTTTAAAAATATTTTTATATGTTTTTTTTTTTTTTTTTTTTTTTTGGATATTGGACAATTTATTTAATATAAGTGATTTGGCACGATCACCCACTATTTATTTATTTTTGAGTGGCACTAACACTATTTTTTGAATATATTTTTTATTATTACTATGTCTTATGAAGTTTTTTATTACTTATGAGTCAAATTATTTATGGTATGAGCACTTAGATTATTTTAGACACTAAGTATTGTGTCACTAGATTTATGATATTTATTTATCACGTGTATAATTAAGTTAGTTTGATTTAGTTATTTAGCGCTACACTATTATGTAGGATATGATTTGCGAATCATGATCAATGGGATTCCTGGAACTGCATAACTCGCAGCACATCAGACAGATCTACAAATATTGAAGTCAGAAATATGAAAATCAGATTTTTCTAATTGGATCACATTGACACTAGGCTACTTTCACACTGATCCGCTGCAAAAACACAGCAAAAATGCATGGGCGGTTTTACTGTGTTTTACCGTGCTTTTGCCACGCTTACTGAGCGTTTTTTAAAGGACATGTGACTTAAAAACTGCACCAAAAATGCTTCTTAGAGGCATTTTTCAGGTGTTTTCCATTTATTTCAATGGGAAGAGGCATTTTTTAGGCTTTTTTTTTTAACTCACCAAACATGCCCCAAAGATGCTGCAAGCAGGGGTTTCCGCACCGCAAGCTTAACGCCTCAGTGTGAAAACATACATAGATATACATTCTCATACATAGGGAAGCATTTTTCTTGAGCTTTTCAGGCACTTTTTTTAACGCAAAAACGCTTCAAAAACTCCTCAGTGTGAAAGTAACCTTAGAGAATACAATGGGAGAGGCCCTTCTCCATACAAACTTACAATTGCAAGAAAAAGTATGTGAACCCCTTGGGATTACGTGGAGTTTTGCATGAATTGGGCATAAAATGTGCTCTGAACGTCATCTAAGTCACAACAATAGAAGAACACAGTCTGCTGAACATAATACTACACAAACATTAGATGTTGCCATGGTTTCATTGCACATAACATGTAAACATTCACAGTGCAGGGAGGAAAAAGTATGTGAGGCCCTAGCTTAATGACTTCTCCCAGAGCTAATTGGAGCCAGGAGTGAGCCAACCTTGACTACAATCAGTGTAATGATATTGGATGTGTTGCAGACAGCTGTCCTGCCCTTAAAAAACACACACCTGTTTTGGGTTTACTGGTTTCAAGAAGCACTGTCTAATGTGAACCATGCCTCGCAGAAAAGAGCTCTCAGAAGACCTACGATCAAGAATTGTTGACTTGCATGAAGCTGGAAAGGGTTACAAAAGTATCTCCAAAAGCCTTGATGTTCATGTGTCCACGGTAAGACAGACTGTCTACAAATGGAGAAAGTTTAGCACTGTTGCTACTCTCCCTAGGCGGGGTCGTCCTGTAAAAATGACTGCAAGAGCACAGCGCAGAATGCTGCATGAGGTAAAGAAGAATCCCAGAGTGTCAGCTAAAGACCTACAGAAATCTCTGGCACATGCTAACATTTTTGTTGACACATCTACAATAAGGAAAACATGAAACAAGAATGGAGTACATGGGAGGACACCATGGAGGAAGCCATTGCTGTCCAAAAAGAATATTGCAGCACGTTTGAAGTTTGCAAAAGAGCAACTGGATGTTCCACAGCACTACTGGCAAAATATACTGTGGACAGATGAAACCAAGATTGAGTTGTTTGGGAAGAACACACAACACTATGTGTGGAGAAAAAAAGGCACAGCACAGCAACATCAAAACCTCATCCCCACTGTAAAACATGGCGGAGGGAGCATCATGGTTTGGGGCTGCTTTGCTGCCTCAGGGCCTGGACGGATTGTTGTCATTGATGGGAAAATGAATTCCAGAGTTTATCAAGACATTTTGCAAGAAATGTACGACCATCTGTCCACCAACTGAAGCTCCGCAGAGGATGGGTGATGCAACAGGACAATGACCCAAAGCATACAAGTAATTCAACAAAACAATGGCTGCAACAGCACAGAATATGCCTTCTGGAGTGGCCCAGTCAGAGTCCTGACCTCAACCCCATTGAAATGCTGTGGCATGACCTTAAGAGAGCGATTCACACCAGACATCCCAAGAATAGTGCTACACTGAAACAGTTTTGTGAAGAGGAGTGGTCCAAAATTACTCCAGATCGTTGTGCAGGTCTGATCTGCAACTACAGGAAATGTTTGGTTGAGGTTATTGCTGCAAAGGAGGGTCAACCAGTTATTAAGTCCAAAGGTTCACATACTTTTTCCTCCTTGCACTGTGAATGTTTACATGTTATGTGCAATTAAACCATGGCAACATCTAATGTTTGTGTAGTATTATGTTCAGCAGACTGTGTTCTTCTATTGTTGTGACTTAGATGACGTTCAGAGCACATTTTATGCCCAATTCATGCAAAACTCCACGTAATCCCAAGGGGTTCACATACTTTTTCTTGCAACTGTATAAGGTATTTATACTTTCTTGTTCCTTTAACATGCTGTATTTTCCAGGACATTGCAATCCTGATATATATTTAATTATTCAGTGAGACTATAGGGGTTGATTTGCTTACTTTGCAAGGGAATAATTCCCAAGGCTTAGTGAATGTGGGGAAGTTTCACTTGCACGTGATTGGATGGTGAAAGTCAGCAGAGCTTCACCTTATTTGCTTGGCTGTAGGAAAAATTCTCTTGCAAAGTGCAACTTCCCTTGCAACGTGAACAACCTATTTGCCTTTAGTAAATGAGTCCCATAGTTTCATTGAATTATATATTTATCAGAAATGTGATGCCCCCGGGAAATACAGCATGATAAAGGACCAACACAGTATAAATACCTACATGAAATGGAAAAAAAATGCCTGTTACCAGAATCTTTGGTCTTAGGGAGGATATTGGTGTTCTTAAAGTACATCCAAAGCCTGAACGTTTTTTATTTTCTTTATTATTACATTTATTACAATGTTGTTTTGATTAGAATAGGGAAGGGTTAAACATTTTTTTGTTCCATTTGTGTTCCATTTGTGAGGTTTTTCTTCTTTTTTTCTTGTACCATAGACTCAACAGGATGAAATATCCCCAAAGTCAGGGATGTCCCTCTTAGACAATTCTCATGTGAACAAGCTTCCCCACTGGAAGATTTCCCCTCTATTCCTGTTTTGGTGTCAAGCCAAAATTTCTTTTTTTTCCTCACTTTAATGGTAATGGTCATTGAGACAAACAGAAAAGACGAATCTCCCCAGCACTACAAACCTATAAAGCAGGCATTATAAAAACCAATCACTCTACTTCATATGATATAAAGGATTTTCATCTTTGTAATTCTGAGAAAAATGGAGAACAAAGCTAAAGTATGATTTTCAGCAAAATAAATATATAAATAATATATAAATATACACACACACAAACATATATATATATATATATATATATATATACATATATACATACACATACATACCGGCGTATAAGACGACCCCCTACTTTTCCTGTTAAAATATAGGGTTTGGGCTATACTCGCCGTATAAGACTACCCCTCTTCCAATGCACACCAAATAAAAATGAAAAAACATCAGATTTGATTTCAATATGGTATGCTATTTCAGTATGGTATTCCAATGATGGGGCACTATTCCTCCCACTGACACTAATGATGGGGCACTATTTCATCCACTGACACCAATGATGGGGAACTATTCCTCCCACTGATACCAATGATGGGACACTATTCCTCCCACTGACACCAATGATGGTGCCCCATCAGTAGTGTCAGTGTGTGAGGAATAGTGTCCCATCATTAGTGTCAGTGGGAGGAATAGTGCCCCATCATTGGTGTCAGTGGGAAGAATAGTGCCCCATCATTAGTCAGTGGGAGGAATAGTGCCCCATCATTGGTGTCAGTGGGAAGAATAGTGTCCCATCATTAGTGTCAGTGGGAGGAATAGCGCTCCATCATTAGTGTCAGTGGGAGGAATAGCACCCCATCATTGGTGTCAGTGGGAGGAATAGCGCCCCATCATTGGTATCAGTGGCAGAAATTGCGCCCCATCATTGGTGTCAGTGGGAGGAATAGCGCCCCATCATTGGTGTCAGTGGCAGGAATTGCGCCCCATCATTGGTGTCAGTGGGAGGAATAGCGCCCCATCATTGGTATCAGTGGAAGGAATAGTGCCCCATCATTGGTGTCAGTTGGAGGAATAGCGCCCCATCATTGGTATCAGTGGGGAGAAAAGTGCCCCATCATTGGTGTCAGTGGGGGAGGAATAGTGCCCCATCATTGGTGTCAGTGGGGGAGGAATAGTGCCCCATCATTGGTGTCAGTGGGGAGAATAGTGCCCCATCATTGGTGTCAGTGGGGGAGGAATACTGCCCCATCATTGGTGTCAGTGGGGAGAATAGTGCCCCATCATTGGTGTCAGTGGGGAGGAGGAATAGTGCCCCATCGTTGGTGTCAGTGGAGGAGGAATAGTGCCCCATCGTTGGTGTCAGTGGAGGAGGAATAGTACCCCATCATTGGTGTCAGTGGGGAGAATAGTGCCCCATCATTGGTGTCAGTGGGAGGAATAGTGCCCCATCATTGGTGTCAGTGGGGAGAATAGTGCCCATTGTTGGTGTCAGTGGGGAGGAGGAATAGTGCCCCATCGTTGGTGTCAGTGGAGGAGGAATAGTGCCCCATCGTTGGTGTCAGTGGGGGAGGAATAGTGCCCCATCGTTAGTGTCAGTGGGGGAGGAATAGTGCCCCATCGTTAGTGTCAGTGGGGGAGAGGAGAGGCTGCTCCTTCTTTCAGTTCGGCCGCTTGATTTTCGCGGGGCCGTTCGGCTCCGCCACCTCCTCGCTGGTGATTGGTCGCCTGTGTGCGCTGGCGCCCAATCACCGGTGAGGAGGCGGAGCCGAGCGGCTGCGCGACCATCGAGCGGCCGAACTGAAAGAAGGAGCAGCCGCGCTTCCTGGACCGGATCGTCATGGGACCGGGACCGGAGCCAGGTAAGGTACAGCAGCCCCTCTGCCCACCCCTGTACTAAGTGTCCGTTGGAGGACACCGCCCCTCGAAAAAGTGCCGCCCTGACACCGGCTCGCCGTATACCGGCGTATAAGACGACCCCCGACTTTTCAGAAGATTTTCACGGGTTGAAAAGTCGTCTTATACGCCGGCAAATACGGTATATATATATATATATATATATATATATATACATATACATATATACACATTACATACACATACATATATACATGCATACACACACACATTATATACAGTGGGGCAAAAAAGTATTTAGTCAGCCACCAATTGTGCAAGTTCTCCCACTTAAAAAGATGAGAGAGGCCTGTAATTGGCATCATAGGTAGACCTCAACTATGAGAGACAAAATGAGAAAACAAATCCAGACAATCACATTGGCTGATTTGGAAAGAATTTATTTGCAAATTATGGTGGAAAATAAGTATTTGGTCACCTACAAACAAGCAAGATTTCTGGCTCTCACAGACCTGTACCTTCTTCTTTAAGAGGCTCCTCTGTCCTGCACTCATTACCTGTATCAATGGCACCTGTTTGAACTTGTTATCAGTATAAAAGACACCTGTCCACAACCTCAAACAGTCACACTCCAAACTCCACTATGGTGAAGACCAAAGAGCTGTCGAAAGACACCAGAAACAAAATTGTAGACCTGCACCAGGCTGGGAAGACTGAATCTGCAATAGGCAAGCAGCTTGGTGTGAACAAATCAACTGTGGGAGCAATAATTAGAAAATGGAAGACATACAAGACCACTGATAATCTCCCTCGATCTGGGGCTCCACGCAAGATCTCACCCCGTGGGGTCAAAATGATCACAAGAACGGTGAGCAAAAATCCCAGGACCACGTGGGGGGACCTAGTGAATGACTTGCAGAGAGCTGGGACCAACATAACAAAGGCTACCATCAGTAACACACTACGCCGCCAGGGACTCAGATCCTGCAGTGCCAGACGTGTCCCCCTGCTTAAGCCAGTACATTTCCGGGCCCGTGTGAAGTTTGCTAGAGAGCATTTGGATGATCCAGAAGAGGATTGGGAGAATGTCATATGGTCAGATGAAACCAAAATAGAACTGTTTGGTAGAAACACAACTCGTCATGTTTGGAGGAGAGAGAATGCTGAGTTGCATCCAAAGAACACCATGCCTTGGGGGTGGCAACATCATGCTTTGGGGCTGTTTCTCCGCAAAGGGACCAGGACGACTGATCCATGTACAGGACCGAATGAATGGGGCCATGTATCGTGAGATTTTGAGTGCAAACCTCCTTCCATCAGCAAGGGCATTGAAGGTGAAACATAGCTGGGTCTTCCAACATGACAATGATCCCAAACATACCGCCCGGGCAATGAAGGAGTGGCTTTGTAAGAAGCATTTCAAGGTCCTGGAGTGGCCTAGCCAGTCTCCAGATCTCAACCCCATAGAAAACTTTTGGAGGGAGTTTAAAGTCCGTGTTGCCCAGCGACAGCCCCAAAACATCACTACTCTAGAGGAGATCTGCATGGAGGAATGGGCCAACATACCAGCAACAGTGTGTGCCAACCTTGTGAAGACTTACAGGAAACGTGTGACCTCTGTCATTGCCAACAAAGGGTATATAACAAAGTATTGAGATGAACTTTTGATATTGACCAAATACTTATTTTCCACCATAATTTGCAAATAAATTCTTTCCAAATCAGCCAATGTGATTGTCTGGATTTTTTTTCTCATTTTGTCTCTCATAGTTGAGGTCTACCTATGATGCCAATTACAGGCCTCTCTCATCTTTGTAAGTGGGAGAACTTGCACAATTGGTGGCTGACTAAATACCTTTTTGCCCCACTGTATATATATATATACACACACACACACACAAATATATATACAGCAAAGGAAATAAGTATTTGCTCCCCTGCTGATTTTGAATGTTTGCCCACTCACAAAGAAACGATCAGTCTAAAAATCGAATGTTCGGTGTATTGTAACACTGAGAGACAGAATAGCTACAAGAAATTCAAAAGAAATGCATGTCTAACAAATGATGCACTGATTTGCATGTTCATGAGGGAAATAAGTATTTGATCCCCTATCATTCAGCAGGATTTCTGGCTACCAGGTGTCTTTCATACAGGTAACAAGCTGAGATTAGAAGTAGTCTCTTAAAGGGAGTGCTGCTAATCTCATGTTGTTACCTGTATAAAAGACACCTGTCCACAGGAGCAATCAATCAGATTCCAAACTCTCCACCATGGCAAAGACCAAAGAGCTGTCCAACTGTCCATCCCAACTGTCAATCATGGTGGTGGAAACATTCTGCTTTGGGGACAGGACAACTGCACCGCATAAAAGGGACGATGGACAGGGCAAATCTTGCGTGAGAACCTTCTTCCCTCAGCCAGGGCATTGAAAATGGGTCGTGGATGGGTGTTTCATCATGACAATGACCCAAAACACACAGCCAAGGCAACAAAGCAGTGGCTCAAGAAGAAGCACATTAACCACTTGCCTACCGGGTACTTATACCCCCTTCTTTACCAGGCCAATTTTCAGCTTTCAGCGCTGTCGCACTTGACAATTGTGCGGTCATGCAAGATTGTACCCATATGAAGTTTTTATCATTTTTTTTCTCACAAAGAGAGCTTTCTTTTGGTGGTATTTAATCTTTGCTGGGCGCTTTACTTTTTGCGCTATAAACAAATAAATGTAAACAATGTGAAAAAAAAATTTGTTTCTATTATAATATTTTTCAAACAGGTAATTTTTCTCCTTCACTGATGTGCGTTGATGAGGCAGCACTGATGGGCACTAATAGGCGTCACTGATGGGCACTGATATGAGGCACTGATGGCACTGATAGGCAGCACTATTGAGGTGGCACGCATAGGTGGCACTGATAGGCAGCACTAATGAGCTGTCACGGATAGGCGGCACTGATAGGTGGCACTGATAGGCGGCACTGATGATGGGTACTGATAGACAGCACTGATAGGTGGCACTGACTGGCATCACTGCTGGGCACTGACTGGCGGCACTGCTAGGCATTGACTGGCGCAACTGCTGGGCACTGACTGGCACAACCGCTGGGCACTGACTGGCAGCACTGCTGGGCTGCATTGATGGGCACTTGTGGGTGGCACTGGTGGGCGGCACTGCTGAGCACAGGTAGGTGGCACTGCTGGGTGGCACTGGTGGGTACAGGTGGGTGCACTGCTGGGCACAGGTGGGCAGAGCTGGTGGGTGGCGCTGCTGGGTACCGATCATCAGGGCACTGATCATCAGTGCCCTGATGATCGGTGCCAATCCCTGCTCTGACAACTGCCGGTTCTCGGCAGTACTTTCCTCACGCTCTGACAGCGTGAGGAAAGTGAAGCCGAGAACCAGCAATTGCATTTCCCGGTGATCAGCGTGTCATTGGACACAGCGATCATGGAGATCTCCGGGTGCGCGCCCGTGGGGGCGCGCAGGAGAGCGTATTCTGGGAGGACGTCATATGATGCCCTCACAGAACTGGCTGGCCGCGGTGTAGCCATCATTCGGCTATATGCGGTTGGCAAGTAGACTAAGGTCTGGAGACTGGCTAGGCCACACCACGACCTTAACTGATTGAAAATCTGTGGAGGGAGCTGAAAGTTCGAGTTGCTAAATGTCAGCCACCAAACCTTAATGACTTGGAGAGGATCTGCCAAGAGGAGTGGGTCAAATCCCTCCTGAGATGTGTGCAAACCTGGTGGCCAACAAAAGGAAATGTTTGACCTCTATGATTGCCAACAATGGATTTGCCACCAAGCCAAGTCATGTCTTGTGAAAGGGATCAAATACTTATTCCCCTCATGAACATGCAAATCAGTGCATAATTTGTTAGACATGCATTTCTTTAGAATTTTTTGTTGCTATTCTGTCTCAGTGATACAATACATCTACCATTCGATTTTTAGACTGATCATTTCTTTGTGAGTGGGCAAACATTCAAAATCAGCAGGAGATCAAATAATTATTTCCTTCACTGTATATACACACACACAAATATATATATATATATATATAAACACACACACACATTATATATATATATATATATATATATATACACACACACACACATACATATTCACATATGTATATACACATATATATTATATATATATATATATATATATATATATATATATATATATATATATATGCACGCATTGTTTGTCTAAGTATGTTTTAATAAAAGTCTGCATGCATTTTAACATTTTAAAAATAAAAAGTAACACCCGTTTGCAACCAGGGACATTAATAGCACTGAGCCCATTTAGATGTAAAGTAAGTATATTTTTGTAACTTAATGAGGTATAACAATTTGGAGCTGACCGTATTTCAGAACAGGCCAGACAAATGTCTTCCATAGAGCATGCATAAAATATAAGCTAATAAACCACACTTAGAATATATTTTTTCCTATTAAGCTCAACTGCAAATTACTATTTTTTGCTAAAGTGTCAAAAAGCCAGTTAGAATCAAAACTAAGTTTTGATAGCCTGACCAACACATTGGCCTTTCAACCTTTTCAAGTTGAGAAACCACTGTGTGTATGGTAAGTAAAGTAATGAGAGAGAAGATTATAAGAGGGGTCGTAGACTAAAATGCCACTGGATCATGGCCACATTTTCACCTAGTATCCCTAAGATCATCACATACTAGTTTAGTTAGCATGGATACAGGGGCGGACTGACAACTCATGGGGCCCCCGGGCAATAGGGGATCATGGGGCCCCTGTGTCCTTGCCCAAACTCAAAAAAGCCTATGAAAAAGGTACCAGGGGCATCTCATGGGGCCCTCTACTGACCCCGGGCCCTCGGGCAGTGCCTGAGTTTCCAAATGGTCAGTCCGCCCCTGCATTTTGAGTTCTGAAAGGAAACTGCAGCCTTTATTGAAAACTCATGCAAGGGCAGGAAGAGCTTACAGTGTCCATATAGACGGTGACTCCGGTTGGAACATAATCCAAGAACCCAATTTTGCAAGTCAAAAGTCTAAAAGAGTTTACAATGTAACTATATATATTTCAGGCTCATAAAACATTTGCCATGTAATCAAAACAAATTATTGGCGCACTGGGGTCAGCATAAATATTAACATTTATATCCAACAATGAAAAGTAGTTAGGGAATATCTAATGATGCCTAAAAAAAAAATTGGTGATTTGGCCTATTTGAGTGAGGAATCATTAAACTGGAATGTTTTTTTTGCCAGCCAATCACTATTGTTTTCATTCCTGGAGAGGCAGGTGGATAATGTCACGATTTCCATCTTGACCAATCAGAGGAAGCCTTGTATTCAATGATGAATAAAAAACTTCTCCTAAATGGCAGCACTCAGCTCAATGCTGCTGAATTCCTGCAGCAGACGGGAAGTTGCCCATACTGTTGCCGCACCACAGCGCCGCTTGCTCTATATAGCTAATGCTACTACAGTATATTTGAGCACAAGCAGCCAACACATCTTTTTGTAATGGAAAACGTTTGTTTGGGCCAGTGATCATAAATATAAATTCTACTTTAAAACATGCCTAAAAGTACACATACTTACCTTAGTTCCATCGATCTGACACCTGCATGGTCCCTTGCTGGCATCTTCTCCCCTGGTTCTGGTCTTCAGCCATTTTGATTGGCTAGCACAAAATGACGCCATTTCTGCATACTTCAGAGTGCAGTCTTACCGGCACACTGGTCCTCTTCCTGTGAGCACAGAGCATCAAGGGCATCAAGGGCCCAACCTTTTCCTATGAACTCATAGGAGAATGCTGCAGAGAGAAGCACCACATCATTGCCAGCTCAAACCTCAAAGAAGGGTCGCTACAGAGGGAGAGCCTGTAGAATTATAAACTAGACTTGTGTGTTTCATTTTGTTACTATTCATTTGGAGATTTGGATGTAAATGAATCTTGGAATGGACATACTAATGAATGTCAACTAATCTGAAAAAAGCGAAATGATATCAAGGAATGCATCTGTTTCACTTGGTTGATGTCGCTTGATTGGATGGTAGTTCAGGCCCATTGGGAAATTAACTCAATTTTCAAATTAGTTCAATAATTTGGATTCGGATAACAAATGGATCCGAACTTCATTCTATTCGTTAATTTGAATATATATGTGACACCAGTCAATACTGTCCAAACAGCTTATGCCATTTCTCTTGGTGGGTTGGACTAGCATCCGAAAATATTGAATCTTTTCGATTCAAATCTGTCTGACTCAATAACACGAGGGGCGTCCAAGTCAAAACGGAACTTTTGATTTTATGTAATAAAAGAACAAATTTCAAGTAGTGGAAACTACATATATTTTTTATATACTCCCCTGCTACATTTATACACTTATTCCTGTATTTAACTAAAATTAATTAATTAAAAGATTTGACAGTACATCTGAACCATCCTAGGACAGTCGGCTTCACTTCATCATTGTGCTCGCCATTCCAAGAGAAAGATTTGTCTCTTGTGCAATTTCACAACAGGTTATGCCTCAATTATCCAGGAATAGGCGTTCCATGAATGATTGCTGTGGGTTGGGAACCACCACAGCCGGGATCGTCATTGACAGATGTACAACCATCTTTGAAATGTTTACACCATTCATCACTGTACTGTGCTTGACGTTTTGGTAGATATCCATGAGTGTAATGCCTTTGTTCACAAGAAATTTCATCACCACATGTTGTTGATGAACTAACACTTTTGTCTGCACTAACACTTTTGTCTGCCATCTTGATTACTGCTCTCTGGACTGGTCTGCGACATGTGTACCACTTATCAGTAATAGGACACATTTGACAGTTACTACTGTGTGTAGTACCACCATGTTAACAGCCCTTTTTTTACCTGTAAAATAAAAGTCCCAGTTTGACTTGAATGTCCCTTGCATATCGAATATATAGGAATCTTCCAGAAAAACTGCAATATTTCTCGAATCCACCCAGACCAACAAATATATGAAACAATTGCACAAGATATGAACCGAATTCTGAAAACAAATCAGTTCAACGCAATAACTATGAAGAAATGAAATTCTTCAATGAACAAATGCATCTAAAACTAATTGAAAAGAAAATTTCCGATATGCAGATGCCTATTATAAACAAACACAGAATCATAAAATAACTGAATCTATAAAATGAGTGGCTCTTCTATTAGTGGCTTAAGATCGAATAGAGATATATGCATTGGAAGAAAGGTAGCCAGCAGAGAGTTGAAACTGAATAATAATGCTGGTTATCTCAAAACAATTACTAGTACAAGTTATCACTAAAAAGTTAGTTACCAAAGAAATGTTCCAATAAATACAACACTTCTATTATACCAACATCATTGCGCCAATGTAATAAAGAGAGGAAATACACTCACTGGATGCTGCTATTATTAAAAAACTCAAAATAATAATAAAAATGTGAAAAATATACAAATCACAAATAATAGCGAAAACCAAATCACACAACTAAATATAACCACCACCAAATTAGTGCATATTAATAGTGCAAACAAAAAATCAATAAATAGGGAATCTCAATATAGTCCATTCAGAAAAGTCCATATAAACATGATCCTCAGTAAATGAAGTAATGAGATCCTCCTTCATGAGCAATGTGGTATTCGGTGATCAAAAACACCCCATCAAAATGCACACTCACCATGTGCTAGTAATTAACCAGCATGTCAGTATATATCCAGCATTCACCAAACAGACTTCAAAAGACGATCCTCATGTGTTGGTAATTACTCAGCATACTACTGTGTATCCAGCATATCACCAAACAAACTCCAGAGAAGATCCTCTCATATCCAGATTAGCACATGTGGGTAAAGAAAATACTCGCCATAGTGCAGTATCATCCAACAAATTTATTGCCAAACAAACCCCCCTTAAAATCACACTCACAATGAGCAAATAAAAACAAGGCGTTTTGTTATATCAGAGCTCCAGTCTCTGCATCCTGTGTCTCACCAGCCAGCCCGCATTCAAGATGGTAATAGTGCGATCACGTGATCTGGACAACCTGACGCGTTTCGTCCAATGACTTCTTCCGAGGGATGGGGTGTTTTTGAGCACTGAATACCACATTGCTTATGAAGGAGGATCTCATTACTTCATTTACTGAGGATCATGTTTATATGGACTTTTCTGAATGGACTATATTGAGATTCCCTATTTATTGATTTTTTGTTTGCACTATTAATATGCACTTATTTGGTGGTGATTATATTTAGTTGTGTGATTTGGTTTGCGCTATTATTTGTGATTTGTATATTTTTCACATTTTTATTACTAGTACAAGTTAGTTAAAAGAAACTTCAACTTACATTTGTTTGTATGCATTAATCACATTTTTATAATACAAAATCAAAAACTTCTGAATTTATGTTGTTGAGAACAATGATACAACTTGATAGATGAAGTCTTAAACATCCCAGAAGTCTTATACTCTGTTTTTCTTGATTTCTAATAAGTGTTTCCTATTTTCTTTGCAGGTTTCGGAATGACCACACCAGCCACTGTCACCGGAAAAGTGGTCCTTATCTTCTATGGCCTTTTTGGATGTGCTGGAACCATATTGTTCTTTAACCTCTTCTTGGAAAGGATAATATCTCTTTTGGCTTTTGTCATGAAAGCTTGCCATGAAAGACGGTTACGACGAAATGGGCTTCTACCTCCGACTGTCCGTCGGGGGTCATCTGTCTCCGAAGTGGACAGTCTAGTAGGCTGGAAGCCATCTGTGTACCACGTCATGCTAATTCTGGGAATTTTTGCTATCATCCTCTCTTGCTGTGCATCAGTCATGTACACCCCAGTGGAGGGCTGGAACTACATAGACTCTTTGTATTACTGTTTTGTCACTTTTAGCACCATTGGATTTGGAGATCTAGTAAGCAGCCAAAACGCAGTGTACAAATATCAGGGATTATACAGGTTTGGAAATTTCATGTGTATACTGTTGGGAGTTTGTTGCATTTACTCTCTTTTTAACGTCATATCGATTGTAATCAAGCAAGTTTTAAACTGGATTCTAAAAAAATGTAGGTGCCGATGCTGTAACAAGTGCCATAAATCCAATGCCCGACTTGGGCGCCGCAATGCCATCACTCCCGGAGCTCGTTTCCGCAGGAACCAATTGTCGATGGAGACCGATGGCAACTATGACAGCGATACGGAAGGCAGGAGGCTATCGGGGGAAATGATCTCAATGAGGGACCTTACGGCGTCCAATAAGGTTTCTCTTGCCATACTGCAAAAGCAGTTATCTGAAACAGCCAATGGTTACCCTAGAACTGTGTGCATCAATACACGACAAAATGGCTTCTCAGGAGGGGTTGGAGCTTTAGCCATCATGAACAATAGGTTGGCAGAAACAAGTGATTCTAGGTAGAGTCTTTTCAAATTCCTATATTTTCAGTATACTTTTTTCAATAAAAGTTGTCAAACTCATAGTAATTTTCCTGAATGTGAACATCTACCAAGCCACCCATTCAAATCTCACTGCAACAACTGATCCCATTTTCATCAGCATGTAATCACATCTCATGTGTATGATGAAACATGTGCTTTATAGTTCTCAGGAAAATATAAAGGACCTTGTACATTATGGTGTCTGAAAGAGGAACTGTTTGTGTTGCTATAGCAAGCAATCAAGTGGTTGCTGCATAAAAAAAATAAATCTAAAAATAACAATTGAGGCCTAATTAGAATGAATTACACAGCACTTCTGTTCAGTGCCTCATGCAGTTGTGATGTCAAAGTGTAAATTGTCTGAAATTAAATGTCATGTCATGCTTATAGCAACCAAAAAGCACAGAAAGTTCCACTTTCAGATATTTTGACAAAGGGCACTATATAGAGTTATAATAAAAAGGGCAACCATGGCATCTTTAGACGTGCAGGCACCAAGCTCCTATTAAAAGCAAATAACGAGAGTGCAGAATTGACTTACCTCCCCTCAGGGATCCTTCAGCTGCCAGCAACTTCTGTATCTCAGGAAGTTTTAGACCAGCCATTCTCAACCAGGGTAGAACCTTGAGGCTCCTCCAGAAGTCACTAGGGGATCCTTGAGGTGTGGTGGAATTACCTCCCATTTGATGGTGCCTTCATTCTTATTTTTTCTTAATTAATTCTAAGGCCAGTTCTACTTGGCAGAGCCAACTGCCAGACTGGCCTTAGCTGTTTGTAATGGAGTCATTCAGAACAACACTCTAAGGAGGGATTCGTAACTATTGGCCACCAATGTAAGTAGCATTTTTTCCAGTGACCACCAATATAAGGGGATTTCTTTCCAGTGACCTCCAAATGTAAGGGGCATTATTCCCATTGGCCATCAATGTAAGGGGCATTTTTCCACTGACCACCAATATAAGTAGCATTTTTCCACTGACTACCAATGTAAGGGGCATTCTTCTCATTGGCCACCAATGTAAGCGGCATTCTTCCCACTAAACACCAATGTAAGGGGCATTCTTCCCATTGGCCACCATTGTAGGGGCATTTTCCCACTGACCTCCAAAAGGGGTTCCCTGAGGACTAAAAGATATTTCAAGGGCTCCTCTGGAGTAAAAAGTTTGAGAAAGACTGTTTTAGACTTTAAAAATAATTTTTGGACTTAAAGCTGCTTAAAATGGTTTAGCAAGGTGCAATGACCAAAGTAACAGCAGCGTTTTTTTAATACAAAGGTCAGTTAATACAGGTCTGTTGTCCTGCAGCTCACAAGCACAATCAATAGTTTTTCTCCAACTGTCAATTTCCTTTAAAATCTAATTAAACAGAAAATTATAGCTCTTATATAAAGTGAAACTCCACATCACAAGCATGTTAACAACAGGGTGGATTTGATTTAAATCAAACTGATTTAAATCACGATTTAAATCACAATTTAAATCACTAGTCAGTAAGGCTTGATTTAAATCCTAGTTTTCTGCATAAAGACTAATTCTTGCTGGTATAACTTTAATATGCAAGTAGATGAAGATTTTTAGAATAAGAACTTTTCATATTAGTTTTTTTATCCCCAGTTTAATAGGTTAATCATTCATATTTGGACAACTTTTCTGTTGTATTTAGGAAGGAGAAAAATAATCATTACCTTAATAATAACAATTTAAATAGATTTATTCACTGAAACAATAACTTTCCAGCATATGTGATTTGCTTAAACATCCATGTTTGTTAACTAATTTAACTAAACAAAATATATATATTTTAAGAAACTTAGACTGTCAGCCCCTTCCTCCTCACACTGAGTTTCACTTTCTTCTTGTGCAGATCTATTCCACTCCAAACAATCAGAAAAATATTGTTTCTATTCTATTCACTGAACTTCTTGAAACTTATCACTGAAGGGGTTGATTCTGTATTCATAGGTTTGTAGAAGTTAGGATGAAGGTCTTTTTCTTAACTCTGTTCATGTTATAACATTTTTGCTGTGAAGAAGAGGCATGTGATCTCCGCTGAGTCAAATTCAGTTTTGAGAACTGCAAAAGTAAACCAAACATCTGTGATAATATCTTGTAGGCAGAGAAACTGCCCAATAATCTTACAAAAACCTCTGGAAGAGCATGACATTGTGAATGGAGTCATGGAATTTATTTACCAAAACAATTAAACATATACAGCCTTATTCTACATAATTAAAAAACTAATCTTTATTTCATGATGGAATAACCTTTGGATGGTAATATATTTTCCTCAAAAAGCATTTTATTTAAAAAAAACTCCGATTTAAATAAAAAAAATCAGATTTAAATTAAAAAAATCTGATTTTTTTTATTTTTTTTTAAAAAATCATTGATTTTAATCCACCCTGGTTAACAAACATATGATAGACTAAATGAGACAGCCTGTTTTCTATAATCACACAATTTCAATTGTGAAAAAAAAAATCTAAATCTCAAAATCCCTGCAGATGTACAGACATTTGACAAGTATTTCAACAAAGAAAAGCTGTGAGCCAATCACACAAGCAGGAACTGGGGTTTTTGAGGGTGCCATGCAAGAGTACGTAGAGCCACAATGTCCCCATTATCGGAATTTCTACCATATTAGAAAATTCTGGCTGGTTATAGATTCATTTTTCATAACCTAGATTGCAAAATAGTTTGTGTATTTATTATATATTGTTTATTAATTTTTGCCTTTTTTTCAGCAAAAGTGAAGTTTTCCTGTCTATGCAGATGGTAAATGAGCCCATTTTCAATGAACCGACTTTTTAAAGGGAATGTTTTTTTGTGACTGGTTATTCAGAGCAAACCTAAAAATAGTTTTTGATTGGATATGAACAACTTTTCTTATGGCGCTATAATTTATCTCTAGTGATCTTTATGTCAAATATTGTGCTGAATGTTTGCTGTGGGAAAATCAACTACAAGATAAACCTCTTAGAGAAAGTATATTGTTATTTAGTTGAGGAACTTATATAGCGCCGTCAATTTACACATATATATATTGTACATTCACATCAGTCCCTAACCCTCAAGGGGCGTACAATCTAAGGTCCCTAACTTACATTCATACATACACATACTAAGGCCAATTTAGACAGGATCCAATTAACTTACCAGCATGTCTTTGGAGTGTGGGAGGAAACTGGAGTACCTGGAGGAAACCCACGCAGGCACAGGGAGAACATGCAAACTCCAGGCAGGTGGTGCCATGGTTGGGATTCGAACCAATGACCCTAGTACTGTCAGGTGGAAGTGCTAACCATTTAGCCACTGTCCTGCCCATTCACATTTCACATTTGCTGTCCTGTTCTAGTAAACAGGAAGTGTGGTGCGTGTATTAAATCACCAAATATGACTGTCCCCCATGTACTTAGATAGTTCAAAGACTTAAGGCTGAAATTTAGGTTTGGCAATTTTTAACATAGTTGCATTGGTCCAGCTTGGGCTAATATAAGTATATATGTGACATACCTATGGGATCCCCGTGGAAATTGGAAATCACTGTAGTAGGCACCTCTACTATAGTAAACTCAAAAGCAAAGACTCCTATGTGAAAAGCAAGGCAGCATTCAGCAAGTGTTTCAAATCCTCAAGTCAACAAATATGCATATTTCTGGAGATAGCACCACACTTTTTCCAGACTACTACTATAGTGATTGCCACTAACTTCTAGGTCCCATGCAGATGCCATGCTGCTTACTGAACACAGGAGGTTACTTGCTCGGCATAGCTGTCATTCAGAGAACACTTTGTATTCTCTCAATGAATGCAAAGTGTCCTCTAATTGGATGGTGTGGAGATCATGACATCATCAACCCACCTCTTCACTTCATCCAGTTAAAGAATGCTCTTCATTTATTAAGAAAATTCCCTTAATGGCACCTGTGCACTGGATCCAGAAGCTAATGGAGATCATTGTAGTGGCGATGCCTATTACAGTGACTTCCATTGGGATCCCACAGGTATGACACATGCATATATATATATATATATATATTGATCCAAGCTGTACAAATTGCCATACATTCAGCTCTAACCAAGAGCAAGATGTTTAAAACCTTAAAGTCAGCTTATATACCTTAACACAAGATTAGATTGTCCTTCCCTTATGTCGTATTCCAATCACTCATACCATATAAAATAAAC
Organism: Staurois parvus; assembly: GCF_062004578.1. Classification (NCBI taxonomy): domain Eukaryota; kingdom Metazoa; phylum Chordata; class Amphibia; order Anura; family Ranidae; genus Staurois; species Staurois parvus. The sequence continues at coordinate 393,975 of NW_028317965.1, read as the reverse complement.
TAAACTTACCATAATTTCTGTCCAAATACATTGACAAAGCTAGTACAAGGTGTGACAATTTAATTCCCAGAATGGACTGTAAAAAAAAAAAATGTCTGCCTACCAATACACTAGCAGCTGTTGTCACCTTCAAAGTAGTCCTATTGTGAAGCAACACGTTTCTCTAGCTGACTGTGCCTCTGCCTGTAATTTATTTTCCAGAACAGTGCTCAGTATCTTTGTCGAGGTGTAATGGATGTCTGGAAGGACATCAAATCTGTGTCCTTTTAAGGCATTTTTGCATTTTAGAAACAGCCAAAAGTTGCAAAGTGCTAAGTCAGGGGTATAAGGTGGTTAGTCACCTTTTTGGAATGGATTTCTGGGCCAGAAACTCTGGAACACTTTATGCATCATGTGCAGGAGCATTGTCATGGAGGAAAAGCCACTTGTCAGGCAAGAGTACCGGTGTTTTCCTCTGAACAGATTGCCGGAACCTTTTCATTTTCCACACTTGCATCTGTCCTTTGTGTTTTTGGATGCTCATTTCTTGTGTCATTGTAGACATCCTCCCACCCTTCCTTAAACCACCTATGCCATGCAAAAACACTAGATTTCTTCATGGAATGTTCACCATAAGCCTGTTGTAACCGAGCTAAAGTTTCACTCGCACATTTGCCAATGTTCACGCAAAAGTTGATGTTAATCTGCAGCTCCATATTCCTGTCACTCATTTTCCACCAACAGTGCAACGCATGGCTGTTTGTCTGCCCACCGTAGTGCTATGCCGTGGGTATTCTATGAATTAAATTGTCACACTTTGTATTATGTACTGTAAGGTCAAAGGGTTGTGGACACCTGATCATCACAATGTATGAGCTTGCCCTCCTTTTTTGAAACTACCTTAGCCCCCACTCTGAGAAAGTTTCCACAAAATGTTGAAGTGTGTCTGTGGGAATTTGAGCCCATTCAAATAAAGGAGTATTTGTGAGGTCAGGCACTGATTTTGAATGAGGAGACCTGACGCACAACCAGCTTTCCAGTTCATCCCAAAGATGTTCAGTAGGGTTGAGGTCAGGGCTCTGTGAATGTCTCTCTGGTTCCTCCACACCAAACTCATCAACCCATGTCTTTATGGAGTTGGCTTAGTGCACAGAGGCCCAGTCATGGTAGAACAGAAAAGGGTCTTCATCAAACTGTTGCCATATGACTTGAAGTGCACAGTGGTGTAAACTGCCTTTGTGTGCTATAGCATTAGGCTCCTTTTACACTGACAGTACGATCGGGTCTGCCTGTCAGTTTTACAGGCGGACCGATCGGACCATCCATAGACCTCCGTGGACTGGTGATATATCAAAAATAGTGCTGCGCTAGTCCCATCATAATACCTATGATCCTAGACATCATAAAATATTCCACATGCTATAACTGATATAATACTAATTTAATAACTTTATATATTCCTCTGCATGTATATGTATATAGTGCCAATATAAAATGTCCCAATGTCAAATCATAACGTCCAAATATAACTCCAGTCGTGAACTATAAACCGTGCTTTAAAAGCAAAGCTTCACCTCTGTGTAAAAATATTCAGCATGAATTCCAGTGCCAAACCAACACCAGGTGAGCTCTCACCTTAACCTCTTGGCGCCTGTGCCTCCTGGCCTTTTAAGAGTTTCAGAAGCCGGGAGGCGGGGTGGCGTTTTAGGGTCATGTGACCGCCATGATTTGCCATCATGGTGGTCACATGATCGGAAAAGGTCCCGATCGAAAGCTCTCAGCACATATGTATTTTCTATTTGCACGCAAATATGCGGCCGCTCGATGTCAAGGCCCAGACCCCTAGAGGCAGCATTTTTGCGTGTGATCAGTGTCAAGGGGTTAAAAATATGACATCCCACCAAATGTTCAACAGCGCTTTTTGGTCCTACCAACGGGACTGAAATCGATTCCTCCTCTCCAGTTAAGATTTCAATGTTTCATGCATATTTCCTCCTCTCAGCTCTGCTCCATAACATGTATAAATTTGCAAATAGTGCCTTATCCTTAATATATTTTATTAATAAAACCAATAAACATATTGCACGCACATGTGTAGGGTGCCAGTCCGCACCGAGGTATACATTCAAAGATAGATGTTGCAATGTTCGTACTTGCCTCTGTCAGAGATCCGGGTATGACCAGAAATGTGTGGACTGACACAGAGAAGTAACAGGCTTCAGGAATGATATAATAACAATATAATTTATTATTAGCCACCCAAATATACAACGCACAGTAAACAAACCAACCTTCCACTAATCTTAGTATGTGCAGGAACACAGGCGTAGTCAGGGCTGGAGAGGTGGAATGGTCAGGCCGGCCATATGGTTCTGTTAACGACCGTCTGGTGGTACCTCTAGCAGTCCTCAGGACAGGATTCCCCAGGGCGCGGAGTTTAAGTCCCAGTCTGCTTATTCACCAGGGCCCCTGATGGTGGGGATGGACTTGGAGCAGACAGGAACCAGGTCGCGGCCCCTGAGTACACGTGCTCGTGGTAGAGGGATCCGCCAGAGGTATATACTGATGTGAAGAGGCAGAAGGTGTGAGCAGGGATGGCTGGATCCGTGCAGGATGGATGGATGGATCGTCTGGGTAGCGTAAGGCGTAGTCAGACAGGCCAGGTCAGCAACGTGCGGGCAGTGAGGTACCGAAGGAGCAGGCAGAGAATGGTCAGGGTCACAAGCCGGGTTCAGTAACTCACGGGCAGCATGGTACAGAGGGTCAGGCAGAAGGATGGTCAGGCAAGCCAGGGGTTAAACAGGAGACGGTCAGCAACAATGCAGAGGTCGGCAACAGAAGATAGGCAGAGGAACAGGAACACAGGATACCAGGTTCAGGGGCTCATGGGAAACAACACCAAGGCACTGACTGCAGGCCTGGCCATTCCTTAAATACACCTCCTGCAATCAGCCTCAGGTGATGGTTTGATTGCAGGAGTGGGCTTCTGGCTGCTGAAAGCACCCGCTGGCCAGCCCTGGTACTGCAGCCCACATGGCAGGTGAGTCCCACCACCAGTGGTGAATCCATTCCTGACAGCCTCTGTGTGCTATTCAGATCACTAAGCCACGTTCTGTATTGACGTGGTGACGTAATCCAAGCCCCGGCACGTTTTGTCACCGGGCACATGACTTTTTCAAGCGGAATGATAGGTCACGTGCACTGCGACGAAACATGTCAGTGCTGTTGACCGAACACTTGGTGGGAGGTCATATTTTTAAGGTGAGAGCTTAACTGGTGATGGTTTAGCACTGGAATTCATGCAGAATATTTTTACACGGAGGTGAAGCTTTGGTTTTGAAGCACGGTTTATAGTTTATGACTGCATTTATATTTGGACGTTATGATTTGATATAGAGACATTTTTATTGGCACTATATACATGCATTGATTTACATGCACAGGAATATAGGAAGTTATTGAATTAGTATTATATCAGATACAGCATGTGGAATATTTTATGATGTCTAGGATCATAGGTATTATGATGGGACTAGCGCAGCACTATTTTTGATATATTGATGTTTTGCTTGACTAGTATGAGAGGTCATTGAGTGCACTGCGGCTGGACATTATCCATATTTTATTATATTTTTATATTCTATATCACGATATATTACAGATCACATATGGTGTATGGACTGGCGGGTGTCAGCAGACAAATGTCCGCTGACACCCGCCAGCATCCGATCCGATCCTATACTCCAAAAACAGATCGATGCGGATCCATTCCCCATCTATCCGGTGGATTGGATCAGCTGACAATTTGGTGGAAACAGACAGGCAGTCCATTTCCATCCAACCACCCCATAGATAAATCCAAGCTGTGTCTGCTCTACAGCAGTGGAGCGGACAGAGACCTGTCATCTGCTTGGTCAGTGGGGATCAGTGGAGAAATCCCCCACTGAGCAAACTGATCCATTGGTGGGTCCACCACATGTGAAAGGGGCCTTAGCAGTACCCTTCCTTTGAAACACCATAATTTGGTAGACTGTGAACATACTCTTGGTTATTGAATGTATAATATCATCTAGTGCCTATGGGTACCCAGGCTCTGATTTCAATAACTCCAGCTCTCAGTGGTGACTCTGAGAACAATATATAGGGGGGGGGGGGGGGCGTTCTACATAAGATACCACAGTCAAAACTTGGGGGGGGGCACTAATAATTTTCACTACTAACTCAAACCACTGGAAACAATTAAATAAGTATATATAAATAAGATTACAAAATACAAGAGTAATGCAGTATGTTATGATACCTTTTTTGTTGTACTAACCTAACACTTAAAAGACAAGCTCCCAAGAGTTTTCCTTTCTTCCTCAGGTATTGCTTCAGGCCTGAGAAAGGGAGGAAGACTTTCAGAGTCTGCAGACGTACTACAGGAGATGATTATAGACTGCAGACATACTACAAGAGAGGATCAGAGAGTGCATAAATACTGCAGGAGATGGTCAGAGACTGCAGACATGCTACAGGAGATGGTCAGAGATTTCAGACATACTACAGGAGATGATCAGAGACTGCGGACATAGTACAGGAGATGACCAGAGACTGCAGACACAGTACAGGAGATGACCAGAGACTGCGGACACAGTACAGGAGATGACCAGAGACTGCGGACACAGTACAGGAGATGACCAGAGACTGCGGACATAGTACAGGAGATGACCAGACACTGCGGACACAGTACAGGAGATGACCAGAGACTGCAGACATAGTACAGGAGATGACCAGAGACTGTGGACATAGTACAGGAGATGACCAGAGACTGCGGATATAGTACAGGGGATGACCAGAGACTGCAGACATAGTACAGGGGATGACCAGAGACTGCGGACACAGTACAGGGGATGACCAGAGACTGCAGACACAGTACAGGAGATGACCAGAGACTGCGGACACAGTACAGGAGATGACCAGAGACTGCGGACACAGTACAGGAGATTTATTTTATTTTATCGAGTTTATATAGCACCAAAGGGTTTGCTCAGTGCTGTACAATAGAGGGGGGACAATACATGAAACAGTACAGTAACAACAAACAGCACACAAGGGGTAAGAGGGCCCTACTCTTTCGAGCTTACAATCTAGGAGGGAGGGGGTAGAGGTACAGGAGGAAATGGCTGTGGGGGATGGAGTGGTAGGAGGAGGGAAGGGCAGCGGCTGTTAGGTGAGAGTGGGGTAGGTTTCCCTGAAGAGATGGGTTTTCAGGGAGCGCCTGAAGGTGAGGAGGGAAGGTGACAGTCTGATGGAATGGGGTAGTGAGTTCCAAAGGATGGGGGAGGACCTGGAGAAGTCTTGCAGTCGTGCGTGGGAGGAGGAGACCAGGGAGCAAGATAGAAGGAGGTCCTGTGAAGAGCGAAGGGTACGGGTAGGGTGGTACCTGGGAATCAGGTCGGTGAGGTAGTTAGGGGCATGGCCTAACTGAATGGCCTTATAGGTCAGAGTGAGCAGTTTGAATTTAATGCGTTGGGCAATGGGGAGCCAGTGGAGGGAGAGGCAGAGGGGGGTGGCAGAGGTGGAGCGGCTGGTGAGGTGGATGAGTCTGGCCGCTGAGTTCAGGATGGTCTGAAGCAGGGAGAGTTTGCACTGGGGTAGGCCGGTGAGGAGGGAGTTGCAGTAGTCAAGGCGTGAGATAATCAGGGAGTGTACTAGTAGTTTAGTGGTGTCTGGGGTAAGGAAGGAGCGTATCTTGGTGATGTTCCGGAGGTGGAGCCTGCATGTGTTTGTAAGTGATTTGACATGAGGTTGAAAGGAAAGGTTTGAGTCCAGAATGACGCCAAGGACTTTGGCTTGCTGGGCGGGATTGATGGTGGTGTTGTTGGTAGTGATGGAAAGGATGGGGGGGGGGCGCGGGAAGGGGGAAAGACAAGAAGCTCGGTTTTGGAGAGGTTGAGCTTGAGGAAATGGAGCGACATCCAGTCAGAGATGTCGTTTAGGAGGTGAGTGATGCGGGCGGAGAATGTGGGGGTGAGGTGAGGGGTGGATAGGTAGATTTGAGTATCATCAGCGTAGAGGTGGTAATTGAAGCCGTGGGAGTGTATGAGTTTGCCAAGGGAGGAGGTGTAGATGGAGAAGAGAAGGGGTCCAAGGACAGAGCCCTGGGGGACCCCAACAGAGAGGGGGAGGGAAGGGGAGGTGGCACCGTTGTAGGAAATGCTGAAGGAGCGTTGGGATAGATAGGACGAGAACCAAGAGAGAGCGGTGTCTCTGATGCCAAGGGAGAGTAGTTTATTAAGGAGGAGGGGGTGGTCGACCGTGTCAAAGGCCGCGGAGAGGTCTAGGAGAAGGAGGACAGAGTAGTCGCCTTTGGCTTTGGCGGTTAGTAGATCGCTGGTGATTTTGAGGAGGGCAGTTTCGGTGGAGTGCAAGGGACGGAAGCCGGACTGAAGCGGATCAAGGAGGTTGCTGTCAGTTAGGTGGGCGTTTAGGCGATCGTAGACCAAGCGCTCAAGCAGCTTGGAGGTGAGTGGCAGCAGGGAAATTGGTCTGAGGTTGTTGAGGTCAGTGGGGTCCAGGGAGGGCGCTTTAAATATGGGGGTGATGTGCGCATGTTTTAGGGGGGAGGGGAAGATGCCAGTAGAAAGGGAGAGATTGAAGATGTGGGTAAGGGAGCGGATGAGGGAAGAGGGGGGTGACCGGAGGAGTTGAGAGGGGATAGGGTCCAGGGGGCAGGTAGTGAGGCGGGCTTCTGAGAAGACTCTGGTGACTTCCTTAGTGGTAGTAGGGCTGAAGGAGTGCAGTGGTGGGGGGGGTTACGGTAGGCAGGGCCTTGGGGGAGATGACCAGAGACTGCGGACACAGTACAGGAGATGACCAGAGACTGCGGACACAGTACAGGAGATGACCAGAGACTGCGGACACAGTACAGGAGATGACCAGACACTGCGGACATAGTACAGGAGATGACCAGACACTGCGGACATAGTACAGGAGATGACCAGAGACTGCGGATATAGTACAGGAGATGACCAGAGACTGCAGACATAGTACAGGGGATGACCAGAGACTGCAGACATAGTACAGGGGATGACCAGAGACTGCGGACACAGTACAGGGGATGACCAGAGACTGCAGACACAGTACACGGGATGACCAGAGACTGCAGACACAGTACAGGGGATGACCAGAGACTGCGGACACAGTACAGGGGATGACCAGAGACTGTGGACACAGTACAGGAGATGACCAGAGACTGTGGACACAGTACAGGAGATGACCAGAGACTGTGGACACAGTACAGGAGATGACCAGAGACTGTGGACACAGTACAGGAGATGAACAGAGACTGTGGACACAGTACAGGAGATGACCAGAGACTGTGGACACAGTACAGGAGATGACCAGAGACTGCGGACACAGTACAGGAGATGACCAGACACTGCGGACACAGTACAGGAGATGACCAGAGACTGCAGATATAGTACAGGAGACAGGGGCGGACTGACAACTCATGGGGCCCCCGGGAAATAGGGGATCATGGGGCCCCTGTGTCCTTGCCCAAACTCAAAAAAGCCTATGAAAAAGGTACCAGGGGCATCTCATGGGTCCCCCTACTGACCCTGGGCCCTCGGGCAGTGCCCGAGTTTCCAAATGGTCAGTCCGCCCCTGACAGGAGATGACCAGAGACTGGAGACACAGTACAGGAGATGACCAGAGACTGGAGACACAGTACAGGAGATGTCCAGAGACTGGAGACACCGTACAGGAGATGTCCAGAGACTGGAGACACCGTACAGGAGATGTCCAGAGACTGGAGACACAGTACAGGAGATGTCCAGAGACTGGAGACACAGTACAGGAGATGTCCAGAGACTGGAGACACAGTACAGGAGATGTCCAGAGACTGGAGACACAGTACAAGAGATGTCCAGAGACTGGAGACACAGTACAGGAGATGACCAGAGACTGCAGACATAGTACAGGAGATGACCAGAGACTGCAGACATAGTACAGGAGATGACCAGAGACTGCAGACATAGTACAGGAGATGACCAGAGACTACAGACATAGTACAGGAGATGACCAGAGACTGCAGAAATACTACAGGAGAGGATCAGAGACTGCATAAATACTATAGGAAATGATCAGAGACTGCAGCCATGCTACAGAAAATTATCAGAGACTGCAGACATACTACAGCAGATGATCAGAGACTGCAGACATATTGCAGGACATAATCAGACACTGCAGACTGCAGTACTGTGGATGGTGTGGTGATGTTACTGTTGGTGTACACAGCTCTAGGACCTGGGGAAGACTGTTGTTCTTCCCTCTAGAGTATATCCCTATACCCCCCCCTCTTCCAGAGCCAGACTCCTCTGCTCACATCCTTAGCACACAGATCCCCTTCTAGCCCGTCAGCTCAGCAGCAATGCCCAGTCTAGATGACTCCTGGCCTGTTCCATTGTCAGAGCACGAAGCCCAGAGTCAGCATACTGCAGGAGGGGCCCTGATACTGCTTATAATGGCAGCGGGGCCCCGTTCCGTTTGTCAGGGCCCGCCTCAGGTGGCAGAATGCCAGGGCCCACCGACTACGACCTTGGTAGTTCCACCACTGCCTGCCAGCCTAATTTAGCAGGGTCCACACGCGGGGGGGGGTCAAGGAATAACCTGTAGGGACGCCACTTCCAACTGCACTGTGGAACAGTTGGATTGAAGTTTGTAGATTTGCACTCTATGAAAAATGACAGACGAGGTATTGCTTGGAAATGAGAATACTAAATGAAACAAAGAAAAATCAGTATAGTCATATGGGGAATTAAATTATGACTTGTATGATTCCATCTCTAAGGGCAAAGAAGTATTAACATTTTAAGCTTATTAGTTTATCTCAACATATTTTATTTTACCTTTTATGATTGCTTCTAATATTTTCAAATATATCATACTTTCACAATCCACATGATATATGTACAATTCTAAAAGAAATATGTTTCAAACTCATCAAACCATTTGCAGCTTGGTAAGAGATTGAGGCAAGGTTTTGCATGTTGATTTAAAGTGGAATTAAACCCCAAAACAAAAATGTAATATATTGCAGTTTACCAATTCCTAGATGTGTTGGCTGCATTTCTTTGCTTTTTTTTTCGTCTTTTTTTTCCTTTATTTCATCTGGTGCTCCAGGCAGTAACACATTCCCCATCTTAGGGGAAAAGCAAACAAAATCTTCCCAACAACAAACAAATGTTCTGAGAAGGTTCTGAGAATTTTCATATGAAATTTCCTAAGAATTTGCATTCCAAATTCTGTCCATCTTTGGCCAACTTTAGACTAGCAGATTTAGATGGACTTGACTAACAAATTGATGCTGAACTCCAGCTAAAACTTTGTAAGCAGTTACAGTTTTTTTTCCTTCGGAGATCACATAAGGCAAGGGTCAGTAGCATGTAACGCAGAGTTCTGAGATTAGCAGTATGTAAAGCAGTGCAGGGGTCATTAGTAACTAATGCAGAGTTCAGAGGTCAGTAGTAAGCACGGCTTTTTTTCAGCTGGAACGTGGCAGTTCCGGCACCTGCAGCACTAAATGTGTGTAATGGTAAGGACTACTGGGGTGTGCTGGAGGGTCTATGGATACTGGCTCCTGAGGGATCTATTTTTCCATGGGGGTATATTCAGAGCTGCTGCTAGAAACAATGAGGCCCAACACAGCCAACCTGACAGGGCCCCCCAAATAAACATAGTTTACTATGCTTTAATTATGAACACGGTACGTGATCAGTACCAATCACTCATTGTGTTCATTCAGGAAAGGAAGGGGCTGGTAAATGACATATTTGCTTGACCCATCCCCCACTCTGCATTCTGAAAGATCCTATTGTAAGCTTGCAGCTCTGGGTAGGAAGGAAAGAAGGGAAGCCGGCAGTACTGCGAAGGTAGGGAGGCACACGGGTGCCTGGGCAGCAGGGGGAAAAATATGGTGCACAGGAAGGGCGATTGGTGCAGTGGGGGGAAATTACTGGAACCGACACCCTGTATGGCTTTCTGTGCAGCAACTGAAAGCTGGTGGGAGGGAGAGGAGAAGAAGCCAGCTTGCAGCAGAGAGAAGCATACAGGGGATTGGTTCCAGTAATTGCTCCTACGCCGTGCCGATTACCCTCCCTGCCCACATCTAATTCACCCAGCTGCCTGAGCCCCCCTGCTGGTTTGGGCCCCATACAGAAGGACTGGTGGTACCCCCTTATCCACAGCCCTGTTGCTGGTGGGGGATCTATGGTAGCTGGGAGATATCTACTGTTGAGGGGGGGGGGCTATGGCTGCTTGCTGCTGGAGGGTTTATTGATGCTAGCTGCTGGGAGATCTGTTTCTGCTGCCGGGGGTATTGGGGTGGATCTATCGTTGCTGGGGGTCTGTTGTTGTTGGCAGACGGGGGTCTGTTGTTGTTGGCAGAAGGGGGTCTATTTCACTGCTTTTCTTGTTATCATCAACAAATTTCATACAAATTACTTAGTATTACATGATACTTGTTTCTGTAGTCTCTAAAAGGGGCGGTACTGGAAGGTGGAACCAAGGGACAGTACTCAGAGGTGGGTAAGGGGTGGAGAGAAGGGTAACCCAGAAGGAGGGAGATCCTGCACCCATTCTCTGAGAAAAAAAAGCCTTGGTAGTAAGTAACACAAAGTGCAGGAGTACAAGTAATGCAAGGTTCAGAGGTCAGTAGTAACACGGATTGCAGAAGTAAGTAGTAAATAAGGCAGAACTAAAGAAGTCATCAGTAAGGACAAACTCCCCCCTCCCTTAGTGAAAATGTACTCATAAGACCCCAGGTTCAGTTGCTTCCCCGACAAAGAGAGGGAAGTCCTCCCAGGTCTCCCTTCAGATGACACGTCAGAGCCGTGGAGGTGCCCAGAACATCCCTCTGCTCTGCATTCATATTGGTGCATGAATCTGAGGTCTAAGAGACAGCAGGTAGGGTCAAGAGGTGGCAGCACAACAGGGTCACCCATCACATGCCCAGGTAGTTCGTGATTGACAGGTTACCGACCCTTGATGTGGAATATACAGTTATGAAATGTGCCCATGAACAGGGCTGGCGATATCACTAGGAGAACTAGGCAGCCACCTGGGACGCACTGCCACCTAGTGCCATGGCCAGATCTAGGGGGATCGGCTACGACCCCCCCAGATTTTAGTTGTCTCTCCCCCCCCAGCTGATCTTTCCATGGACACTGTGCCTGGATGCTGCATGCCTTCCCCCTACCTGGACTCACGGCTGGGACAAGGGGAGAACAGCCTGGAGCAGTGAAGCCTGCAAAGGACAGGAGAGAGTTCCTTGTCAGTGGAGCAAGCCTGCATAAAGCAGATGACACGGGATTGTTCTTACATCTGCATGTTGCTAGGAGGGGGGATTTGAGTGGGGAGGAATGATTTGTGCTGGGAAGGGTAATTTGGAGGGAGATTTATGCTAGGAGGGGGATTTGGGAGAGAATTTGTGCAAGGGTGGAAAATGTGAGGGGAAAGATGATGTGTGTGAAGTAGAACTACAGGTGAAGTTTTATTTTTTTATGGGCGGGGGGGGGTTCAAGTAGCTGGTCTTGCAGAGTCCTTGCTTAACAACATTCCTAGCCCATTGTCTTTATAGATTAGAAATATAAGGTTCAAATATCCTTCTGACTTTACTTTCTCCTTTTGTGCTGTAAAATCTCAGTCTTCCACAGTATTGTGTTAAACTGATGTAGAGTTTTCAATGACCAAAGAGTTAGTCTTTGAATTAATTTTTTTTTTCAAGAAATTCTCCAAATTTTAAAGTGGAGCCTCCTAATATTAGGCCACCATTCCACTTAAATCTTGTTGAGCAGCCAAGAGTATCATAAAAGCATTACACCATAGAATTAGAGTTTATTTCCTCCAGAAAATAAAGATTTCAAATTCAAACTTGTGATTCTTACCATGGGATCCTGGCAGTGTGAAGCCCTCAGAACTCCTCAGTGTCTTCTACTAATGATTTCCATGATTCAACATGGTTTTTTCAACATTCGAGACCACTTAGATCAGGAATTTTCAACCAGGGTTCCATGGAACGCTGAGGTTCCTTCAGCGGTTACCAGGGGTTACTTGAGCATTGAGCAAGTTATTCCTCTTGGATAAGCTCCCGGTGACACCATTGATCTTTTTAGCTATCTGTAAGAGCGTAATTCTTCCCAAGTATAAGGAGCATTCTTCCCACTGACCATCACGCTAAAATTTTAGGAGTTGTAGATATAGTCATTTTTAGCAGGGGTTCCCTGGGACCAGAAAGTTATTTCAAGTTATTTCAAAAGTTATTTCAACCCTTGAAAGTTATTTCAAGGGTTCCTCTCTGTTGAAAAGATTGAGAAACACTGACTTAGACTAGACAGTGTCTGCCTTGCCACTTGTGACAGTGGTAGACATAGTCAGAAACGGGCCCCTGTGTGGGAATACATTTTTGTTCCCCTCACCTTATTCAGAAAGGGGGAAGAGTTAAGCATCATAAAGAGGAGGTCCAGCCGCATGTTCCAGAACCCAAAATGGCCACCAAGGCACTTCCGGAAACGTCAATGCGTCACTACGTCACGTGCCCCGGACGCGTTTTGTCACATCCGGACTTTTTCAACATCCATGTTGGAAAAGTCCAGATGTGACGAAACGCGTCCGGGGCACGTGACGTAGTGACGCATTGACGTTTCCGGAAGTGCCTTGGTGGCCATTTTGGGTTCTGGAACATGCGGCTGTTCATATCCCTGGGACTTCCATTTACCACCTGGCTCTCCATTAGAGTTGAATAATCACGGCTTTGGAGCTACCGTTGTGTATTGATGCTGTCTATATTGTTTCATGATATGGAAGCTGATCTCATTGTTTCTTGATGTAAGTTGCTACAATAAAATTGTGTGTTATCTGATTCAAATGCTGACCCCTGGTCTGTTTATGAGGTTTATGGGAAGTGTCTGGAGAAGATGATGTCATTTGGAGGAATTTCCATTCTTACTATGGATCCTATGCTGGTTTAGTTTAACTTAGGGTAATTATGCACTTTTACTGTATTGTGTGCAGTGGGTTTACTTATTGTACTGCTTTAATATTTCATGATTGCTGTGGCACCTTAGTGTTTGCATGTGACAAATGTGGCACAATTATAAAACCTTAAGATAATACACTATGTTTAGGTTTTATCTTTGTTGAGGTATATGAAGATTTTCTGGGATTCCGTCATCGACCTCTCCTAGGATCTGAGTCATTGTGAATTTACCTACAAGTATTTTTGGACTTTATTTTGGACTTTGGGTTGAAGTGATATTATTGACTTATTTATTTATTAATTCAAGTCTGCTCTAATATTTATTTATTTTTGTACTTCAGGGGAAGGATTGTTAAGTGACTTGATTGGGTTGTGTATTGGGGTGTGGTGGGTGTGTGCTGTCTCATTGTTACTTCATTCCTTTTCACAGTTATAATCTCTGTCCTATGTGACATTCTCTAAGAATAACATGATATGAGACTCTTTCCACTTCCTGTGAATCTTAGGTGCCACATGCTGCTCCGTTCTAGACAGGTGTAATCGCCAAAGCAAACAGAGTAAAAGCACATAGGAGTTGGCATCTAGTATTACCTCTGCTGCCATTTCAGGAATGGGCAGGGGCAGATTATGATCAGATGGGGTCAGACCATATCACAGGAGAGATTTCCCTAAAATACCTTCACAGATTAGTCTGACCAACTACCTGTTTCATTATTACAGTATAATCTTTTGGGCAAGGTTTAAGCCACCATAGTGGGAACACAAAAAAATTACACTTGCCAATGCCTAAACACTAGGCAGGAGTTTGTGGTCATGTGAAATCAACATTAAGGCACAACTCCACACTTAGAAGCGAACAGCAACTAACACAGTTAGCCCTCTATTGACCTGTGGCCAACTTGTTATACTATTAACACTAAGCACTCTAAACAGCCCTACGGTTAGAGAACACCACTCCCCAGGTGAGCACCATTTAGGGGCCGGTACTGCAGAGTCTGTACCAGTCTCCACCAACACAGCTATTCCTGTCACCTCACTTGACTTGTGACTTGTTCAACTGCTATTACTGGATAAAGGAGATACACCTCACTATAACTACAGCTTGTTCTCTCTCCCAGGGGCCCTTCTACTCTTTCCTGTGACTCCCAGGCTAGGTCCCTAGACACTCTGTGCCACGGGTCCAGTCCAGTTGCTAGTGAAAGGGCCAAGCACAATATTCCTTCACTAGTAGCCATCACCCTTGCCATGTCACTCATTTCCTAGCTGGTTGGCTGCATTTTCCTGAGCAATGGCAGTCCCTGATGTAAGCCCTTCTTTAGATACTCCATGAATTTTTTAAGGAACAATAAAAGTCTTTACTGAAGTAAAGACATACAGGAACAGCTCTTCCATAACAGCTTCACATACATTCCTGTACAGAGTTCTCTAAGTGCCCCATAAAGAGATTGTACCTTAGACAGATGGCAACTTCAATAAAGTAATCCTTTCAAGTCCATCAAGGCAGTAAGTAATCCCTTTAGAGTCAATGAATCCATGAGTCCAGAAATCCTCAACAGGCGATAAGACCATGGCTGATAAGTCCATAGGAGTCCTCAGGTGCTCAACCCCATAGGGAACCCCAACTGGACTCCAGATGGGGACACAGTTCAGCGTACATATCTTGGCAGTATTTTAGCAGCAGACCTCTTGGGGCACTGAAGAGCCTCTTTTTATATGGTATGACCTGCAGGGGGAGGATGATCTCAGAGAAATGGTGGGAAAACCTAGTAGAAGGGTTAACCCCTTCCTCTCATATCCATCAACCTAGCAGGTCCACTTAAGGACACAGTGCACACATCTACATTGTAATTATTTACTTAAACAAACAGCACAGTTGATCCAGATGACTGCAAAACATGAGTCAGCATAGAAAAAAACATTAACCCTTTGGGAGCACCTGCTTGCAATCTGAACCTCCTGCTTTTATATACACCAAGATAGTCATTGAAAATGGTCAGAATCCCCAAACCGGATAATACTCATTATTAGATAAATCACTCGGCAACTAAAACCTATATATACCCTTATAGTGAATACTCAACTTTAAACCCAAGAAAAAGTCACACTTTCACCCTTGAAAGCAAATGCCAATATTCAAAAACCTTTTTCTTCACCTTAACTCAATTCATAAATTAAACCATAAAATTAAATAAAGTCCCAAAAATTAAATTTAAATTTTTTTTTTTAAATCCACCAAAATTTCTCAATCCTGTCAGGCTTTTCCAGAAAGATCAGTGCCACCATCAGCCATCAACACCTGATCATTGTATTGTGATGGCTGGGAAAACTCACTACTGTCAGAACACAATAGCACAGCAGGAGTGATTTGGTGTGGATGGGGAATTGGCTGTGAATTTGCAGGTCATTCCACTTTAACACATACATTGCAAATGGTAGTTTTGACAAATTGGTTTTGTCTAAAAACAATTTGGAATAAGTTAGAATTCCCAGGCATGAGTATTATCCAATATTCAAAAACCTTTTTCTTCACCTTAACTCACCTTAACTCAATTCATAAATGAAACCATAAAATAAAGTGACACAATTTGCCACTTTATATTAGTTTTATTTTAGTGTAAACAGAGTGATTCTGCATGATTCACGTGTTACTCACAGTTGAATCTATTTTATGAAAAATAATTTTTGCACAGATATTGTATATACTTATTTTGGTTTGAAAGATATATACACATATTTTGAAGGTAATACACTATTTTAGTTTTATTTTTTTTTTCGAGGTAATCACTGGGTCCGGAATGCTGGAAATATTGAAGTTGGACACACAGAATTGAGAAATTTTGGTGGACTTTAAAAAAAAATTTTAAATTTAATATTTGGGACTTTATTTAATTTTATGGTTTAATTTATGAATTGAGTTAAGGTGAAGAAAACGGTTTTTGAATGTTGGATAATACTCATGCCTGGGAATTCTAACTAATTCCAAATTGTTTTGCAGACAAAACCAATTTGTCAAAACTACCATTTGCAATGTATTCTGTACAGCTCTGAGCATACCCTTTGGCTCTATATAAATACTGTATAATAATATAATAATAATGTGTTAAAGTGGAATGACCTGCAAATTCACAGCCAATTCCCCATCCACACCGAATCACTCCTGCTGTGCTATCGTGTTCTGACAGTAGTGAGTTTTCCCAGCCATCACAATACAATGATCAGGTGTTGATGGCTGATGGCGGTACTGATCCTTCCGGAATAGCCTGACAGGCTACAACCAGCCTGCCCATGCATGGATCGAAATTTGGCCAGTCCCAGCTGAACCAGCTGTATTTCAATCCACGTATGTCCCTTAGGCTGGTCATGCATTATACAATTATCTGGAGATTTTTGGTTTAGATTTACCAAAAACCATATAATAGGAGGACAAACCTAAACAACACTTTCAGTTGTATCCAATTAGGCAGGCCCATGCACTACACAGTTGAAAGTAAATCAAAAGGAAATTGGGCAGAAATTGGACAGAAAATTGTATAGTGTATGGTCAGCCTTAGGCTGGCCATACATTATACAATTTTCTTGAGATTTTTGGTTTAGATTTACCAAAAACCATATAATAGGAGGTCAAAACTATACAACACTTTCAGTTGTATCCAATTAGGCAGGCCCTTGCACTACACAGTTGAAGGTAAATCTAAAGGAAATTGGGCAGAAAATTGGAAGATAATTGTATAATGTATGGCCAGCCTTATGCAGGCCATAGACGGGTTGAAAATCGGCCTATTTTTCTTTTAAAAAAACGAAAAGTCGGTCGTTCAAGCGGCCGACGTTACCAGCAACGGTAAAAAAATCGGCCGATTTTCATCCCGTCTACAGCCGGCAAAAAGTGTCCCTGCAGAGAGCTCCGCTATTTCTTTGACATTTATAGCGGTTGCAACAATGTATCTATTTGTATCCATTTAGGATACAGATGTTTTTATTTGGAAACAAATAGATACATTGTTTCAACCGCTATAAATGTCAAAGAAATAGCGGAGCTCTCTGCAGGGACACTTTTTGCCAGACTGGAATTCCTTTTCTTCTTCATCCTCTTCTTCTTCATCCTCTTCTTCTTCTTCCTCTTCTTCTTCTTCATCCTCTTCTTCATCATCTTCATCCTCTTCTTCATCTTCTTCATCGTCCTCTTCTTCATCTTCCTCTTCTTCTTCATCCTCTTCTTCTTCTTCTTCATCCTCTTCTTCTTCTTCATCATCCTCTTCTTCTTCTTCATCCTCTTCTTCTTCATCCTCTTCTTCATCCTCTTCTTCTTCTTCATCCTCTTCTTCTTCTTTTTCATCCTCTTCTTCTTCTTCTTCCTCTTCATCCTCTTCTTCTTCTTCATCCTCTTCTTCATCCTCTTCTTCATCTTCCTCTTCTTCTTCATCCTCTTCTTCATCCTCTTCATCCTCTTCTTCTTCTTCATCCTCTTCTTCTTCTTCTTCTTCATCCTCTTCTTCTTCCTCTTCTTCATCCTCTTCTTCATCTTCATCTTCTTCTTCATCCTCTTCTTCATCCTCTTCTTCTTCATCCTCTTCTTTTTTTTCATCCTCTTCTTCTTCTTCCTCTTCATCCTCTTCTTCTACTTCTTCTTCTTCATCCTCTTCTTCTTCTTCATCCTCTTCTTCTCTTCCCCTTCTCCTTCTTCCTCTTCTTCTTCATCCTCTTCCTCTTCTTCTTCTTCTCCTTCTTCATCCTCTTCTTCTTTTTTCTTCTTCTTTTTGTCTTCCTCTTGCACTTCACTGCTCATGCGCAGATTTTTTTATCGGTAAAAGATCGGCCGATTTGCCCATCATTGCCGCGAAAATCGACCGATCGGCAAAATCAGCCAATTTTTTTCCAACTTTACCGATAAAAAAAATCTGCCAAAATACCGAAAAACGGCCGAACATTTAGCCCACTAACGATCTGAAAATCGGCCGATTTTATTTTCGGCCGAAAAATCAGCCGATTTTCGACCCATCTATGGCCTGCATTAGTCTCTATTTTATTTGCAGTTAAGATGGTGTTGTACATGTGATCAGTTAGGACACCAGCAAATTGATGGCTTGACAGTTTGGTGGGGATTACAGGCAACTGTGAAAGTTTTCATACACAGCATGCCTTGAATGTAAATGTTTTGGGAAACAGTTAGATAGATGGATTTGGTTCCACTATAATCAAATTAAGCTGTAAAGCGATACAAGATAACTTGGGCTTCCCACACCTATTTCTTCTAATTATCTGCAGACTTGTAAAGCTCTGTTACTCTGTCTGAGTTTTAATCATTTCAATCACTTGGTATTGACCCAGTTGGTGACAATTTTATTTTAAGCACAGGTGTGTGCTTAACACTTTTAATTAATATTAAAACAAACCATAAATACCGAGTTCATCCAGCATTTCTATCTGGATTATTATTTTTCTGCTTCCTACAAAAGATTTTCAAACTGCGTCTGACTTGTTTGTCGAATCCACTAAGTACAGTTCATGTCAGCACAATCTCTTTATCTTATAACTCAACTCTGTAATTAATTTTGCCAGGAATAATAATTTCCAGTGCAGCTGCTGAAATGAAACCCAGGGGAGTAATGCTTTATCATTTCCCATGAAAGGAAAACTTTCTTCGTAAGTCTTTTTTTATTTCATTTAAAAGCAAAAAAATATACTTCTGTATGATAATTAAGAGAACTATAATTATCATCTGAAATTTTATGTAGTGTAACGTTACATCTAATTGAACACGGCTATGTATTTCAACATCTATCTATATGAATATAAAACAAAATATTAAAAGATAATTCCAAGATAAGATTGGTTGAAGCAGTTTGAGTGTATTGTATGATTTAACCTTTCCATCCCCGCCCAGTTCCACCAACTGAATCATTTAAAGCTAAACTCCAATAAAGCAGATAAATACGCAGATGAAATATATACAGTTTCAGTGTAAACTGGAAATCCCTTCAAAGTGAATGAAAATGTTTAATGAAAATATTTCCTTCTAAATTGTAAATGTCTTACAAAATACACTGCTCAAAAAAATTAAAGGGACACTTCTTAATCAGAGTATAGCAGCAAGTCAATGAAACTCCTGGGATATTGATCTGGTCAGTTAAGTATCAGAGGGGGTTGTTAATTAGTTTCAGCTTCTCTGGTGTTAATGAAATAACAACAGGTGCACTAGATGGGCAGCAGTGAGATGACCCCCAAAACAGGAATGGTTTTACAGATGGAGGCCACTGATATTTTTCCCTACTCATCTTTTCTGTTTTTCACTAGTTTTGCATTTGGCTAGAGTCAGTGTCACTACTGGTAGCATGAGGTGATACCTGGACCCTACAGAGGTTGCACAGGCCGTCCAACTCCTCCAGGATGGCACATCAATACGTGCCATTGCCAGAAGGTTTGCTGTGTCAGCCAGCACAGTCTCAAGAGCATGGAGGAGATTCCAGGAGACAGGCAGTTACTCTAGGAGAGCTGGACAGGGCTGTAGAAGGTCCTTAACCCATCAGCAGGACCGGTATCTGCTCCTCTGTGCAAGAAAGAACAGGTTGAGCACTGCCAGAGCCCTACAAAATGAGGAGGCATATACATAGAGGGACTCACAGACCTCTATAGGCTAGAAAATGGCACCCTGACTGCCATTAGGTATCGGGATGAAATCCTTGGACCCATTGCCAGACCCTACGCTGGTGCAGTGGGTCCTGGGTTCCTCTTGGTGCATGACAATGCCCGGCCTCATGTGGTGAGAGTATGCAGGCAGTTCCTGGAGGATAAAGGAATTGATACCATTGAATGGCCCCCACACTTTCCTGACCTAAATACAATAGAACACCTCTGGGATGTCATGTTTTGGTCCATCCGACGCCGCCTGGTTGTGCCTCAGACTGTCCAGGAGCTCAGTGATGCCCTGGTCCAGATCTGGGAGGAAATACCCCAGGACACCATCCGTCATCTTATTAGGAGCATGCCCCGATGTTGTCAGGCATGCATACAAGCACATGGGGGCCATATAAACTACTGAGTACCATTCTGAGTTGCTGCAATGAAATGTCAGCAAACTGGACTAGCCTGCTGCATAATTTTTTCACTTTGATTTTCGAGGTGTCTTTGAATTCAGCCCTCTGTAGGATAATAATTTTCATTTCCATCGATGGGGCGTTCTTACATTCCTAACACATTACCCCGTCCATATCAGTATACATATCCTGCATGATATTTTTCCCCTTTGAGATCTGATGTGTTTTCAAAGTATTCCTTTAATTTTTTTGAGCAGTGTATATATTTTTACATTTATTTATATAAATATGTAACTAATCCAGTAGCTTTGGGCTCATTTCACATGTTCATCAGGCTAATCTTTTTTGCTTTGCTGAAAAAAGTTTCTTTACACTGAGTTCAATAACTCAAGCTCAAATTTAAACACATGAGGAGAGATTCATCCTCCTGATGTTCCCTGTTCCTGTCTGCTTCCTCAGACAGAGCTGTGCAGAATTTTAATTGGAGAGAGCTAGTCTGAAGGCAAACGGCATTTGCTGTGCTCTCTTTTTAGAAAACCCATGCTTTGTGACACAGGGTTATGGGTACAGCCTATATTAAATGTACTGTATATTTTATAGTAATAGTGAAAAAAATGAGGTAAAATATGTAGAAACTTTCAAAAACAAAGTAAAATTGACTATTCAGATAGAGCAAAAAGCAGTATGCAAAATTCAGAAACTGATAGCAAATAGTCAATTTGTTATTATTCTTCCTACTCTAAGGTGATAAAAGTAGCAATACAATTATACTAATTTTTTCTTTTTGTGAAAAGGAGACCCTCTGTTAATGATCATCCTGTGTATTCCTGCAAAGGGGTGCCCCCTACTTACGTAGGTGGGTTCACTACTTAATAAGCCACAGCCCTAGAAAAAGCATGCAGACAGTGAAATTTAAACGGTCTTCACCTTTTTCAGGTCATCAGTTCACTAAATAGTGATGGCGGAATGTGGAGACAGTCCCTGATATTACACCTATAAAACACAAGTTGGCAAAATCCCATATTTCCTTTTATTATTATTATACAGGATTTATATAGCGCCGACAGTTTGCTCAGCACTTTACAATATAACGGGAGACAATACAGCAACAATACAGTTCAATACAAGAGGGATAGGAGGGCCAGGGGCGGACTGACTCGGGCACTACCGAGGGCCTGGGGTCAGTAGGGGGCCCCACGAGATACCCCTGGTACCTTTTTTATAGGCTTTTTTGAGTTTGGGCAAGGACACAGGGGCCCAATGATCCCCTATTGCCCGGGGGCCCCATGAGATGTCAGTCCGCCCCTGAGGAGAACCCTGCTTTTTGGAGCTTACAATCTAAGCTTTTAAACCACTTTGCCTCTCACACCTGTTCACCCCCTATGGACCAGAGCAATTTTTACATTTTTGTTTATTCTATTCAGGGATAACATTGTTATTACCTAACGCCAAACCACACTGCATCTGAGCTCCACAAACCAAAAAATGCTATTTAATTCATATTTAATATTCAAAGCAAACTCCCCCATCCATCCCTGTCTCCATGCTTTATTGTGCTGACAAATCATTTTGAAAAATACCCCCTAGCATTTCTGGTCACGGCCATCTTGAGTAAGGGCAAATGATTCATGTATTATTTACTTCCTGGAATCCATCTGCCCTTAACTCATGCATAGGCTAAGCTGAGAACCTTGCCCTCCTGAAGACTGTTGGGATGTATGACATCATTTGCTTACATGGAAACCAGGAAGTAACTGCAGAAATGTAAAAAAAAGTTTAAAACAAGTAAATATATCATACGCCCTTATCTATTCCCTAATCCTAGCAGCATAAGGATTTAAACTAGTCTGATTGAGAAAGTGAAGTTCCGCTTCAATATAAAAATATAATACATGTTGATTTTGTTAAGGACAAACAAGGCTTTCTTTTCTTGAATATTGTCTTGCAGCAATGACTTTTTTCCTTGCAATCCTTAATAACAAAACGTAACAAAATGCATTTTTTCTTTTTTTGAGCAGTGCTAGTTTATAAATTGTGTTACTGCACATAAATGCCTTTGTCCTGTTTAACATGACACTAAAATTATGATTCTCGCAGGGGCGGACTGACCATTTGGAAACTCGGGCGCTGCCCGTGGGCCCGGGGTCAGTAGGGGGCCCCATGAGATGCCCCTGGTACCTTTATCATAGACTATTTTGAGTTTGGGCAAGGACACAGGGGCCCCATGATCCCCTATTTTGTAACTATATGTAAAAATGTTAATGAACAAAACAAACAAAAACAAAAAAAAGTTTAAATGTTATTAGTTAACCTCCCTAGCGGTATGATTATTTCAGATTTTTGGTGCTGAAAGCGGTACCATTATTTTGCATGGAAATATGTAGTTTTTTTGTCAGTAATAGCGGTGCATGGCAATATAAAACATGAACCTCCCTAGTGGTCTGATTATGTCCATATTTCTGTGCTCAAAGCGGTACATTTTTTTGCATGGAAATATGTATTTTTTTTATTGTAGGCCTGTAATTTTTAGGAATAACTCACTGAAATCTGTCCGAACAAGAGTCTAGTAAACATCCCGGGTATGATAAAATTTGAAACACAAAATCATAAATTATAATTTAATAAATAATCATAAAAAATAACAATATAATAATAATACATTTAATTCAATAATTTAATCAAACCAAAAACACTGAAATTTGAAATATAGCGCCAAGTTCGCACATCACTGAGCAAAGTCGCAAAATTGTTTTCAGTGTCTGATGACGAATTTCTCCATGAATCATTATCACTCAATTCTGCAAGTGGTTCTGATTTACTATCGCTGTTCTCTAGCCGGTCTAAACCCGCTTTTGACCTAAAGGGACGCTTTTTGGACGCCATGGACTTTTCTAAGTTTCCAGGCAGAAAGAACAGTCAAAATGCAGACAGGGCGCCGGACAAAGCACTCGGGACAAAATGTATGTGAAATGGTTTGAAACAACAATGTTTTACTATGTGAAATTCGTTTTGAAAAAAATGACATTTTTTCTAAATTTTCAAATTTCCCGCCGCCGCCGGCGGCGCCCGTACGTCCGAACGTCACAGGGACAGGAACACAGAAGCCGGATGCCGGCATCGGCCGGAGGAGATGGCCGGGGACGCTGCAGGGGACACATCGCGGGAGCGAAGGACAAGGTAAGCTCTGCAGGGACTCCCTATGCAGCGCCGCATGGTAAGCCCGAGTGTAGCTCGTGGTTACCGCTTTTGGTACTGAAACTTTACCCCGAGCTATACTCGGGAATACCGCCAGGGAGGTTAATAAAATAGAAACAAAAAAAAAAAATAAGCAGGAATTTTATTATATAGAGAAAGAGAATAAGGAGTTAATTAGGGCTAATTACAGTAAACTAAGGGTTAATAAGGGGTTAAACAGAGGAACATTTAATTTAAAATTAAAAAAAAAAGTCAGGTTGCTTTAAAGCAGTAGTAAACCACAGGAAAAAGAAATCCCCTGCAAGGTAATGTCATAATGTGCTAGTATGCATCGGCTGGGGCCCAGTGATTAACATCTCTAGCCGCCAATAGCAGCCCAGCATGCCCCCTACCCAGGAATGCTAATTATATATATATATATATATATATATATATATGATTGTGCGCAGCCCTGCTGCCCTGTAGCATTACTTCTGCTATAGGGCAGAGGGCAGCTGGTTAATGAGAGCTGAATTGCTGTGTGCTGGGACAGGGAAGGTCCTGGCAGCAGGGCAGAAGGACTGGACATGTTACGCACACTCTGTGTACAATGATGACAATTTGTTGGACGCTTGTGACATGCCAAGAGTCTTCAACCGGTTAAAGTGCTGTTTAACTAATGGGTCTATTTGTAGAAAAAAAAATGCCATGTCATTGTCACAGCATTTGCACATCCATAAGGCTTTATCCCCATAATGTGTCCAATATGTTACCACAAGCTGGAAAACACTACATAGACCTCCCCAACTGGGGTACAGACAGCAAGACAAATGGACAAAAGTTCTGTCTTCTCACCAGTCTATACAAAAACTAAAAAATAGAAAAAAAAAAAGGTTTGGTGTTTTTGCTTTAGATGCACTTTAAAGAAGTCAAGCCTCTTATCTCAAACATGCAATAGGTCTTATCTGAAGAGGATTTCTTAGAAAAATATAAATCCTCTATTTAGCTGAAACCTATGTCCTATAGTAAATGGAAAACCACAGATGCAGATATTTGGAGATACATTTGGGCAGAAATTGCATACTATTTTCTAGGCACATATCACTATGTCGTATCTAGATATCTCAAGGATATGGATGTCTGTCAAGTCTGAATATGAATTTATGAAGTAAGAACATAATAACCGGGGGAAAGGACTGAGAACACCGAGATAAGCGTTACAAAACACATCATGAATATTCCAGTGTGTATTGGATTTCTTATTGGATTTATTTGGTTCTTTTTTTTTTTCTTGCGTTTCATTGTAGGATACAGTGTTGTGAAATGATTTGGGGCTTTAAAAATTCAGAACAATAGTAAGCATTTTAAATGATTTAAATAGAAGTGACAGTTGACAGGGAAAATACATTTTATGTTGAGTTGTAGCAAGTACAACTTAGCAAGGGTGAGGCCCAAGAACTGGCTTTTCTTTATGTGAACCTCTGCTTTGCTTGTGAAGGACAAAGCAACAGGATAACTTGAAGTAGAAGTCCCGTCCAGGGGTGGACTGACCATTTGGAAACTCGGGCACTGCCCGAGGGCCCGGGGTCAGTAGGGGGCCCCATGAGATGCCCCTGGTACCTTTTTCATAGGCTTTTTTGAGTTTGGGCAAGGACACAGGGGCCCCATGATCCCCTAATGCCCGGGGGCCCCATGAGTTGTCAGTCCATCCCAGGTCCCGTCAAATCCTAACTATACCTAAACCTATCCCACCCTCATTCTAAACCTATTCTAACTACCCTGTAAAGGAAAGATGTTTATACAGGCGGACCTCGGTTTACAAACACCTCAGTTAATGTAATTTTCAGTTTACAAATGAAAATCCATTGAAAATAATGGCTCGGCTTACAAATTGTTTTCACAATACGAACGGATTAATTGGTTTTCAATGCATTTATGATTTTTTTAATCATGTCCCTGTACAGTATTTATGCCTTTAAAGTGCACTTTATAAAGAGTTTTGAACAGATAAGACTTTTTTTTACTTTTTTCTGACCTCCAGAACGGATTAATTGGTTTTCAGTGCATTTATGAATTCATTTTTAATCATGCTCCTGTTCAGTATGTATGCCTTTAAAGTGCACTTTGTAAAGAGTTTTGAACAGATAAAATACTTTTTTTTTACTTTTTTCTGAGATCCGGAACAGATTAATTGGTTTTCAGACCATTCCTATAGGAAACCGCATTTCAGTTTATGAATTTTTCACAATACGAAAATTCACGCAGAGCTCATTAAATTCGTAAACCGAGGTACGCCTGTACTCACCTATTCTGAAGGGGCTCCAGTCTGGTCACATAATCTCTTCAGTGGACAGCTTCAGTGAAGAGGAGGGATCTCTGACAACAGCTGCAGAGCCTGCGTGATGACATCACCCATAGAAGGGGCTTAGAATGGGGGTGAGAGCGGGTTTAAGTATAGTTAGGATCTGATTGCACTTCCACTGCCGCCGATCTTTTTCCTGTTTTCCTGATACTGACTTACTATGCTTTGTTCTGCACTGTATCTCTGTGTGGAGGTGACCATCTTGGTAGAGATAGGTTTTTGCTTCCTCATCTCAGCGCCTCCAGCAAGAACATTGGTGTGCAAAGCCTATAGAATTAGGGTGTGCACACCAAAGCTCAAACGCACATGCATATGTGTGTATGTGTATACAGTATATATAAATACAATTTTCCTTGAGGCGCTATGCACTGCCGGCACATTATCTCCATGCCTGCAGATTCAGAACAAGAGAAAAATGCTTCCACACTTCTCTTATAAGCAGAGTCACTCAGTGGGAGACCTTTCCCATCTCCCCATTGGCACACGCAGCCATACTGCTAATGTGAACGGGGTGATTAGGGTGTGCCAAGGCACAACCTGCACATCCTGTACGCATGCCTATGAGCAAGGAGAGCAGTGAGCAGCACAGTAGTGATGTCACCAAGCCTCACTCCTAATTTGGTGAGACTAGCAGTCAGAGGTAGAAGTACCTTAAATCTCATACTGCATATATACAGCTTTGAGGTTGTAGACACAGGAGTGCAGAGGCACACTCACATACCAGGAAACACACTGCTATTTTTTAGGAGGAATTCCAGATAGAAAGGTTCTAAGGTCTAAGATGTGGTGGTCCACGATGGTCTGAAGGGTTTGGTCCTAAAGGATGGGCCAGTGGTCTCTGGTGCAGCTCTGGGTGTCCTCTGGAAAAGAAAAAAGGGAGGTGAGAGAGCCCTTAAATTATTCACCAAAAAGAAAATGGGAAAATAACTTACAGACGTTAGGACTGTAACTTTCCAAATGCCCAGACGGAGAAAAATCTCCACGCAGAATAAAGTTGGTTGTTCTTGATGCCATGGGTATCCCAATTCTGGGTCCTCTGCTGGGTTCTCACATGTGTGTGTATGAAATCAGAGAGTTCAAAAGGGGTCCTAAAAAAAGCCTGGCGATGGTCCGATTGGCAGAGGTGCCCGTTGTCATATGTCTAAGGATAAACATTTTTTCTTCATAATTGGTATGCATGATCCATCAGCACCGTGTCACAAAAATTACAAATCCCAACAAAATAGAAAAGCGTGTGGGACTTCTAAGCTGCTAGTGTACCTTCAGGATAGGACACTTAAGACACTTCAAATATATACACCTTCCTTTTTGCATAGTAACCAGTCATGATCAACGGGTCACCAAAATACATTGTTGAAAGTTAGGAAGGTGATATGGTGATAAAAATCATCTATGTTGATCCCCTGGAGAGAGTTTATTGGCAGGAAATACAGAAAGCTGGCGAGGTTGCCGGAGCTTGATCTTTTATCCTCTTTTTGAGTGTGAATCATTTCCTTGAGACCCAGAGTATTTCATTCACTGCAGATGGACATCTGTGACTCGGGAACCTCCCTCTCCTCAGGCTGTTCATTGGATTTGGGTGTGCCTTGGTCCGGGCATTTCCTTATGGCATTCAGCCCTATGCATTTCTCCTCTCTCTCTCTTGGGATCGATTTTTGATCTGAATAACCATCAGTATGGTGGTTTCCTCTTCTCTGAACCCCTGAAGCCAACTCAGCAAAACACATTGGGACTTATCACCATATTACCTTCCTAACTTGCTACAATGTATTTTGGTGACCCTTTGCTCATGACTGGTTACTATAGGGAAGAGGGAAGGTGTAAAGTGGGATTCACTGTATTGAAGGGTTTATGCTCTTACCTGTTTTTATGGAAGGGTTTATATGTTTAATGTTGTACTATTTGCAATAAAATTCTATATTTTGTATATTTGAAGTGTCTTAAGTGTCCTATCCTAAGGGTACACTAGCACCTTAAAAGTCCCACATGCTTTTCTATTTTGTTGGGATATCTCTAAGGATAGCTCAGCGTCATCTGGTTTAAAGAACATCAAATTTATTTATTTCACCAAAAAACTAATTTCTACACATCCAACTTGCATTCTTTGAATCTCTTTTAAACTCACATATAAAAAGTTACATCTTCAAAGGTACTGCATAGGCATAATAAAAATGTCTCAATGTTCCCTATAACATAGCAAAGCTTAATTTGTTTGAGTTCAGGTCCACTTTAACTGCCACCCTCCTCAGCTTTACATGGTATCTCCCCCCCCCCCCCTCCATCACTCTGTGTGGCCACTGGGAATGAAAAGACATACCTAGTAATTCTGTGAATGGGGAGCATGTGACTCACTACCTGTCTACCCATATGACAGTGCTGGTGCTTGGCCACTGACCACTTGGGCACCCATGGCTGTCACTTGGGAACAAGAAGATCTTCAACCCTGTGTACACACCAAGTCACAGGCAAGGTAGCAGTTAAGTGAACCTGTTGCTTTGCACTGCACTTGCAAGAAAGGTCATTACGACTCTGTACTGAAAGTGATGCAAAACTGGACATGGCTATTTTTATTATCTTACGAAGGTCATTCAAATTTCACATGTTGGTAAAATAACTCTTCTTCTATAGTAACTCTTCATCTTTTTCATTGAAGGTAATAAATGGATTCCAATGTACCATCATTGAGGTCCTGACAAAGATGAAGCGAAGGCTGTCTGACATCCACAGAAAGCTACAGAATGTTTAGGAGGATAACACTGTTGCTGTTGCCAGTGGTGTCATCTCTTAAATATTCTATAGTCTTCTGTGAAGTTGAACATCCTGAACCCCTTCTTCATCAAAAATTCAATAGCGGCACATTGGTTCTACTTGGAATCTATTATTTTTCTGCAATGAAAAAGAAGAAGAGTTACTCTAGACCAGTGGTCGGCAAGCCGCGGCTCGCGAGCCACATGCGGCTCTTTACCCAGTCTAATGCGGCTCTTCTGTGTGCCGGGCGCCTGCTCCCCTCCCTCCTCTCGGTCGGCCGCTCCCCTGCCTCCTCTCGGTTGGCAGCCCCAAAAGTCCGCGCGGACCTTTTAATCCGGCCTGCGGATGTGGCTGTCAGGATGTGTGTAGGCGGGGCAGCGTGCCGAACATGAGGGGAGGGGAGCTAGGCTCCTCTCACAGTCCGCCCTGAAGACCCGAACGGCGCGGGAAGACAGCGAGAGGAACGCAAAAGGTAAGTGAATTGACACGGGGGACTTGGCTTACTAGAAGGGGGGGGGGAATAGTACTGTGGGGGATGAAATACTATATGAGGGATGAATTACTTTATGAGGGATGAAATACTATATGGGGGGATGAAATACTATATGGGGGGATGAAATACTATATGAGGGATGAAATACTATATGAGGGATGAAATACTATATGAGGGATGAATTACTATATGAGGGATGAATTACTATATGAGGGATGAAATACTATATGGGGGGATGAAATACTATATGGGGGGATGAAATACTATATGAGGGATGAAATACTATATGGGGGGATGAAATACTATATGAGGGATGAAATACTATATGGGGGATGAATTACTATATGAGGGATGAATTACTTTATGAGGGATGAAATACTATATGGGGGGATGAAATACTATATGAGGGATGAAATACTATATGAGGGATGAAATACTATATGAGGGGATGAAATACTATATGGGGGGATGAAATACTATATGAGGGATGAAATACTATATGAGGGATGAAATACTATATGAGGGATGAATTACTATATGAGGGATGAAATACTATATGGGGGGATGAAATACTATATGGGGGGATGAAATACTATATGGGGGGATGAAATACTATATGGGGGGATGAAATACTATATGAGGGATGAATTACTATATGAGGGATGAAATACTATATGGGGGGATGAAATACTATATGGGGGGATGAAATACTATATGAGGGATGAATTACTATATGAGGGATGAAATACTATATGGGGGGATGAAATACTATATGAGGGATGAAATACTATATGGGGGGATGAAATACTATATGAGGGATGAAATACTATATGGGGGGATGAAATACTATATGAGGGATGAAATACTATATGGGGGGATGAAATACTATATGAGGGATGAATTACTATATGGGGGATGAAATACTATATGAGGGATGAAATACTATATGAGGGATGAAATACTATATGGGGGATGAAATACTATATGGGGGATGAAATACTATACGGGGGATGAAATACTATACGGGGGATGAATTGCTATGGGGGATGAATTACTATATGGGGGATGAATTACTATGGGGGATGAATTACTATATGGGGGATGAATTACTATATGGGGGATGAATTACTATGGGGGATGAATTACTATGGGGGATGAATTACACTATGGGGGATGAATTACTATATGGGGGATGAATTACTATGGGGGATGAATTACTATATGGGAGATGTATTTTCAGTTTTAAAAATGTGGCTCTCAAAATAAATTTCAATCATGGTTTTGGCGAGATTTGGCTCAGTTGAAAAAAAAGGTTGCCCACCACTGCTCTAGACAAAGTGTTACTCAACCAAAATGTGAACTTTAAGTAACTAATGTAACTTAATAAAAAAACAAGCTATGCCCAAGTTTGCATTACATTTGTTACAGCTCTTCTATAGTAGGAATAATAGCATAAGTCAAGTATATATGAAATGGTTGTTGTTTTTACTTTAGCATTGGCATTTCAGTGTTTTTTTTTCCATTTTACCGTCATATATCGGTTAATAAAATGTCAGAGTAGCTGATCAGTTGTTAAACTACTTTGTGTGCATACCAGAAATCCATTCTCTATATCAGTCTCTCTTTCAGATTCTTCATTCCTCCCAGAAAAGTTACTTTCTCCATTTCCTCATTTCACTTTATTTAGTACTGTTGAGTTTTGCAGAAGGGATTGCATTCCAAAAAAGTCGGTGCTTTGCTGTTCATACTGTTTGGCCTATACGGTGCCAGTAGTCCCTTAACTGGGGGTTGTGCCTCAGCCACAGCAGTCTTACTTTGGTTTAAAACTGTAATAGAATTTGCTAGAGTTAAATCATGTTTCAAAAGCAATTTGTCTTTAATGCAGACTGAGTTTGTTTTTTCTACAAGTTGTTATTTTATTATTTCATTTTGTTTTAATGACAAACCCACAGTTAACAACCAAATCTCACAAAGCTACTATAAACTGTACTGTGGATTCTCCATTATGCTGTCTACATTGCTAGAATTTACATTGTCCTGAACCCATGTTTCCTTTAGACAAAAGGAAGTTCTGTATTGCAGTAAGAGTTGTTATAAATGTCATCCTGATTAGCAGCAAGTAGATAATTCTCAAATATACAAATGCAAGCAGTAAAAGGCATTGCAGGCTTGCAAGGTGCCTGCTGGTGTAGAGAAACAACGTGTATTCGTAATGGACAGAGCACCAAATACATGCAATAAAATGACCTTGGTCCGGCAGGGATCTTCCCAATCAAAGCAGTCTTTGGGCTTGAGTAATCTATGTGTATTAGAATCAGTAGGAGCATCAAACTCACAGGATGAGAGTTCAAGCATATATTTTATTAATCCACAAATGGCAAAAGTATAACCACAAGAAGGTAACATATTCCAGGCACCGCATATTCCCCCCTTCATCAAGGCTTTAACATCTATCACAACATACAGTATACTGGACTCAAGCAATGACAACCTGGGTATGAGGGAGATCTTCAGTACTCAAGCGTCAGCATTACATAGCCATTAACGTGCGAGCTTCTTGTGGCTATACATTACCATTTGTGGAATAATAAAATACATACTTGGACTCTCATGTGATTTTGGTGCTCATTCTGGTTCGACTACACATACATTACTCAAGCCCAAAGACTACTATCATTGGGAAGACCCCTGCTCAACCAAGGTCATTTTAGGCCCAACTAAAAACTTTCCATTATCTATGTCTTGTGCCTCATTCCTACCCTCAGTGGAGGTACAAGAGACCCCTTGTCACCAATCTTGTTGTGTCCTGTAGTCTGGGAGGCAGAATACTTATAGAGTTCTTTATTAATGAATTCAGGTATCCATAAAACATGTGTAGGCTTCTGAGTACATTTTAACAGGAAAATGAACAGACTTGTACAGAATATAGAAAGCATTGTTCATGTAACAACCAGGGGCGGACTGACAACTCATGGGGCCCCCGGGCAATAGGGGATCATGGGGCCCCTGTGTCCTTGCCCAAACTCAAAACAGCCTATGAAAAAGGTACCAAGGGTATCTCATGGGGCCCCCTACTGACCCTGGGCCCTCGGGCAGTGCCCGAGTTTCCAAATGGTCAGTCCGCCCCTGGTAACAACTGTAAAAAGTAGGTAGGCACCAATACCGAGTATTTTCCTGAGTACTTGTACTTGTGAAAATACTACCGATACCTTAATCGATACTTTGCTGTGTAATTTGCGTTAAAGGATGCAAATTGCACCGCAAAGATTAGCATGGGATTTGAGCAGGAATGCGATTCCTGTTCAAATTGCATGCGTTTTCCCCGCTGCTCCTGTGTGAACCCAGGCTTGTCATAGCTCGAGTTCACATAGGAGTGGTGCAGGAAATGTCCCTGCAGGCATCTCATGCTGAGTGTCATTGGTAGGAGAGGAAAGAAGGCTGCGGGGATTTGAAATCCCCGCCGCTTTCTTTCCTTGCTTTGCAGTGGTGACAGTTCAAGCTAGATGGCATCTAATTGGTCAGCTGCTGACCAATCAGATGCCATCTAGCCCAAACTGTCATCACTGCAAGTAGAGGAAAGAAAGCGGCAGGGATTTCAACTAAGGAAGCTGGAGAGCAGGAGGTCATGGGAGGAGCGGAGAGGACGGTTTGGGTGATATTTGGAGACAAGATTGGTGATGTAATTTGGGGCAGAGTTATAAATGGCTTTATATGTTTTTGTTAATGTTTTAAATTTTATTCGTTGGGCAATGGGAAGCCAGTGGAGGGATTGGCAGAGAGGGATGGAGGATACTGAATGGGAAGCCAGTGGAAAGATTGGCAGAGAGGGGTGGAGGACACTGAATGGGAAGCCAGTGGAGGGATTGGCAGAGAGGGATGGAGGATACTGAATGGGAAGCCAGTGGAGGGATTGGCAGAGAGGGGTGGAGGACACTGAATGGGAAGCCAGTGGAGGGATTGGCAGAGAGGGGTGGCAGATACAGAACGGTTAGTAAGGTGGATGAGTCTGGCAGCAGCACTCATGATAGACTGAAGAGGGGATAGCCTGCGATGAGTATCATTACTCATACTCGCCATTAACAAAAAACGGTATTGGTGCATCCCTAGTGCAAAGTGTCATTAATTAGACAGAACACCACAGGAAATAGAAGGAAGACTAACGTAAAATGTAGATATGAAGGAAGAAGGTCCTGGAATGTATTAATAAAACTGCATTACCAGCCCAACTTTCAGCCAAGGATCAAGCCAACATGGCTTCAGAATGACATAGCTCATGAGATAGACAT
The DNA here is from genome assembly GCF_062004578.1 of Staurois parvus. NCBI lineage: Eukaryota > Metazoa > Chordata > Amphibia > Anura > Ranidae > Staurois > Staurois parvus. The sequence continues at coordinate 360,881 of NW_028317965.1, read as the reverse complement.
TTTATGCACGAAAGATACTAATAAAATGTTTACAGATGTATGTATTTACACAAAACAAAACAATCACTCCCAGCACTCAGACGTCCTCCACAGTTTGATGAAACTTGAAAAACAACAAGTCTTTAAGTGCCCAGAATGCTTGGTGGTTGCAGCCCTCTTCAGATGGGGGAATCCATTGCAAAACTACAAAAAGAGCAAACAGGGGGGCACAAGCACCTAGTGAATTACCAATGATTTATTTGGGAAAATAAAATAAGCAAAACAGATAGATACTCACAAAGGTACAACATATGGGAGCGTTAAAGACCACAATAAGCTAAGCTTAGCTCTAAAGAGCATGCTTCTTGACAGCACATGAACTGTTCGGCTCCTCATGCTGCTTCTTCCATTCACACTCCAGCCCTGCTGTACAGGGACTGCAAAAGATTGATACCAGGTCATATTAAGGTATCAACACTGCCTGAATTTAAAAATACATTTAATTACAAATAAAGCTTACAGAGCTGCATGAATGAGTGGCTTATATCTGCACAGAGTTCAGTTTTAATATTTCCCTAGAAACTAGAAGAAAACCTGAAAAAAAGAAAAATATTCATACAGATACGATAACTCACATGGAAGAAAAATATATTTGATATATATTTTAAAATATTCTTCCCAAATATATTGACATATATATGAAATACTACAATTTTGGCCATATTCAATATATTTCAAAATATATTTCAATATATATATATATATATATATATATATATATATATATACACTGCATGTTGAAATGCATTTTTTATATATTTTTTATATATTACAAAATATATGAAAAATATTTTTAAAAATATATATTTTTTAAATATATTATGCACATTTATTAACATATGGAGAAGTTATTTTAACCACTTCCAGTCCAGACACTTTTACCCCTTTCCTGACTAGGGCAATTTTCAGCTTTCAGCGCTATCACACTTTGAATGACAATTGCGCGGTCATGCAACACTGTACCCATATGAATTTTTTACCATTTTTTTTAGACAGATATAACTTTATTTTGGTGGTATTTATTCACCGCTGGGATTTTTATTTTTTTTGCTATGTAAATGAAAATGTCCAAAAATTTTGAAAAAAAGTGTTTTTCTTATAAAATTTTGCAAATAAATATTTCATCATAAATCTTGGCCAAAATTTATTCCGTTATCTTTTAAGTAAAAAATAAAATAAGACAAATTAGTTTATAACCAAAAATTATAATTTTTAAACATATTTTTTACATTTTTATTTTTTTTATATTATTATTTTATTTTTTTACATACTGTCACCCTAGCAGTACAGTGTCACCATGGTGACACTGTACTACTTTTGGGGGGGTGATGAAGATTTTTTTTTTTTTTTCCACTGATTGCTTTTACACCCATATAGGATGTAAAAACAATCATTTCTCTTTTGCTCTGTCTGCATTCTTGCAGCCATTGAGAACTACTGAGTGAGCTGTGATTGGTCACAGCTTGTCACATGGTACAAGGCTGTTGTGAATAGCCTTGTACCATGTGACCTCTGTGATCATTCACAGATTTCACACGTAGTAAGCAATAATGTCAGAAGTGACATCTTGCTTACTACTTTGCATGTGATCACTGATTGGACAATCAGTGATCACATGATCGGAACCTTGTACAGAGGTCCCGCCTGACGATCGGTGTTTCACTGTGTCCGGAGGACATAGTGGGCACCGGATCACGGTGCTCCCGGGGGAGCGCACACAAGCAGGGTGCGGGGAGGCCGTTTATAAACGGCCACCAGACCCTGCAGTGCCACCGTCCGGCCGTTTATATACAACGGCCGGTTGGGAAGTGGTTAACATATATTGTTACATACATTTGTAAATGCATTCCACAAAATGTAGATTAAATGTATTTTTAAAGACATACAGTATATTTGAAAATTTATTTTTAAACATATTTTTCATATATTTTGTAACAAAAACGGATTTCAACATACAGTATATATATATATATATATATGTATATATATATTTATTGAAATATATTGAATACGGCCAAAAATGTAGTATTTCAAATATATGTCAATATATTAGGGAAGAATATTTTTGAAGTATATTTAAAAAATATTTTTCTTCCATGTGGGAACATACACTGAGGTGAAAGTGACAATACCAAATGGGTTTTGGTGTCTCAAATGCTTCAAAGAGATTTATGCTCTCCAACATTCAATATAGGAAAAAAAAAGGTTGGACGAGAGCAATACCATAAAGTCAGCTTTTGATAAATGGTTTATATGTCATAGCATCCCCATTAACATATTAATTTGAAGCATATGAGCAAGCATAAACGTTGACATACGGAAAATGATGCCTGGCTTCAGACACAGCTAATGTAAGAGGAAATTAATTTCACTTGTGACGTGTTGCAAAGATTTATAATCAGAGCCCTCCATTCAATGTTCTTTGATTAAGTCAGCGGCAGAAAATCATTACCAGTCAGTGGGCCATCTAAGTACAAGCGGATCAGGTCATCTGCTCTCCAGAAGGTGTCGACTTTCTGCTGCTAATTTTGCTAGTCTTGAATACGTCTTCGATTGATTCTCCAAAGCGCACAGGTTTATTAAATATAAAATGGTGAGCTTTCGTCTAAAACACTAAACCATGAAAAGAGGCAATTGCTTTTCCAAAGAAAAAATATTTTGTGTTGCTTATTATTGTAACCTTAGGTTTAAAGACCAAGCACACTTTTTTTTTTTAAATAATAACTGCACCCACATTTGCAGCCAAAAAATGTACATTCATGATTTTTTACTATGCAAATGAGCCTGCAGAACATTGCAATTGCCCTCAGTGGATGATGGATGCAATGCCAGACTACTGCAGACTCTTTCTTCAGCTCTATATCTGAGATATGACTTTCAGTTGGAAAGCTGGAGGAAGCAACATTGGTCTTCAAGTGTGGTCATCACTGTACTTGTATTCCTTTGAGAACTACAAGTTTGTCTGCTGGGGTAGGAAACAGAACTTGGTTGGTGAAACGTATACCTTATGGCACCGCTCCAAGCTATGGAAAGAAAAGGAACACCCCACCAGCAAGTGAGAGTCTGAGTGATTCCAGTGTCAGTCAATACAAGTGAAGGGATGGACGCTGCTCAACCAACCCCAAAAGTCCAATGTTGAGGAATGGCCTCAGCCACTGTTCTGCCAATGCCCTCCTATGTGTTTTGCCCCACCCATCGGGGGCTTGTTCACAGACTCTGTGACCAAGGCCCCGGTGGGTGGGGTGAAATGTGTCTGAATGGCAGCTCAGGCCATTCCTCAACACTGGACTCCAGAGGTTGGTTGAGCAGTGTCCATCCCTTCACAGGACTGTGATAGTAGTTTGATTCATTCACAGATCTCTCTGAATGAATGATGCAGCTGTGCTGGAGGACTAAACGTCTGTGACTAAACGTAGGCTTTAAAATGGTTGTAAACCTTTGAAATGAAAAATGAACAAAGCGTATCCCTCTATAGTGTGTATTTACTTCAATCCAAAGCACTTAGTGTGGTTCCTATCTGCTCTCTCTTCTCTATGCTAACTGCATGAGTCACTTCTAACAAGTTATAGCAACACCATAGAATCCCAGGAAATGGCACTGTCACCACTCCAGCACACAGACAGTTATTGACAACCTAAACTGTGCATGTTTCCCTATGAGACTTTGTAGAGGGGGGTGTCCTTTCCCTCCACTCAGGTCACAGATTACACTCATTTTCCATGCTGTGCAGTGTATGGCACCAGATCTCCATCTCCTGCCTTCTAGAGCCCAGAAATGTTTTGTAAAATGTGTGCTTTAGGGTCCTTTCACATGGGCACCTTCTGTTCCAATCAGCAGAGGATTTGTCCTCTGATCCCATGCTGATCAGAGCAGAGCGGGTAGATGACAGGTCCGTGTCCATTCAGTTTATGCAGAGCGGACACGGACAGATCATGCTCTGCTCTTTGAATGGCCTAGAGTAAACGGCTCCACTGTCTGTTTATATCCGGCTGCCTCCAATCTGGCCCCCACTTCATTGGTTATATCTAAGGGTTTACAGCCACTTTATGTTATATCTGTTTGATAATGCTTGTTGGTCCTGCCAGAAATCTTGTGAGCTGACAACTTCCTGTGCTCTACGTTGACTGTTATTGTTTAGCATTATGCCTAGCTATCTCTAAGGATGGTGAGTGACCGTTGTCATCCTAGGACAGGAAGTAAATATTGCCAAAAGTATTGGTCGGCCTGCCTTTACACGTACCTGAACTTTAATGGCTTCCCAGTCTTAGTCTGTAGGGTTCAATATTGAGTTGGGCTGCCCTTTGCAGCTATAACAGCTTCAACTCTTCTGGGAAGGCCGTCCACAAGGTTTAGGAGGGTGTCTATGGGAAGGTTTGACCATTCTTCCAGAAGCGCATTTGTGAGGTCAGGCACTAATGTCGGAGGAGAAGGCCTGGCTCACAGTCTCCGCTCTAATTCATCCCAAAGGTGTTCTATTGGATTGAGGTCAGGACTCTGTGCAGGCCAGTCAAGTTCCTCCACCCCAAACTCACTCATCCATGTCTTTGCTTTGTGCACTGGTGTGCAGTCATGTTGGAACAGGAAGGGGCCATCCCCAAACTGTTCCATAAAGTTGGGAGCATGAAATTGTCCAAAATCTCTTGGTATGCTGACGCCTTAAGAGTTCCTTTCATTGGAACTTAGGGGCCAAGCCCAACCCCTGAAAAAAAACCCCACACCATAATCCCCCTCCACCAAACTTTATACTTGGCACAATGCAGTCAGGCAAGTACCATTCTCCTGGCAAAGACCAAACCCAGACACATCCATCGGATTGCCAGACAGAGAAGCATGCTTGGTCACTCTTTGAGCACAGGTATATCTTGTTTGTTGTACTGTGGGTCAGTAGTCAGACCTAAACCTGGTAGCTCTCCCCCACTTTTTCTTTTCCCCTATATTGGCATTGTGGCCACAGTAGCATTTGCGTAGGCAGAGCAGAGTAGGACTGGCCATAGAGGGATTACTTTGACGCAGTTGGCCGGCTTAAACATGTATTGCAATATGTGTGAACCAAATATCCCTATTTATTGTAAAGTCTGCTTGAAAGGGTATATACCAGTGTGCAGAGGGTCCTCAGAATTTCTAGTGGTCACTCCAGAGAACACGTCTCCACTGCTCTAGAGTCCAGTGGTGGCCTACTTTACACTACTACATCCGACGTTTTGCATTGCACTTGGTGATGTAAGGCTTGGATGCAGCTGCTCGGCCATGGACACCTATTCCATGAAGCTCTCTACGCACTGTTGTTGTCCTATTCTGAACAGCACAAGAAGTTTGGAGGTCTTTAGCTATTGACTCTGCAGACAGATGGTGACTGTGCACTGTGCGCATCAGCATGCACTGACCCCGCTCTGTCATTTTACATGGCCTACCACTTGGTGGCTGAGTTGCTGTTGTTCCCAGTTGCTTCCACTTTGCTATAATACCACAAAGAGTTGACCATGGATGTCACGGATGGACATATTGCACAGGTGGCAACCTATCACGGTACCACGCTTCAATGCACTGAGCTCCTGAGAAAGACCCATTCTTTCACAAATGTTTGTAGAAGAAGTCTGCATGCCGAGGTGCTTGATTTTATACACTTGTGACCATGGAGGTGATTAGAACACTTAAATCCAATTATTTGGAGGGGTGCCCCAATACTTTTGGCAATATAGTGTATTTATTCAGAGAATCGTCAGGCGAACATAAAGGAAAAAATTCCAGCATCCACATCTAAGGTCTGGTAAGCTGCAATATATTACATTTTTGTGTTTGGGTTTAGATATGGTTCAACCTTTAGGTGTCACTTTGTCAGACAATAACAGGTGAGAATTAAAGTAATTATTGCTTCTATACTCTTCGATGTTTGGTATGTTTGTAATTCTACTGTTATCATATCACACAAATTAAAAATTTTAATGCATTCATCTCATAACTTCTTGTACATTCATCACATTCCCAGATTTCTAAAAAGCCATCACATATTTGATTACATAATGAGCATAAATCCGTTGTATGTGGATCACAAGTAGGATCAAGCATAGGATCAAGTTTGGTTATAAAAGTAAAATATAAAAAGGAACTAACCTGATCTAAGCAATATACATTCAGTAAATGACATTTCCATAATCCATGCAGAATAAAATCCATTGCAACAAATAATAAATAATACAGTGCATTAAAAAAAATTGACCAATAAATTCCCGTCATGTTTTTTTTTTTTGTGTGTGACAGGTATTCAAGCAGCAAGAACCAGTGTTTTGGACTTCCTACTACTCGAAACTGAATGCGTTTTATTCTTTTTTTTTTTTTTGCTATAACTAAAGATGTCACACAATAAAATTAAACCTTTTACAGTCCTGTACAGAAGACATGAACTATCTCTCCAGGTCCTTCATTAACCGCTGGCATGTCAAAGCACAAAATATCATTTTTAAGATCTGCAATGCTCTTTTTGTATATTTTTTTAAGGGAATAATTACAATTTTATTGGGACATTATGGAACTTCTGCATAACATTTTTTTCCTAAATGCATCTTCTAATTTTTTGTCAATTAGAGTTTATAATGACTGCCTATGTACAAGATCTCATTTGTCTATTGTTCTTTTCTGTCTCTTGACCACTAAGTGCTTCATGGAATGAATATGCAACTCAAAGAATGCTTTTTTCTGATCTATTTAAGCTATTGATTATTACTTTATGCATGATTACAACATATTGCTGTAAAAGTGCTAATTGCTAAGAAGGAAAAAAATAGATAAAATGATATTTCTAAAAAAAAAATGTGTGATGCTCCCTTACTACATATTTGGATGCTGGACTGATAAAACCGGTTACTGATAGTTATTAGGTGGTTCCATGGGTAAGTGGTGGAGTTGATCTCCCTTTGAAGGTTTGGGTTGCTATCTTACTGGTATGATGGAACTGTTGCTTCAGTAGGAACAATGCTTGAATGAGAGGGAAGGAACCCCCCAGTGTCTGAAATAATGTTGTTAATTGGTATATACCGGTACTTATTTATGACACATTGGTTATAATCGCTGTCTTTCCTCACATATTGTTTGAAATGCCCAGTGGGCATGGGACCTTTCTTAGGCAGCAAGTGAAATCTCTGCAGTCACACACAAAAGTTTTTTTTTTAAGGTTTTAACTTTGAACTTTGTGGAGGGTTTCTGAACAGACAGTGACAGCTATTGTCTCATTTGCCATATGTAGTAAGGGCTTGAATGAGAAGGAAGGAGAACCAAAAATAATGCAACTCTTGATGGAAGAATACAAATATTTATTGAAAGTGTGAGAACGTACGCATGGAAGCAGCGCGTTTCAGGGGAATTGCCTCCCTCTTCTTCAGGGCTGTTTGTCCGTGCTAATGTGCTAACAGAGATAGATGAACTCCCACGGTAGTACCAGAATTTTTTGTGATAGCAAATGCCTGCTCCTGTATTGCAGAGGCAAAGTGCCCTACTATGGAATCCATCCATCTCCGTTAGCATGTGAACATATAAGCACGTACCAACAGTCCTAAAGAAGGGGGAGGCAATTCCCCTGAAATGCGTTGCCTCGATCTGTATATGCTCACACAGTATTTTTCCATCTTGGGTTACATTATTTTTGGGGCTCCTTCCTTATCACTCATACCCTTACTACATATGGCAAATGAGACCACATCTGTCACTGTCTGTTCATAAACCCTCCACATGGTAGCTAAGTAATAGTGTATCTAAAGTCCAAAGCATTAAAAAAAAACTTATGTCAATGTATATTCTCTTTTGGCAGTAGAAAATATACACCAAGCCTGAAGAAAGTGGAAGAGCCTCTCACAGTGTAATAAATATATTAAGCCCAATAGTTTTATAAAATATTGCACTTACATCTATATAGAAAAAAAGAGATCTCAAACAAAAACCAAAACTGCCACTATGTCCTCCAGTGTGTGTTCCATAGAAATGGAAGCGAAGTCGCCAAACGCCCCACCCTACACATTTCATCATCTATGCACAACATCCTCAGAAGCCAGGACACTGGCCATTTTACCCAGCTTTTCTGACGGCCTTTTCTTCTATTAGGAGAAAAGCAGCATAAAAAATACACTGAAAGCCATGATTTCTAAACATATGTAGGCACGTTTAAGCTTTCATTCATCCCGTTGACCAGAATATTAATTTATACTGGCCACTGAAATGAATGAACGCTCAAGTGCTAAATGCTCCCAGCATTTAGGACACATTTAGGTGGGTTGGGCTATTTTCTCTGCCGAAAAGCTCCTCTTCTGTAGTAAGAAGTAAGGGGAAGAAGTAAGAAGTAAGGGGAAATCCCCTCTCAGACAGTTGTCACCAGAACAGGTGCCCCCATTGGAAAATTACTTTCTGTTCCAGTAATAAATGTAACTTTTTGGATTTCCCCTTACCACCTGATGACTATGGACCCAATAATATTTAGAGAAGGTAAATCTCGAGTGATGCAAACAGCTATAAAAATTCTTAATCTCCCCTACACTATCTAAAACTAAAGCTGGGCATACACTGTTAGCTGTTATTCATTCAGCCAGATGGATGACCAAATAAAACATCCACCTTTGTTTGAGAGGATAGAGGAATCCCCCCACAAAGACACTGTATCTATCAGAATACACTGATCAGCGGCTGCAGGTGATGATCCAGAAAAAATTTCCAACATCATTGAAAAATGTTCAATCAAACAACTTCTGTCAATCGGGGAGAGCTACTGCTGGACCAGTCGAATCTTGATCAGTGTTTGGCCAGCTTTAAGAGAAAAGTTACACAGTTGGTAGAGGTTGAAAAGGACACCAGTCCATCCAGTTTTGGCTTTAGATACCCTTATATAGACAGTATACTGATCTAAGTAGATATGGACCTCTAAGTTGTTTTTTTTTCCCTGAAGTTGGGTTTTAGGCTCCTACTCCAGCCATTGAGTAATATTTTAGTTTTATGTGACTATTAGAAAGTTGAATCACATACTAACTTTGGTATACCTCTCTGGAAAGTCTAGTGCTGAGATAGAACTGCCAGAAATCCAAGGTTTATCCAGCTGCTCCAGCTTTAGCTGATTGTGGGGAAAACATGCCCTGTTGCTGGGTACTCAGGACCTGATGCCAATCTCACTGTTTTCTGCAGGGGAACTATAGGAAGGGATGACCCCTTCACTTTAGCACACAGGTAACACCCAATCAAATGAGTGATTTCCAATTTTTTTTTCTGTTTAGGGTGATGTGGTTTTTATGCTAGGTCTGCTGTTTGGCTCTTTCCATGACTATAATTCATGTCAATGGTGCCCTAGACCAGTGAAGGGATAAGGTCAATCAGTGCCCAAGGAAAAGATGCTTAACTGCACCCCCCACATTCCAGGTAAGAATTACCCCCATCATTGTTGTTAGTGGATGCAGAGGTGTCACTAGGGTTGGTGTCACCCGGTGCGGTAACACTTGGTGACACCCCCTCCGATGATCCCCGCAGAATGGATCGGATCTGCAGATTGAGCATAATGTATCGGACTCCGATCCATTATGCTTCATCCGCAGATCCGATCCATTCTGCGGGGATCGTCAGCTTTCTTTACAACTTACCTTTTCTTGGAGCGGGTCCGGTGTCACCCCGTATAGGACCGCACCCCCTGCACCTGCCTCGGAACGCCACTGAATGGATGCATTAACAACCCCAGCATTGATGTCAGTGGACGCCATAATAACCCCTAACATTGATTTCAGTGAATGCCATACTAACCCCCAACACAAGTATCAGAGGATACATTAATAACCCCAGCATTGATGTCAGTGGACCCATTATTAACCCCATGCATTAGTGTCAGTGGACCCATTAATAACCCTCAGTATTGGTGCCAGTATAACCACCAACACAGGTATCAAAGCACGTATTAAAAACTCCCAGCATTGATGTCAGTGGACGCAATAATGGCCCCCAGCATTGATGTCAGTGGACGACATAATAACTCCCAGCTGTGGTGTCAGTGGACGCATTAATAACCCCCAACACAGGTATTAAAGGATACATTAATAACCCCTAGCACAGGTGTCAGTTTTATTAACCCCCTGGTGGTCAGTGGCATTGAAATGTAACTCCTTCAATGACCACCCATGGAGGGAGGGGGTTAACTTTCACTGACATTACCACAAATGCAGAAGGGTTAAAATTTCACTGCCATGAAGACCAATGCAAGGTGGGGGGGATAAGGAAGTTAACATCCATTGCCATGAAGACCAATGCAGGTGGGAGATGGGGGGTTAACTTTCCCTGCCACTGATCCCCCATCCCCCACCTGCATTGGTGGTCACAGAAATGTTTACCCTTCCTCAACTCCAGCCTGCTCCAATCCCATTCCCCTACTTTCTGTGCTCTGGTGTTGGACAGGGAGCAGAAGCAATGACATCAAATACAGTCAGCTGAGCTTAACTTAGCACACACTGACTCGTGGTCAGCTCACATCTCCGAAGCTGGCCACATTCCCATTGTGTTCACACAAAAAGCAGCGTACACCAGAGCCTGAAACTGCCAGAGGAGGTAGGGAGAGGTGATTCAGTCCCACAGCTGGAGGGAGGGGGGGAGCAAAATACTCCCTCCAGCAGCTATTGCAGCCTGCATTGTGCTCTGTTCTCAATGATAGGAGTGATGGCAGCATCACTCTTGTCATTCAGGTAGCTGCAGAGGGGAGAGCTTATCTACTCTCAGTGCCCCCTTTCCACATAGCACCTCTATGCCCAGTGCACATGATCCTTTCGCCCACCCCTTGTCCTGTCCCTGCCCTAGACGCATACAAAGGTTGTCACCCTTATAAGCAGGCACCACCCAAAAGCAACCCATAGATAATTCAGTTTTTTTCATTCAACCAGTGGGTTGAACAAAAAAAGTGACCCGATTCCCACAACCACACATTAGAGTTGGATGGGGGAATCACTACTTCTGAAATATTGTGTTCTGACTGCATGGAGACTTCCCTGACATCAGAATACACTGATCAGTGTTGCAGACTACAGCCTGTGACGTTGATCAAGAAGCATTTGTCCAATAGACTTGTAGCACAGAAGTTGATCCCCATACATGGACTGAAATTCATCCAGTTCCTGCTGAAACAGTCGAATTTCAATCGATGTATGGCCAGCTTTATTCTGCCTTATTTATTTAATGTACAAGGTGGTATCAAAAGTTTCAAGACTAGTTTTGTAACACGCCAACAGATGGCAGCACAAGGTTGCATGCACAGTCGCAAGGAGCACCAACCTTTATAAGTCAGCGTGCCCAAAGACATCATCCTGTCTATATCGGGAGGTGCACAACTGGTGCTATTCTAACCATCTGCATTGCCATGTCTGCTATTTCATCATGGACAGCAAGTCAGAACAAAGAACAAATGTGAAATTCTGTGTGAAAATGGGCAAATGTGCCACAAACACGTTTGACATGATTCAGTGATGCTGCAATGAGTCATTCAAGGTATTCTGAGTGGCATGCGCGCTTCAAGAGCGGAAGAACATCACTGGAAGACGATGAGAGATAAGGAAGACCTTCGACAAGCTCAACCCTGAAAATGTCGAAATGTCGAAACCATTTGGCAACTTGTGCATGATAACCGTCAGAAAACAATCCACAACATTGCTCCCATTTTTGGCGTGTCATATGTAACAGTCCAGGCAATGCTCATGTGTGATTTAAACATGTGCCATGTTTCTGCTAAGTTTGTCCCCAGGCTGCAATGATCTCACTTCCACACCCACCCTACTTGCCAGGTTTGGCTCCTGCAGACTTCTCCCTCTTCCTGAAGATGAAGATCCAGCTTCCAGAAGACTCAGAAGACTTCCAGGACACATTCCAGAAGTGGCAGGAACGCTGGGAGCGCTGTATTGCTGTGCAGGGGGACTATTTTGAAGGTGATAGTGTGTGAAGGTAGATTAATCAAGTACTTTCTTGTAAACAGAGCTAATCTCAAAACTTTTTGATACCACCTCTATACCAAACTGTAGCATGTCCTGGGTTTTTGCATGCAGAGTCCTTAGAGTCTAAGACTCTAGATATTAACGTGTATTTATCAAGCCACATGCAGTTCAATAATAAAAGTCTTGAGGAGTTTTAGTCCCTTTGAGAGCAGAGAGATGTTTTAACTACTCTTGTAACAAAATTCTGTGCAATTGGTGATATCTGGTATTAGGATAAGTCCACAGAACACAATGAGGTTGATTTACTAACACTGGAGAGTGCGAAATCTGGTGCAGCTCTGCTTAGGAACCAATCAGCTTATATGTTTTTTGCCAAACATTAATTGAACAAGCTGAAGTTAGAAGCTGATTGGCTACCATGCACAGCTGCACCAGATCCTGCACTCTCTAGTTTTAGTAAATCAACCCCAATGATTCTTTATGGAAATTATTCTTTTTATGGGCAGAAGTAAGTTGTCCCTCCAAGGCAAACAACAAAAAATTCTTGAACCTGATGTTTGCAAAAGCACAGTAAGGGGTGATGACCCATGTTATTACAGTGAAAATGCCCCGAAAATAAAGAATTTATATTTTTAATGACACTTCCTCAAAAAATGGAGCTTTGGCAGATTGGCTACCATGCACAGCTGCACCAGATCCTGCACTCTCTAGTTTTAGTAAATCAACCCCAATGATTCTTTATGGAAATTATTCTTTTTATGGGCAGAAGTCAGTTGTCGCTCCAAGGCAGACAACAAAAAATTCTTGAACCTGATGTTTGCAAAAGCACAGTAAGGGATGATGACCCATGTTATTACAGTGAAAATGCCCCGAAAATAAAGAATTTATATTTTTAATGACACTTCTTCCTCAAAAAATGGAGTTTTGGCAGATTGGCTACCATGCACAGCTGCACCAGATCCTGCACTCTCTAGTTTTAGTAAATCATCCCCAAAGATTCTTTATGGAAATTATTCTTTTTATGGTCAGATGTTGGTTGTCCCTCCAAGGCAGACAACAAAAAATTATTGAACCTGATGTTTGCAAAAGCACAGTAATGGGTGATGACCCATGTTATTACAGCAAAAATGCCTTGAAAATAAAGAATTTATATTTTTTAATGACACTTCCCACTCATAAATGGAGCTTTGGATGCCATTCAGAACCCGGGCAGAAAAGGTTAAGAACTGTTTGCCCTTTTTTTTGTATCTAAATAAACATCAGATGCCTCCCAGTATGTATCTACATATGGTAAGTATACCAAAGCCTCATTAAATTTGCAGGCAAGAACCAATGTTAATAGAATGCAGAAACATATGTATAAACCAGTACATTAAATGGAGAATAAATGAAACCATCTGTTCAATGTTCCTTTTAAAAGTTGCCTTGGTCCTAAAAACTCATCTACATTCAACCAGAAGGACATTGCATATTCATTAAGAAACAGGAAAATTCTGCATGAATAGACAGCCTCAAAAGATTTACAATCAACTAAAAATAGGTTATGCTGCAGTGTTATGTTTGCAAAGTTCTCTGCACTGACTGTGACAACCTTTCACCATTTATGTGCCATGCACAACTGCTTTCACTGCTGACACAACATGGCAATTAATTCAACACTACATTAAGCACCCACTGATGCCTGTTAAGGTAACCGGAGCAAAATAGAACAAGTTGGGAGAATTAAAGGGCGCCTGAAAAGGAGCCAAGTAAAGAAGTTAGCCATATCCATACTTTCAAGTTAAGGTTTTAGAGTACATTTAAATTCCTTCATCAAAGTAAATGTGTATTTTGGCTGCACATAATGAATTATTAGGTTCACTAGATATCAGGACCTCTTTGGTGAATAATTTACCTTCCTATCCAATCCCCCTCCACCCTGTTCACCTGTCAAAGCCCGAAATCTCTGGGTATAGAGGCTTGTAGCTCTCTCACCTTCTGAGTATCCAACGGCCGGGACCAGGGAATGGAAGTGAGGAAAATCCATGACTGTGAAGTGTTATCAGAACAGAAATAGAGGCTTGCATCTCTCTCACCTTCTGAGCATCCAACGGCCAGGACCAGGGAATGGAAGTGAGGAAAATCCATAACTGTGAAGTGTTATCAGAACAGAAATAGAGGCTTGCAGCTCTCTCACCTTCTGAGTATCCAACGGCCAGGACCAGGGAATGGAAGTGAGGAAAATCCATAACTGTGAAGTGTTATCAGAACAGAAATAGAGGCTTCCATCTCTCTCACCTTCTGAGTATCCAACGGCCAGGACCAGGGAATGGAAGTGAGGAAAATCCATAACTGTGAAGTGTTATCAGAACAGAAATAGAGGCTTGCAGCTCTCTCACCTTCTGAGTATCCAACGGCCAGGACCAGGGAATGGAAGTGAGGAAAATCCATAACTGTAAAATGTTATCAGAACAGAAATAGAGGCTTGCATCTCTCTCACCTTCTGAGTATCCAACGGCCAGGACCAGGGAATGGAAGAGAGGAAAATCCATAACTGTGAAGTGTTATCAGAACAGAAATGGAGGCTTGCATCTCTCTCACCTTCTGAGTATCCAACGGCCAGGACCAGGGAATGGAAGTGAGGAAAATCCATAACTGTGAAGTGTTATCAGAACAGAAATGGAGGCTTGCATCTCTCTCACCTTCTGAGTATCCAACGGCCAGGACCAGGGAATGGAAGTGAGGAAAATCCATAACTGTGAAGTGTTATCAGAACAGAAATGGAGGCTTGCATCTCTCTCACCTTCTGAGTATCCAACGGCCAGGACCAGGGAATGGAAGTGAGGAAAATCCATAACTGTGAAGTGTTATCAGAACAGAAATAGAGGCTTGCAGCTCTCTCACCTTCTGAGTATCCAACGGCCTGGACCAGGGAATGGAAGTGAGGAAAATCCATAACTGTGAAGTGTTATCAGAACAAAAATAGAGGCAGAATCTTAAAATTGGGATGCTTGTTCCAGTGACAGCTGTGAAGGGAGAAATTTCCTGTTGGGTCTACAGTAAAAAGGAAGTGAGAGCTTGTTGCTTCCAATTGTGGCATTGGACACACTTTTTAAAGCACTCTGAATGCCAATGAAAGCAGCTGTCACTAGATAGAATGGTGAGCTTACAGTCCTGTTCACATATTGAGGTTTATTTACTAAAACTGGAGAGTGCAAAATCAGGCTCGTATCTGCATAGAACCCAATCAACTTCTAACCTCAGCTTTTTCAATTAGGCTTTGGCAATAAATCCTGGAAGCTAGAACATATCAGTGAGCGCTTAGTCCTTTTTTTGTTTTGTGAGCTGGTTTCTTCAGGATCCCTGCCTTTTTCCACCTTGAGGATTGATTGCTGTGCTGAGGTTACCCCTCCAATCTGGTACATCTTAGCATCCATGGTTCTGTGTTTGATGGGAACATAGCCTGACCTGCTGGTGGAGGAATGTGCCATTTTGCTGTACCTGCGCATTTTATATGCGCTTCTGATGAGTACATATAAAGCAGTCATTTTCATGGATTCACTTACCACTGGAAGTCACTAATTTCTTATGGATTCATCCATTATTGGACTTTATTATATATTGCTTTTTGTGTACTCATCCCACTACAGTCACCTATTTTTTATCACTATTGCACTGGTTTTTCAGTGCCACACCGTATTCAATATATTTATTGCATTATAGCGCCTCAGTGCGACTGTTGTGTATATATTTATACATGTCACCATAGCGCTGACCAGAGCGCCTCACTGTGATTATTTAGGGTATTGTCGCATAGTCACTTTTTCTGTCACCTAGATATATCTTCATTGTATGCAGTTACATATAAGTTTGGAAGTTTAGCATATTGTAAGTGCTGCACCATTTCTACATTTAAAACCTGGAAGCTGATTGGTTTCTTTGCAGAAGTGAGTCTGATTTTGCACTCTCCAGCTTTAGTAAATAAACCCCATTGTGTTTGCTTTGCTTCAAAAATTATACCCCAAGTTGCTTTCTTGGTGCTTCAGAGTGTCTCCGAAGCCTCCATAGAAATCTATAACAAAGCTCGCTAACAGCACCTGCAGCTATTGAAGGCTTTTCTTCAGAGTTAGCTTTGCTTTGTTTTGGAGGTCTTCCATGTATGAGATATCCCAGGGTGCACTGGGAAACCAACAAGTGAACCAGAAAGACGTCATCACAAGTCACTTCTGGTTCATGTGTATATATTCTGGAAGTGACAGGTGCAGATATCCCATCTGGTGTGCAGCAGGAAGGTGAGCAAGGTCTGTACTGGAGCGGAGAAACTAGCAGATGGCACATACAGTGTTCAACATGGGAACGCTATAGCTGAAAGTGAGCAGGGACTGGAGAGAGAGGACTGAGTGGTGGGGAATCAGCAGAGTTGGCAGACCAGAGCAGGAGAAACTAGCAATGTCACATATGTGCAATGAGGGAGCAATATAACTGGAGGTGGCTGGAGACCAGAGAGAGAGGAGGATTGGCAAACGAGAGGATAAGAAGAGCTGGGGGTTACTACTGAATGCGGAATCAGCAAAGCTGGGGGTTACTACTGAGCAGGGGATCAGCAGAACTGGGGGTTACTACTGAGCAGGGGATCAGCAGAGCTGGGGGTTACTACTGAGCAGGGGATCAGCAGAGCTGGCGGTTACTACTGAGCAGGGTATCTGCTGACTGAGGGTACTAATAAGCTGGAGGTCTGCAGAATGAGGAATCCAAAGAGCTGGGGATCTGCTGAACAGGGGAACTAATGAGCTGGGGATCTGCTGACTGAGGGTACTACTGAGCTGGGGTTCTACTGGGCCTCTTTTAAAACAAATAGAAAATCAACACACTCACAGGGCATTTGCCAAGCTTCATTAAAAGTTCAAAAAAAGCATCACAGGAGCAACAAAAATACATAAAAAAGGCACGTAGGCACTGTAATCTGTGTTAAAGGTGAAGCAAGTGTAAATGAACCCTGACGGTGAATCTCCCCAATTGAACACATGGAAAAAAAACCTGACATCAATTTCACCCTTTTCTATTCTATCTAAAACAAAAAAGTTTTGGTTTTAGATATATACGTAAAGCAAATAATGTATATTATGGTAGCATTATAAAGTGTGTCTTCCAGTATTCAACCACAAGAGATGCTTCATAACTTGGTACAATATTTGGAGCTACGAGACACATTTTTAGCTCTACCACTTGATGTCTAAGTACATCTCTTTGACCTGACAAGAATCAGCAAGTCAAGACAATCACCCCTATAGAGAACAATGATTAGCATGGGTGCATACAGATGCTTGGCAAAACCATTTTACAGGAATGAGATGCACTGCAGATTCTTTCCTGCTTTTCCATGTCATAGGGGTTGATTTACTAAAAGCAAATAGGTTGTTTACTTTGCAAGGGAAGTTGCACTTTGCAATGGAACTGGCCCCGTGGCTTAGTAAATTTGGTGAAGTTTGCAAAGAGTACCCAAGCACATGCAGAGTTTCATCTCATTCATTAAGCCCCAGGGCAAATTCCCTTGCAAAGCAAACAGCCTATTTGCCTTTATTAAATCAACCCTATGGTCTTCCCAGCTGTGGTACAAGAACTGCGTAACCACATAACCATTATAATTTGGGTGCTTCTGTGTTTTTCTTTTTATTACTAGTGTTAAATATAATCCTACTGAGGGACTGATGCTTTCCATAGTAGGTAGGAATCCTGCAGAGTATAGATATCAGTAGGGTGGGACTTATAACCTTAGGAACATTTGTACATTCTAGATCCACTTGCAGAGAAAATTTTCCTAATGTACTATTATAAATCGGGAAGCAAATACTGTAGCTCCAAAGGTTATACCAGTCCCAACCAAAAGAAAAAAAAAAAAAAGAAACCCACAGACAAACAAGAAAAAAAAAGTAAGAAAAATAAGAATAAAAGGAGGGGAAGATGGGGAAAGAGAACACCAAAAACAAACAACCACCATGACTAGAGAATCAAATAGTGTTTTTCATCAATGGTCCACAGGCTCCCATCTCAAATAAATGCTCTGCTCATAGAAGATATAGAAAAGAAGAGCCTCATAGAGTAGTATGAAGGGATAGAATTTATTAAAATAGAAGTAATACACTCACATAATAAAAAAGTCAATAGACATATCACAAATGAAAAAAAAAAACAGATTAAAAACCTCACTGTGGTACGTCACATGTCATGTAGACTATATACACTGGTGTACCAGAAGAGGAAAGAACTCCTGGTGCCATATGTGTTCCAAAGTGCGGAGCTTCAAAACATGAATGAAAATGGGGAAATCACCCAGGCGCCATATGAGTTCCAATTCACAGAAAGCAGTGATGCCATCTTATGGTGAATCACTATTGGAACACCTTGTGTGTCCCAAGTTATGGAACCCAGGAGGCCAAGAGTAGCATCATCTTGTGCAAGGTGGTCAAACAGCCAATTTAATAAGACAACCTCCGTTGCAAATCATTTTCAAAATTCTACAAATTTGAAAAGGTAGACTAGAAATCTACATTAAAGTGTTACTAAACCCAGGACCCTGCATTCACTGTATCCGGTCTCCTACAGTACACAGAACATGGAAATGCAATTATTTTAGTAAATATAAACTGATAAATACCTTTTCTCATCAGCAGTATATAGCAGTCTTGTGATTCTTATCAGTGTTTGGCCGAGTTTTTATTTTGCTCTGACTGTCCTATGAGGCTGCATGACCCCTGAACCTCTGTATGGACAGTGCTGATTGGTCCTGTGCTGATCAAATGTTCTCTTCCAAAGAAAAAATAACTCTCTAGCAACACACACTAAACTGAGCATGTGCAGAGTGACTCCTAGAGCTAAGTGCTATGGCAGATGGATTGGGGACAGGAGTAGAAGGGAAGGATCGGAGAAAGATCAAACAGCCTTTTTACACATGATGAGGATTAACCCCTTGGGTTCCACAGTGAGTATAACAAGCATGCTTTACTGCATCTACAGACTGATTGTACTGTTGTGGGTTTAGTAACACTTTAAGCTCTATTTGGTGAAATGCATGAGGACCAGTTCTAGGGTGGGCGCTGCTAGTGTGTGGATTGTGGCTGCTTTATGGAATAAGCTTGGACTATAGCAAGGGTAGCACATAATGTTCAATATATGTAATGTTTGAGAGGACTGTTAGAAATGGCAGACCTAATAGAGGAAATTAGGGTCTGAGGGAAAGCGTGGATATGATACATTTTTGGTTGGGGATATGCTGCAGAAAACAATATGAAACTGGGAATATGTTACATGAGACAGGTACAGAGTAATGGTATAACCCTAATCAATGTTTCCACTACAGACTGCTGAGGTCCAAAGGCTGCACATCATATACACTATATTGCCAAAAGTATTGGGACACCCCTTTAAATCATTGGATTCAGGTGTTCCAATCACCTCCATGGCCACCAGTGTATATAAAATCATCACCTAGGCATGCAGACTGCTTCTACATTTGTGAAAGAATGGGTTGCTGTCAGGGGCTCAGTGAATTCAAGCGTGGTCCCGTGATAGGTTGTCACCTGTGCAATAAGTCCATCCGTGACATTTCCTGGCTACTAAATATGCCACGGTCAACTGTTAGTGGTATTATAACAAAGTGGAAGCAACTGGGAACAACAGCAATGTAGCCACGTAGGCCACATAAAATGACAGAGCGGGGTCAGCGCATGCTGAAGTGCACAGTGCACAGAAGTCGCCAACTGTCTGCAGAACCAAAAGGTAAAGACCTCCAAACTTCGTGTGGCCTTCAGATTAGCACAACAACAGTGCGTAGAGAGCTTCATGGAATGAGTTATTCCATGCATCCAAGCCTTACATCACCAAGTGCAATGCAAAGTGTCAGATGCAGTGGTGTAAAGCTTGCAGCCACTGGACTCTAGAGCAGCAGAGACGTGTTCTCTGGAGTGACGAATCACACTTCTGTGTCTGGCAATCCTATGGATGTATCTGGGTATGGCAATTGCCAGGAGAACGGAACTTGCCTGAGTGCATTGTGCCAAGTGTAAAGTTCGGTGGAGAGGGGATTATGGTGTGAGGCTGTTTTTCAGGGGTTGGACTTGGCCCCTTAGTTCCAGTGAAGGGAACTCTTAAGACGTCAGCATACCAAGACATTTTGGGCAATTTCATGCTCCCAACTTTGTGGGAAGAGTTTGGTGATGGCCCCATCCTGTTCCAACATGTCTGCACACCAGTGCACAAAGCAAGGTCCATAAAGACATGAATGATTGAGTTTGGGGTGGAGGAACTTGACTGGCCTGCACAGAGTCCTGACCTCAACCCAACAGAACACCTTTGCGATGAATTAGAGTGGAAACTGCGAGCCAGATCTTCTCGTCCGACATCAGTCCCTGATCTCACAGATGCACTTCTGGAAGAATGGTCAAACCTTCCCATAGATACCCTCCTAAACCTTGTGGATGGCCTTCCCAGAAGAGTTGAAGCTGTTATAGCCATAAAGGGCGGGGCCAACTCAGTATTGAACCCTACGGACTAAGACTGGGAAGCCATTAAAGGTCATGTGCATATAAAGGCAGGCGTCCCAATACTTTTGGCAATATAGTGTATCAAAGGGCTGCACGTGGCCATTGGTCCGCAGGTTGGGCACCAGGGGACTATAGTGATGACAATGGTGTGCAAAGGTCTCTCATACATGCAATGTGTTGGGTTCGTAGATGGTTCCCCAGCATTCAGATGGCACTGGGATGGCTTGGTTTTGGAGCAGAGGCGAATAGGTTATGTCAGCTATACCAAGTCACTGTGTTGCAGTCAGATAGACTACAATGTCTATCTGCAGCCTCTACCTTTTCCAAAAAGGCACAGAGATTAAAAAAAACATCTATTCCTCAACCCTTAGTAATCTCCCGAGAATGTTTTTA